>NC_011904.2:0-316250 GCF_000006355.2 Plasmodium knowlesi strain H | reverse complement strand
GCAGTAAAACTAGCAAAAGGAAAGAACGTTGGCACTCAACGGAAAAGGAGAAAAAAATACTCACATAAAGCGAAGCGAAGGGGATCACAACCCCAGTTTTGCATTTCTGCCACTGTCACCACCACCACAACCACCCCCGTTTGTATAACAACTCTACGAATTTAAAATTTTCTTTTATTCACAAAGGTCTTGCCTTAAAGTTTCACTCAAAAAGAAAAAAAAAGTCATACACACAGGGGCGAAACTGCTAACAGAGTCGCGTAAAGAAAGACAAAAGAAAAAAAAAAAAAAGAAAAAAAGAAAAGAAAAGAAAACATGAACATACACTAAGCATGGACATTACAGCATGAACAAAAAAAAAAAAAAAAATACTCGCACCGCCGCAAAACGGTAAGAAATAGTCGTCTCCAAAGTAGTCTCCCCGTGGGTCAACTATAAACCTTGGCGGAAGCGCACACGCACAGAGACACAACTTTTTCACCGATCAACCACTTCGCACTTTGCACTTCCCACATTATTTATAAGGCCCTCACGAATTGTCCACGAAGACGCTGTATGAGTAGACATTTCTGGACTCGTTCTTACACAAGTCGACCGCCTTAATTTCATCCAAAATCCATGTCCCGGCCATGGAGCCCTTAGGGAGCAGGATCGTGTGCGTCACCTCCTTGTAATCCTTTCCTTGAGGCAAGAGGGTCCTGTTCACGTGGCTTGAGTGCGTTCCTCCATGAGGATCTCTCAGATGCACGTAAACGTAGAACACCCCAGAGAGATCATCGTACACGCCAAAATTGACGGTAACTTCCGTCTCTCCGTCGTGCTGATCATTAGCTGGTTTGCTCGTAACCTTAACCCCAGTGATAGTGGGCTGAGTTCTATCCCTGCGAGGGGAGCTCCTCAAGTCAGCATAGTACTTGTTCGAAGTCACATTCAAAATGTTCTGATTTCCGGCATCATCTTCTACTGCGAACTGGCGGAGGTAGTACCTACTGCCTACACAGTACTGGGGTATATGTACTGGATTCATAACTTGAAAACATTTCAAGTTAGAAACATTTAGGTTGGTATGTGCTTTGCACGCTTCTATATTGACTTGTCGGAACCCACTCGTCGCTATGTCACTCACAAAGTAATCCCTGTCAATTACATCAACATTAAACTCCGCGTCGTATGACGTGTAGGTGTGATTCCCATAGGAATAGCTTTCACTATCCATAGATGCGAAGTTTGTGAATGTTCCTCCATGAATCTTCAGAGTCGTGTCTTCCAAAACGAGCATACTCAATCGGAGAAGAGAATCTTCGGATCCACTTCCATTATAGGGGTAAATCTGAACAGAGTTTACCAAGGGGATAGGCTGCTCAATATCTTCATTCTGATTATTCACATACATGTAGAGGACCATCGATCCCAACCCTATGTAACGCTTTATCTCGTTCTCTCCGGTGAAAGCCATTGAATCGACTACCCATTTCCCTTTGCTCTCTGTGGAGTTAACTTCAAACTCAGCGAATAACGAAAAGCCACACTGGGATCGGTCTGCTGTATGGAAGAAGACATCTCTGAATGTTTGCTGCTCTGAAAAAAATCTTGCATGGGCATACTTAGCGCACCCTTTATTCCCCTTAGAGGATAGCAACTCCACATGTATTTGTACCTTCTTATTTTCTGAGGGACTTCCCTTAACTTCTAAATGTACCTTTTTCACTTTTCCTGGATAATAAAAGGTTTGATTGCCCAAGTTGATAACTTCAAATTGATGCTTACCAGATGTGACGTAAAAACTACCACTGAAGAGGTTGTTCTTTATCCAGGTGTACTTTTGAGTAGCCCTCGAGTTTAATAATCTTGGGTTCAGAACAAACGCTGCTATAGACTCTGCGAAATCTTCTCCTGGTGTTTTATCATGGGCGTAGGCAGAAACGAATGCGATTTCATTCTTAGTGGCCCATTTACTAGGGGACAGGGGGTCTTCGTACCACTGACCTTGAGTTATCCACTCTTTCCTTAATTCACTTGACATCGTGTTGACGTAGATAAAGTGCCCTATTTCGTGGAGAACTAAATGAGAAATGTCTTTATAATTTATAAAGGCCGATTCCATAAATTCGATGAAGGAATTTCTGGAGGGACCTGCAGGGAAGGCAACTGCGGGAGCTGTTGGGTACATTGGATGTTTCAATCCATTTTTCCTTCTCGCCAAATATTTAAGCCCCTTAACTTTTTGAAATCCCTTTGGATATTCATCCCATGAAGTAGCCAATTCCACCATCTCCTCCACGTTTTGACTCCATGGTTGGTAATCATCCTTTGAATACCCTGTGACTTCTTGCACTTCGAGAGGGTTTCTCTCAGGGTCTAACAGATGAACACCATGCTTTTCCTGAAAGTAGTTAGCGAATAGGCTATAATCATCTGCAAGTATGGTTCGGATTAGTACCTTTTCCAATCTCCTTGAGTAGTAGTACCCATTACTGCCTGAAGTCTTCACCTGTTTCTTAGAATATTCAAACGCACTACTAGACACACGTACCGTCTTGGAGTAGGTTGCATCATCCTCTTCAAAATTCTCTACGTCCATGTCAAATGCTCCTAAATCTTCGTGCACCAAAAGCCATCGTTGGTGTTTCCTTTGGCGAGCTCTCTCCTCCTTATCGTACGCCACTAACTGAACACATTCGGGGAAACCAGACAACACGTTTAACAACCTGTCTGAATATTCAGAACCCCAATACCCTATCAATTCTATTCCGTAAAATGTCTTCAAGGAAGCTGCAGCTGCTGATGAGTCTAGCTTCAATTCGTTTGACATATCGTGTCCATGTGTCCATCCAGCTTCATCGTTATGAACAACATTTATATGTTCCAACGGAATGGAAGAGTTGGACTGAAGTTCCCACTCGAATATAAACAAATTGGAAACGTTCGGATAAGGAGTTACCTCAAGGAAGTCACTAAAATCTGAATTTACAAACTTGCACTTAGAACAAGGAATATTCAGCTTAATAGCACTAGGTGTTAAGTAGGTTGATCCAAAGGTACGTAAGTAGTACTTTCCTCCATGAACAATAAATTTGAATTGAGGATTCTCAGACGTCAAAACTAGCACTTCCAAAGAGTCGAAGTTATTTGAGTACTGTGCTCCTAATGCTATCGATATTGGGTTTCCATCTTCTATCCCTCTGACCGATCCCGTAATTACATACGTAGTAGCTGGATTACTTGGGGGGGAGTGTATCATCTCTCTATCATGCATTAAATTTGATAACGTGACTGACGTTTGCATAAAAATGGCTTTTCCAAGGGGGCTATTATCATCGTCTACAATTAAATTTTTTTCTTTGATGTGGCTTAAGGGGCTTCCTCTGTTCTTGGGGGCGGTGCTCCTACCAGCCGCTGCGTCTTCTGAGAATCTCAAGTGCTTGACGTTGTTATCTCCGCCAAAGTTCCTTATGTTGTACGTCTTGGTGACGCTTAGAATGGCAATCCACAGGGCAAACAACGCGAACGGGTTGAATTCCCTCATGATGACAGACAAAGGGGGGATTATGGCGTTACCGGAGAATGTGGGAAGACGAAATAAAGGGGAACTACTGAGGGCAAACTCTTTTGTTCCTTGTTTGACTTACAGAAAGATGGCTGTCTTTCAAAAAAAAAAATTAACACGTGGTGGAAGAAATCCACATGAAGAAGGGAGTAGACGAAAAAAAAAAAAAAGAAAAGAAGAAGAGTTAAACACACGTATAGGGGGGTATAGACGGCTTGACCGACACACACAACGGGACGAAAATTACGTATTAGCAAAATTACGTCACATTTGGGGAGGGGATGCGCGTGTGTGTTATAGGAGGGATTCTACATAAAAAAAAGGGGAAGACAGAGCGGAAGATGCATCGAAAGCGTCGAATGCGTCAAATACGGTGGGATGAAATATAAGGTGTGTAGGACGACACATTTACGTTTAAGTAGATGTATACGGGATAAAGGGGTAAAAGATACCATAAAATGGAGGAAAAAATTAATAATCGAAATTTTTCGATATGCAAAACACGGAGCAGCAAAAGGGAAACTTGCGCTTTTTTGTCTTTAAGGTAGTTTTATTCTAGCTTTAACTTGGTTGATGGGCTTGTTGGTTGATTCTTGTTTAAATAGTTTTTTAAAAATATATTTATTTTTTTGGTTTTAAAATTATTTTTAATTTATTTTAAAATTATTTTAAAATATTTTTTAATTATTTTTTAATTATTTTTTAATTATTTTTTAATTATTTTTTACGAACTCGTTTAGCGGTTTGTTTGTCCTTTTACTTTTTTTATATTAGGCACAGATGCAGGAAAAAAAAAAAAAAAATATATATACATATAAACATATATATGTGGACACACGTTCTATAAACAGGATTTCGAGGAGGATTAAAGAGAACGGTGAGTTCGCGCACGAACTGGGCGGATGGTGAGTTGTGAACGTACAGGAAAGGCTGCTAGTTACTCGAGCTCTCATGCATGTTTAATTAATCTCACCATGATCCTGAGCGATTTGATGAGGTATGAAGTGACCTGGTGAAATATGAAGCGATGGCGTAAGATACGCTTATTTTTGCTTTACTCCACTTCCTCCCTCTTTAGTAGTCTCAGAAGAGCTGTAATGAGTGTAAGAACACATGCTACATCTGCAGGAGTATACAATATGGTTGCAACTTGCGTGGCAATTACTTGTTTCCATATGCAATACGCTTACGGTTAATGGGAAAAAAATAAAATAAATGGCGTCATATTTGGGAAAAATATATATATATTTAACATTTTAAAATGTTTATCACGAAATAGCTATTTTTTTTTTTTTTTTTTTTTTTTTTTTTTTTTTTTTTTTTTTTTATACATGAGTCTACAAGATGATGAAGAGCTACATTTTTACATGCACAAATAAAAAAAAAAAATGGCTACTTGCTCTTTCCCCCAAAAAAAAAAAAAAAAAAAAAAATTAGCTACCTGTTGCTCTTTCCAACCCAGAAGCATGTGCATGCAGAAGAACTAAAAAAGGGATTCAGTTTTTAATTGCATACTATTTAAACGGGGAAGCATTAAGCACATTTTGTTATAGCAATTGTTCTTCCTGTCTTTATGGAACACTTCTTGGCAAAATGTAAATCTGTGTGTTGGCTATTTTTTTCCCATGCGTGCATGCAATTATTTTCCGTTGTGGTAGCTGGAAAAATGGAGAGTGTGAAAATTACACCAGCACTTTTTAGTGGTGCCCATTTTAGAAGGGGCCCACTTGGAAACAGTTCACCTGTGAAAGGGATAATCCTCCTAGCAAAAAAGAAGCCTGGCGTATAGGACACAGTTTAAAGAAAAATGTTACACCATTTTGACAGCCAATACCTCAACATGGCTGTTAAAGACTTGTTAACTGAGTACCCCTTTTGTGAAAATTTTGTTCATGATTTTTTTTTTTTTTATCAAGTGTGCATTTACATAAGAAAAAGCCTTTATGAGAATGAACACTTTAGAAAAAGAACGCATTTATGAAAAGGAACGATTTATGAAAAATAATTATAAAAACGAAGGGAGAGCTCTATTTTCTACAAAGTCGCCAGTTCTTCTTTTCTCATTTTGCATAGGGCGATGATGCCCCACTTGCGGGCGTTTATGTGAAAAAATATAAAGGAAGAACCCACTTGGTGCTTTTCTAGCAAGGTAGAGATGCCTTAAAAAAGGAGGGCACAGACACACGCATGAGTATATATATATGTTTATGCACATATATGTGTCTACTTCTTGGTCATTTTCTTAGTACAGTTTGTCCCTACATTAGGATTACACAAGGGTGCTATCCCACCTTTACCCACCAAAAATGGAGAACGGTGCGCACATTTAGTAGTTTGCATGGTTACGTTTTTACACATATTGGAAGAAAAACTCATGGATCACTTCACTAATTTTACCCTAGATAATCTAGCTAATGCATTTAAAAAAATTTCATTCTAACAGGTTGAGGTGATAAAAAAAGGCAAAACCCAAAAGAATGTTTTTTTTTTTTTTTTTTTTTTTTTTCCAAGTTCATTCGGTTTACATTTAAGGTGTACACATAGTGTGACACTTCAACTGCGATGTTCTCCTCTTTGATGCACATAAAGATGTGTATTCTGTTCATTCGGGAAGGAAAAGAAAAACCAACGTTGAAACAAAAATTAGTGTTACCATTAAGACTTAAGTAAGCACGAAATGGAAGGGCACTCTTGGGGGAATGTTTCTATTTTTGACAACCTACAATGCGCAAGGATAAAAATGAAGTATTACACGATGGTTACATTTTTTCAGTCGCGTAAATGAAAAACACTCCTAAAAAAAAAAAAAAGAAAATTAGAAAGATAACAGAATCGTAGTGGGAACGAACAGAAAGTGCTATATTCACCACGTGACATACGTGTTATGAAGGGAAATGGCCGATTCTCTTCTTTTTTGCTCTCCCTCCCAACATATGATTTATTTTTTTCAAACGTATTTTCTGCACTAATGGGGGGAATATACAGTATGTCTAATGAGCCGAGTATGTTGTCACTATACATTTTTCCTGTTCTTTTTTTTTTTTTTTTTTTTTTTCACAATTTTGGAATAAAAAAAAAAAAAAAAAAAGAGCGTAAATAAATGCTCATCTTGCTATATAGACAAGTGGCAATTTATAGCTTGGTAAAAAATCCTTTAAAAGATCCACATGAGCGGATGAAGATATGGATTACACGCGCAGTCCCTTCAGTGTGTATGCACTCGTGTTATTAAGTGTTTACATTTTTATAACTTATGTGCGTTTCATCAGGGGGGAGAGTGCCCAAAGAAAAAAAAAGGATGTGGCATTTTCCCTTCCGCCTTATATTTCGAATCCCACATGGTGTGTACGCAAGGATGTATACTCGCACGTTCCCGTTTTGCACATTTGTGTAGTCACACATTTCTCCCTACTGTTAAGCATTTTCGGAACGCCCTCGTGGGAAAAGATTCAGGAATAAAAACATACACTTTTCTTTTTTTTTTTCTTTCTTTTTCCGGTTAAAAGTTTTGCAGTAATTGACTCCAGGGGGTGGGAGTTCGAAGCATGCGCACTATTTTGCTACATTTTTAAATCTCCAAAAAAGGATTTTTTTTTTTTTTTTTTTTCTCTCTCTTTCCCTTTTTATGTCAACGCTAGGGAAAGTACAAAATGAAATAAAAAAAAAAAAATGTAACGCAAGTGTGGCAAAAAAAAAGAAAGTGATGCAATATATTCCCATTTTTAACGGCGTGATATCGAACATTTTCGTTTTCTTCCGTTTTCCAAAGGAGAGTTGAAAAATAAACGTGTGGTGGAAGAGATCGAAACTGCCGAGGCGTCGGCGAGCCGCGACGCGTCGTGAAATATGGGGCACCCGATGGAAGAGCAGCGCAACGTTGAACGTTTTGCAAAAGGAGGAAAACGTGTTAAGTGATTCTCCACGCGAATACATCGCACAGTGTTGTTTACCCCTTGCCTGAGGCGCAACCCTCTGTATCGGGAAAAATCAAAGCGGTCCATCCATTTTCAATAACAATTTTCATCAACAATTCTTACCGACCATTGGCCCCTCTGCGACAAAATGGGAATTAAAGGCCTGACCAAGTTCATCGCTGACGCAGCGCCCAACGCCATTAAGGAGATAAAAATTGAGAACCTCATGGGGAGAGTGGTGGCCATCGATGCGTCCATGTCTTTGTACCAATTTATAATAGCCATAAGGGATTCTGAGCAGTATGGAAATTTGACGAACGAGTCTGGGGAAACGACCTCGCACATATCGGGGCTAATGTCGAGGAGCATAAAGCTAATGGAAAATGGTCTGAAGCCGATTTACGTGTTTGATGGAGCGCCCCCTGAGCTGAAAGGATCCGAGTTAGAAAAAAGAGGAGAGAAAAGACAAAAGGCAGAAGAATTATTAAAGAAAGCTAAAGAGGAAGGAAATTTAGAAGAAATCAAAAAACAAAGTGGAAGGACAGTAAGGGTAACGAAAAAGCAAAATGAAGAAGCAAAAAAATTATTAACACTAATGGGAATCCCAGTTGTGGAGGCTCCATGTGAAGCAGAATCTCAGTGCGCATTTTTAACTAAGTACAATTTAGCACACGCAACAGCTACGGAAGACGCAGATGCATTAGTCTTCGGAACAAAAATTTTAATTCGGAATTTAAATGCCAATGCCTCATCAACTAGCCAAAATAAAAATAAGAATTCCAGTAAAAGAGGATACATACTAACGGAAATTAACCTGGAGCAAGTATTGAAAGGATTAAACTTAAACATGAATGAATTTATTGATTTTTGCATTTTATGTGGCTGCGATTATTGTGATACTATCAAAGGAATAGGGTCCAAGACAGCATACAATCTGATAAAGGAATATAACAGTATTGAAAAAATTATAGAAAATATTGACAAGAATAAATACCAAATTCCTTCTAACTTCCGTTTTGTAGAAGCTAGGGATTCTTTTATTAACCCTAAAGTCTTGTCCAAAGAAGAAATTAAAATTGATTGGGGTGAACCCAAAATCGAAGAATTAAAAAACTTCCTAATAAAGGATTATAATTTTAACGAAGTTAGAGTTACCAATTATATTAACAGGTTGTTGAAGGCTAGAAAAGTAACAACACAAAGACGCCTGGACAACTTTTTTACTGCCTGTACAAAGAAAAGCACCAAACTAGTCAATGAGGAAAGTCAAATTAAGAAGGAGGTGAAGCCAAAGCGGAAGGGAAAGAAGAGGGACGCCCCAAATGACAGCTCCACGAAACTCAACTCCAAGCAAAATAAGAAGCCAAAGGGGGAAAAGGAATCGAAAACGGAGAAGGACGACGGGGACACCCATAATGGGAACGATAACGAGGAGGAGGGTGGAGAAGGAGAAACTGCCGACATGGGTGCCAAAGATCCCTTCGACACCGAGGAAGATGAGGACAACCCCAGCGTTAACTTCTTCCACCACAAATCCGACTCCGAATCAGGTAATGTAAAAAAGGAAAGTACGGAGCAGGAAGCAAACGCCACCCCCACGGGTGATGTGTATAGCTTCCCCAATGGGAAAGACGCATCTGGAAGTAACATACACCTGAGTAGCAACAGCACTCTCCATAGTTGTAACAATTTGAATGGTGATAAGGCAATCAACGAGAGCATGCACGTAGTAGGTAGTAGTGCCCCCGAGGCAGGCAACAACGAAATAGGCAACGGTGATCTATTCACCTCGAACGCCGCCGATTGTGTGAATAACAACACCGATAAAACACAAGCTGAAATTGAAATGAAAAAAAAAAACATTTCATTTTTGTTGCCCTACTGCCCCAAGAATGTTACTAGTGTGAAGAAGAGGAAATCCGTTCAGCGTTGTTAAGGGAATCCAGGAGCACCTATGCAGATGACGGTACGCACCCGTCTCGTGGTCTTTTTTTTTTTTTTTTTTTTTTTACGTACTTTTTAGGCTCCCAAGGGTCTTTTCCCCCTCCATGAGGACGCACGTATGCAGAAGCACAATATGCCTCGCGATCCGTTTGGGGGACCAAGCATTTGGCTTTACCTACCCAGTTGTCACCCCCTCCAAATGATTCCCCCCCTTTTTAATTCCACTCTGTGTGTATTTGCAACAACGAAGCTAATACAAATGCATTTTCATTTTGGAAAAAAAGAAAAAAAAAAGACTTCCGTTTGGTGTTTTATTAAAATATTCGCCCATTTAAGAGAATTTAGCTGCTCCTCCCGGTGGCTGCTTTTTTTTTTTTTTTTTTTCCACCACCATTTGGCAGCAAGTGAGGAGGTAAAGACCAAATGACCATTTTGCCTAGGGAGAATAACAAAAATGGCGCTGTAGAAGGCTTTTGCCCCATTTTGCAACCCCTCCGTGAATATTTCTTACTGATTATTTTTGACTAGCCTAATGTGCTTGAAAAGAAAAAAGAAATTTGCACATGTAGAATAGTACCTCCTTGGCTTCTTTTGTAACAATAACTGTGCACGCTTTGACATGCGTTTGTGTTTCTCTCATTTGGGATCCCCTTTTTATATGGTTCTATTTTCCCGTTGGTGCTGAATATGCCTCCTCCCAAAAGGGTAAATTTTCTGTCATCGGAGAAGGCTCCCACATCCCCCACCCCTAGGAGAGCTAACTAGTCGCACATTTTGCTGTTTCCACGGGTAGGTAATTTAAAAAAAAAAAAAAAAAAAAAAAGAAGCATCAATCCACGTGAGCATGTGATGGTAGGTAATGATGTGCATCCAAATGAGCACGTTATCATGTTATTTTTAGCAACCGTTACACTTATGTTGCATTCATCCCGTCATTAATGAATTGTAGCTTTTCGCCCATCTTTGTGCGAAGGGAACTGATGAGGGGAAGTGAACTCAGGTGTGCTGATTCTTGCAAAGTCCACTTTGGCATTCTTCCTTTTGATCAAATGTAAAATTGTTTTAAATGAATAATTTCAGGAAAGGAATTTTTTTCTGTTTTTTTAAAAGTGAAAATTGTTTTTCCTTTTGTGATGGAAGGAGCAGAGCCAATGTACAGTTTGTGGGGAGGAACGTGGGGGGGGATTTCTGGAGAAAGTGCGTTCGACAATTTGCCGTAGGTAGAGGAGAAGGGGTAGTGACGAGGTTAAGGAGGTCATGCAAACGGCGGTCATCCAAAAGGTTTGGATCCCCCGGGGAAGTGACATCGAGGGGGTCTGCACACTTCTTCTCCAGCGTTGGTGGAGAGAAAACCAATGAAACCGATTTAGGGGGACAGCAGCAGGGGAAAAGCGCAGATGGAGATGAGATAGCAGATGTGAAGTGCGGCGTGAACGTACGGAGTAACGGTAGCAGCCATGATGAAGAGGAGGGTCAGCGTGAAAGTCAAAGCGACCTCCAAAAGGGGGAGGACAACGTTGACCAGGAGGATGTTGACCGGGACGATGTTGACAGGGATGATGTTGACCAGTACGCTAAGTCCTTTTACGAAATCTACGATGACCAGGGAGACACGCAGGACTGCCCGCACGAGCTTCGCAGGTTCATCATAAAGGAACACATGGATGTGAAGATAAAAATAAAGTGCTCCAGCCCAAGGAACCTGAACAAGCGAGACGTGCAAAACGTCATCGGTGAGATGTTCGAGGGGGGTGAAGAAATCGACTCAGGTAATGACATGGCGGACTCAGGAAATGAGAAGGTCCAAGACGACGCAGAAATCTACTATCTCAATTCGAATTTCAAAAATTTCAACTACCCGGATCGAAACGTGTTGTGGCCCAACCCGCTAGTATATAATCACCGATTGCAGCCATTCCTATTGGAAAGGAAGGAGGACGAAGACAGTAATACCTTTGACATGAACAAAAAGTATATCGAAGTAAATAAAAGGAGGCTACAGAATTTGTGGTCTTACAGTTCCAGTTATGGAGTAGATTGGAACACCCTCGATGCTCTTTATTTAAAATTCAAAAACGAGAAGGAGGAACATTTGAAAAAATGGGAGGAGCATAAGAACAATATTATGATATATGCATCAAGAGTTGCCAAGAGGAAGTTAATAAACAGTCGAAAAAAGTTACTAGATAATCTGGGGATTGATTATTCCAATAACGTTTATGCCAATTATGAGGACACGGGACAGGTGCAAGAAACGTATATGGAAGATGACCAGGAGGTCGAATATAATTTGTTGTTTCCTCGATCTGTCTTCCGCAAGTGGACTCGCACGTACTGTTGGAGAGATACCTATGTGCCTAACCATCCGTTTAGACAAACGTGAAATCGTCATAATGATAATGTTACGGATGCTACATCTCCGTTTTCATGAACCCGCATAAAGATGACTTTTTTTTTTTTTTTTTTTTTTTTCTCCCCCTCTCTCTCCTTTTTAAAGGTTGTACTTTTACTGGAAGGACAGGTACATGCACTACTACGAAGACACCCTGTGCGATTATCTGAAGGGAGAAGTGGTGGACTTGCAACTGCTGAGGGAACAGAATGAGCGGAACCTGCATTTGTCCGGGAAGAAAATGATGAGGGAGCACTCATTCAGCTTAAGGCCAGTGAAGGGGTCCAATTTGTACGTTACAAGATATATCCCCAAAGGGAAGCGACGGGTAAGGCAGACAGGCTACCATCCCCGCAGTGCGTGCAGTATGTAGTTATTCCCACATATGGGAGTTCTTCTACTAAATTACCAATACGTTATCCCCATCACACTGCATCCACCACCACCACCACCACCCTATGCGTATTCCTCACCGCAGGTTAGAACCAATGCCGATCAATTTGACTTAACAGGCGTCGGAGAAAATATATATAACACCGCCCAGAAGGAGAAATAAATTAGGAAACAATGTGCGTATCCTTTTTCTATGTGGCCTGGGTAGCATGTTTAGAGAATACCTGTGCAGACATTTATATCCCCTCCCTTGCAGGTGGGTTCTTCTAGCCACTACGTTTACTTCCAAGCCGTTTTGCATAATTGGGGATCCTCCCATCCCACTATAGGTTTTGCAACACTCCCTTGTGCAAAACTATGGTGGATGGTTGTCATGGCATTTTGTTCCTGCTTTTTACCCCACGTAGTGCATGCTCGTGCTTATGCAAACGGATATTTTCCTGATGTACCTATCCTGCGCATGCAGGAGGGCCTCTTCTTCACCTTAATCAGATCCTACTGGATCCACTCGGATCACTCCACAATCCCCTTTTCACACAAACGAGGTACTTGTTAACATCTTTGCGAAGTTTTTTTTTTTTTTTTTTTCGAATTCCCAAACGGAGGGGATGTTACCAGATGGAGAAAAATAAAATGGCATAAAAGAGTAAGCATTGTAAAAAAAATGGGTAAAGTACTGTCAAAAAAAAAAGGAACCAGTGAGTAACATCACGCCGATGGAAAACCTACCATGGAATGACACATCTAATGTAGGAAAATTTTATTGGAAGCATCCTTTTGCAGTTTGCTAAATGGATGCATTCTTTTTTTTTTTTTTTTTTTTTTTTTTTTCCCTTCCAATTAGAATTGTTTTGTACTAATTTTGGTGCACCAAGGTTCGGGGGTGCGGAGAACCTAATTAGGCACATTTTTTTCCCCTCGCCGGGAATGAGAGTCCGGATGTTTTTAAATTCTTAAATATAGTGCTCATTCTAGTGGCCACTGATAGGGGAAAAGAAAAAAAAAAAAAAAAAAAAAAAAAAAAAAGGTAACGAAAGAACTGGAAAGGACGAAGTCAGAAGTTAAGAGTTAGAAGTGACACGTCACAGGCAACGCGAATGAGTCGCACAAGGAGTACAAGAATTTTGTATCGCCCCTCCCACCCCTCATTAGTTGTGGGCCTCATGTAAATGGTACCACGTAAAATTGAATTTATACTGACAGCAGTATCCCCCCGGGGAAGGGATACCAGTCGTTTTGGCGTCACATGAATGTATATGTTTGTGTTCATTTGTACCCGCGCCTATCAACCGTGCGCACATTTTCTCCCCTTTTCAACTAACCATGAATTAATCGCGACTTCATTTTTTACCCGTGTGATTGAAACGTTTGTGAGTCACTCATGTTATATGTAATCTTCTAAAGGAAAACAAGTCCTAAAAGGGCAGAAAAAAAAAAAAAAAAAATTGTTATTCAGACGGAGAAGGAAACTGGAATATAGTAGACCGAAGGGATATAGAATGTAAATGAGGCAAAGCGTAGGATGGATAATCGAAAGTATATTGGTTAGTCTATTAAACAGTTTTGATGTGCATGTGATGTTGTACCTCGCGTGTAGTACATTCCCTCTTGGAACATTTTCTCTCACCCCGTAGTCAACAACTGCGCACATTTTTTGCAAATTCAACTGTTATCATTCGTTGTTGCGCAGTTGTTGGCTAGTCCGATTTGTGTATTAGCAAAAACATTTTTTTTTTTTTTTTTTTTTTTTTTTTTGTATTCTTCACTTCCTGAAGACAACGAACTGACGGGGGACTGGATATGCTCGGACGAAAAGTAATGTCAAATTTTGCCAACCCATTCACTGCTTCGGAGCAAGTCTATCCGTCGCGGCAAATGCGTTGTTGTGTCTACCCTCGACTATGGCTAAGCGCCCCCGCTTGTCCCTTTCGTGTTGCGCGTCCAATCTGGCATATAACACGCCGGGGCTGTTAAGGGCGCGCCTACAAGCGTGCATACCAGAAGTTACTGCACGCAAAAAAAAAAAATAAAGAAACGCTTTTCATGCACATTATTTTTAAAGCTGCGGGATAGTGAACTCGGCTCAAAGAACACACTGTAATCGATGCAACAGAGTCCGTCCAAAAAGCACAAGTAACGATTTTAAAACGGCACAGTGGTGATGTGCCATAAGTAATATGTGTATAGGTTTCCCGTGTACCGATCGTCACCGCTACCGCTTTGTTTGCCATTCCAGCGTGTGCAACGTAGAAGTGAACATGGAAATTGGCATTACTTTTCGCATCACTTTGCACAGCGCTACACTCATCGCCGCACCCACCACCCCCTAGTGAAAAAAAATTCCAAGCAGGTTCTTTTCAAAGCGAACGACTGGAAGTGTGAAGACTGTGGCAACATCAATTGGGCTAAGAGGGAAAAATGTAACATATGTAGTAAGGTCAAATTCCCAAAAAAGGGAAACGACCCCAAATCAAATAAAGAAATACGGACTGGCAAAGGTGGAGGCCACTACGATATTCAGGGAAGTAATGAAAAGAGAGTCCATGATTCGGATGATGAAGAGTATGATGAGTTCGGTCGGAAGAAGAAGAGGAAGATAGTAGGTTCGTACCCGGTTGGAGAAATACCTCTGCGCTGTTGTCTGCATTCCGCATGTGCTCCAAACACACACATTTTTGGGCAATACTGCAGTTTTTCCCCTTTTTTTTTTTTTTTTTTTTTTTTTTGCAGATAAGGATATCCAAAAGGATAAGGATAGGGGTGATAATGACACGAGCAGAGACACAAGTATCTACAACAACAACAGAGAATCCTCCTACAAAAAGGACACGTACAGAAATAAACAATTTAATGACTCCCTATCAAGGAGTTTCACGTCAAGTAATTACCAAAAATGTACCGATGGGGGGGGCTATTACAAGAATAACTACGACCGGAGGAAGCAGGACGGAGGTTACAACGCCGGTCGGTACGATGGAGAAAGCAGACGTAATGAGCGAATCAGGCATGATGACGGAGGCAGGCATGATGACGGAGGCAGGCATGATGGCGGAGGCAGGCATGATGGTCGAGACAGGTATGATGACCGAGGAAGGAATGGTGACCGAGACAGGTATGATGACCGAGGAAGGAATGATAACCGAGGAAGGAATGATAACCGAAGCAGACATGATGAGCGGAACCGCAAGGGCGACAACCGACACGACGAAGGCACAACACATGGTCGTAAACCGAACTATGACAGTGATAGGCGATACAAAGATAGGCCGGATAGCTCCTACAAGTCGGAGAATGGCAGAGTATCCGATTACGACCGAAGGAGGTATAGACGAGACTAAGCTGCTCACGCGGGAGAGGAGGATGAACCAACAGAGCAATGCAGATGATGTGGCAATTACTAAAGACTCGCATATTGGTGGAGAGGAATCATTTTGAAGCTGAAGAGGAGCTCATCCGTCGTGGCGGCAAAAAAAAAAAAAAAAAAAAAAAAAAATGATCCTTTTCGCGCATCATTGTAGTCATGTGCATCGTATGTGCATACATTTTTTTTTTTTTTTTTTTTTTTTTTTTTTTTTTTTCCGTTTTGAATAAAGTGTAGCTGAGCAAGGAGACATGTTTGAGAGGTGTGTGAAAATTTGCCTCCCAATATTTTGCATAACGTTCTATAAAGAGCACATTTATGTGAATAAGTGTATATGTAGGAAGATATATACGTGCACGTGTGTGTATGTGTGTGTGCCCGGCGGCACTAAGCTCCAGCGCACACATAATTTGCTTCCTTTTTTAAAATAACTACATTTGTTAATTGTTTTACTTCACCGCTTGGGCACTCCCGGTTAATCGTGAAGCACCTTCTTAAGCTCACCAGAAGTCATATTAACAATTTTGTTATTTTCGAGAAGACTTATTTGCTTTTTGAGGATTACTATCAAGTCTAGCTGTTTTTTGAAGGCATAAATGAGTTCCTTTTTTTCCTTTATCAATTTGGCTACATGTTCCTTTTGGCTGTTTTTGTCTGACATATTTTTATCGATAGTAGTGGAGCTACCAAGGATCATCATTTCCCCCTTGTTCTTCAAAACGTTTTTATAATTCTCTATTTCACTCATGTACTTGTTTATGAGTTCATCCTTTTTTTTGATTAAAATATTCTGTTCGTCTATTTTTTTTTCCATTTTTATTTTCTCACTTTGCATTTGTTCAACCTTTAGTTCATTTTGTTGGTCCCTATCCAGTAGCATTTTATTTTCTTCCTCC
This sequence comes from Plasmodium knowlesi strain H, assembly GCF_000006355.2. Taxonomy (NCBI): domain Eukaryota; phylum Apicomplexa; class Aconoidasida; order Haemosporida; family Plasmodiidae; genus Plasmodium; species Plasmodium knowlesi. Next base: position 299,803 of record NC_011904.2, on the reverse strand, counting down.
AGAGTGGCAATCTTTTCATTCAGGAGGGTAGACATTTCGTTTGATTCTTCTATCTGTCTTTTTAACATGTCAACTTTTTCTTCCAACTCTAACTTGTCATTTTGTAAATTTTGATAGTTTTCGTTCAGTTTATCTTTTTCCTTCGTTTCATCACATAGCTTATTATTTATATGATGCATTTCTTCGTTTAAATTTTTTATGTACGTGTTTAGCATGTCTTTCTCTTTTTTGTTTTCCTGTATCATGTTGTTCATTTTTTCTTTGTGCGTCTCTTGCAGTAGTACGAATTTCGTTTCGTTCATTTTTATCTCGTTCACCATTTGTTCGCAGCATTCGTTCGGCTGGGGAAATTTTCCACGATTGCTATTGTTGGTGATTATGGCTGTGGCGCCGCGAGGTGTCCGTCCTGCAGGGATTGTTTGTACCCCGGGAAAGTGGTTAGCTTTTTCTGCATTCTTTAATTTTTCACTTATGGGTATCTTCTTCCGGACAATAATTTTTTTTTTTTTTTTTTTCACTTCTTCCTTTGGTGCTTCTGCTAAGGTGGACTCATCATTTTTGCTGAGAATTGAATTCAGGATTTCATTTTCCGAGTCATCTTCTACCTTATCGCTTTTATCGTTCCTTCCGTTGTGGTTACCTGGATGCTCAAACTGAGTTACAGGTAAAGCATCATTTCCGCACTGCTTGCTTCGGTTTGGCTCCTTCTCAGTGCCTTTTTTCTTCTTCACAATTGTTTTTCCAATATCAGGAGGGTTGTCATCAGCAGCAGGATCATTATTATCGTAGTAATTTTTACCGTTACCATTACCTGTATCATCGTAGACGAAGTTCCCCTGGGGGTATTCGATGTTTTCTTCTTCTCCCCCCCGCTGATCCTTTTCCTCAAGGAGGTCTCTGTGGCCATCCTGATTTGTCTTCCCTCGCTTCACACTAAATTTCGAGACGATTTTCCGAACACCATAAACCTTTTTTTCATCCTGCTTCTTCATGGTTGATTCCGCCATGTTAGTAGGGTCGTTGTCGTCCCATGTAATGCCTGCATTCATCACAACGGTGGCTCCCCCTTCTTGCGCCTTGTTAAGGACCTTCAGCTTCACCACCTTGTCCACCTGAGGAGGAAGAACGCTCCCCGTCAGTGTCTTCTCAATTTGTCCATCTGTTTTCTTCCTCACAATTTTTACATTGGTGTTTTTTTTTACGAGATTATTATTCGAATCCGTCTTATCGACGCTCTTACTTTCCAGCCTAAGCAGACCGCTGCTTTTTAACTTTTTCACAGACATGATGAGAAGACATGTTTTTGAAGGGGGTTACAAAAAAAAAATGAAGAAAAAAAAAAAAAAAAAAGAACTATACCCCTTTCACCAGTTGATTGTACTTCCTGTAAAATTTTATTTCGGCACCTTCGAACGGATTGTATTGGGGCCTTCTAATTAAGCCCCTAATTCGTCTTTCTCGCTTCACATTCCATAGGACCAAAATCCCAGCCTGTTTGTTCATGCGTAAATGTGTGAAGGATTATCAAGATAGACGAAAGAACATTAGCAAAGGAGTATATAGAAGAAATGATGTGGGCATGTAGACCAGGAGTCATGGGGATATTTCTCCTTGTCTAGGTGCGTAAAAATTGCTACTACGTTATATACATATGAGGTACCTTCTGAAAACTGTGCGAATGGAATGGACTTGTCAATTTTTGCACATAGGGGTTAAAATCATCACGTGCGCGAAAAAAAAAAAAATAAAATAAAATAAAAATAAACCATCAAAACATGTAAAGAAGCAATCAAACAAACAAACAAAAAAAAGGCATAGACGAACTGGTATATCTGCATAACAATGAATCGGTTAAGCGGGGAGAGAAAAAAAAAAAAAAAAAAACTCCTCTTTTTCTCTTCCAACGGGCAAAGCGAAAATGAGAGGTCATTTTTTTTTTCTGTATACACCATGTGCCACGGGCAAGGGGTCTTCAAAAAAATTACCGCACGCAAGGAATCACACACAAAAAAAGAAAAAAAAAAAAAAAAAAAAAATGAATCAATCAATGAATGAATGAACCACGCGGAAATAGATGGACGGATTGGAGGGTGTGCCCAAATGTCGCGAATTGCTCCCCCTGTAGAAAAATTTCAACGGGATTGCTTCCAAGGAGAGAGGCATGCAGACACCTTCGCCCAATCCAGCACCAGTTCACTTTATTAAACTCTGAAATAAGCAGAATAGGAAATCTACGAAAGGATAACCATTCCTCTCTGCCCTTTTGCCCGCGTGCCAAGTGATCTCCTATCGGCACAAAACACATGACCATCTGGTGATACATCCAGGCATCCCTCTAACTGGGTCCATGAACTACTTATCCATTCAGATCCTCTTCCTCACTATTGTCCGACACATAGTGGTAGTACCTCTTTAGGACATTTCTCCTGTTCCTCAAGGTGAGTAATTTTTTGTTTCTAAAAATGATTCCCTCCCTCGTTATGTCTCTATAAATTTGTCGAAGTTCTTTTTCCAACAAACGGTGATCTACACTTTCATTTAAATTACACATGCTTTTGTACTTGTCTATCATCCTTTCGAAGATGCGACTCTCCTCCATTTTTAACTTTTCCAGTCGGTTCAGAGGATGTCTATTCTTTGTACTAATGCGTGGGAAGGAATTTATTTTCTTTTCTTCCTTTTCATTGGGCACAACATTTGCAACGATTTCCACCCCGTCACCATAGTCACCACTGTCGGAGTTATCCTCCGATGGACCACTTTTCTCTTCATCACTAGGGAGGGGAGTCTCCCCTCCATCCGTTCGGCCATTTTCGCCGTCTTCTCCTTGGTCCCCCTTTTCCTCATCACTCTGCGAGGTGTCTTCATCCTCTTGGGCACTCCTCCCCCCTTGGTCGCTCCATATATTCTGGTCCTCCTCTTCCTCATCTTCGCCGTGCGTGCTTATCCTCTCCAACTCATTCAGCATCTGGCTGAAGGCCGCACATGATTCGCCCCCCTCTGACTGCTCCGATTCGTCAGAAAATGGGAACGCTTCCTCCTGGTCGGGTTGGCCCATCTCACCGTTAGACACATCGCCCGTTTCACCATTAACCGTGTCGCCCATCTGACCATTAACCGTGTCGCCCATCTGAACATTAGCCATGTCACCCATCTGAACATTAACCGTGTCACCCATCTGACCATTAACCGTGTCGCCCATCTGACCATTAGGCACATTCCCCACCTCACAGTCGACCATGCCTACCGGCACACTTGCCATGACCTCAGCTGGGGGAGTTACCATATCTTCTGTCTCCTCGTCACGATTAAGGCATCCCCGAACATGGCGTATTTCCTGCTTGACCAACTTCCTTTCTTGGAAAAATAATCTCCGCTTTAATTTTTCTTTCTGTTCCTTCATCCGAAGGTGGTCCTTCCTTAAGAGGCTCAAGTCCGCCTTCGCCTCCTCCAGCTGTTTCAAAATGACGTCTTCCGTCTGATCCAATTTCTCCAACTCGTTAATTGTGTTTTTAATTTCATTCAACATTTTATTTTTCAGAAGTATTTTTTTTTTGTTCTTCAGATTTTCCTTCTTAATATTTATGTTGTCCATTTCGCAGTTAAATTGGCTGATGTCGATGGTGAGTTTTTTTTTTTTTCCCTTAATGTTGTTCATATTTTTTTCTACCTCAAAAATATATTTTTTTAACAGGTATATTTTTTTCAGCAAATTGGAGGCATCCATATGCTGGCGGACCTGTTCCTGTGCTTTCGTCTCTGTAGCATTAGTGGTGTGTGTATTTTCGTCGGGCGCAAGGGAAGTGCCCTTTTCGTCCGTTTTTTCGTAAGAAATTTCTACGGAGGATTTCCCCCTTGAATTACCTTCACACACTTGGGTGCACTCCTCATCCGAGTTGTACAATTTTCGAACGACATTTTTTAAATCGGAAAGTAAGCGGTTCGTTTTAGCCTTCTTTTGACAAGAGCTTTGGTAGACTTCTTTCAAATGAGCTATAACTTTTTTTGTTTTTTCCTTTTCATCCGCGACAAATTTTTTTTTCTCCTCCATGAGGGAGGTGGTGTTTTTTATAAAATTCATGGAGGTATTTAAATCTGACTGCTTTTGCAGAAGGGTCTTCATCTCCATTTCTCTCTCTTTCTCCAATTTTCTCTTGCTCCTTATGGCGTCTTCCTTTTGCGATTTTTTAATGATAATAATTTCTTCAAGTTCTTTTATGTTTTGATCAAGGGAGTCAATTTCTTCGTCAATTTTTTGTAATTGATTTTCATACGTGGAGGATAGAACTTGCACAGCTTTGTTTAGTTCTTCTTTGGATTCCTCTACAGTTTTTGTTTTCTCTTTTATGTTTTCCTCCTCAGCTTTTATGTCCTCCTCCTTTTGTGTGATCTTCTTCTTCCACATGGATAGTTCATTTCTTTTTTCTTCAAAAAATTTTTTTTTTTTTTTTTTTTCTTCTTTTTTATTTGTGCATATATTACGAATAATCAAGCGCAGAACATTTTTTACGTACTTCTTCATGAGAAGGTTACAACAATTTACTTGTTTTTTTTTTCTAAATAAATCGGTAATGTAATTTTCTATACTTGCTAACTCCAAATTGTAGGTGGATATTTGTTTTTGCATTTCGTCTGCTGTGTCTAGCTTTTCATTTATGATGAGCACTTTTTCCTCCTCTTTACATTTATTTCTTTTTTTCCTTATCTTATCTACCTTCCCCAAAAATTTGTGAATGAGAAAATCACAGTTGTATTCTTCCTTCAGGTTTAGGAGGACTCTGTGTGCATATGCCTCGTATGTAAAGTAATACATAATGATGAGTACATTTTCGTGGATTTTATTTTGGGCCAGTTGGTCCAAAATTTTTTTCATCTTGTTCTTATTCCATTGCTTTGTGTTCGGCATGAAAAAACCACTAAGAATAGTTAGGAGGTCATGCAACAGGTTTAATCTCTCCTCCGGGAGATCTTCTATGTGACGCTTTTCCTCATCTGGGGAAATGGCACCGTCGCTCCGCTTTGTTCTTTCCCTTTCTCCGCATTCCAGATACCCTTCATATGGTTCATTTGAGTATTCATTTCGGGAATAACTCCAGTTCGGGTGGCTAAAACTGCTACGTTTCGCCTCGTTCACTAACTCGTTGTTATTACTGTCTCGTCCGTAACTACCACACCAAGAGGTATTTCCACTTTGTGCAATTTTGTATAAACTACTTGAACGATCGAAACTCCCATCTTCCTCCTTATCCCCGTGCAGGGGTAATGTAACCGCTTCGTCCCCATGGACATGGTTCCCGCCTTTATCAGTAGCAGCCACACTACTGCAGTAGCTCGGCGCCAGGTCCTCCAAGTCCAGGTACGCGTCCTCTTTCTTCGAACTCAGAGTGCTACTTCCCCTCATCAATTGTGCCTCTTGCGAAGAGCTCCCCTTACCCACATTGGGGTTCTTCCCCTTGGAGCTTCGCTCCGAGGATTTTATGAGCATCCCTTTGAACATGGACATGCTTGTGACAGAGGGGGGAGGGGTAAAACCAAAATGGGGAGCAAATCACAGAGCAGCATAAAACTGCACGTTCTTTTAGTTCCTATTTCGTTTCACATCACAGGTAGGGCGGAAAGAACAACAGGTGCGTTATCTTATTTTGCTGATATGGCATGTTACGAAAATTGAGTGGAAGCCCACAGGTATATGTATTATGGAGGCAAAATGTGGAAAGGATATTTCCTTATTTGTTTTGTCCCTTAGTGGGGCAAAAAAAAAAAAAAAAAAAAAGAAAAAAAAAACTCTAATGGGTATAAAAAGGTGGAAAAATATATATGACCGAAAATTGGCCGTAAAATGGTAGTAAAAAATAAAACCACTTGGAGAAAAAACGCGCTGAATTGATATTTTCACGAAACGGGGCTAGAAAATGCCCCTCCAATTGCTAAAAAAAAAAAAAATCGAAGCAGCTCTGTCACCTGGCCATGGCGCTCCCTCTTCCCTTAGCGTCCTCACTGGAAGGACAAACACTCATGTATCATTTTTATTTATTTTTTGCGAAAAGTTGAGATTAATTCCTATAACTTTTATTTTTTATTTTTTTTTTTTTTATATATATCTTCCTGGTCTTTCCTCACAAAGACGCCCAAAAATCTGGAACTAGAAGTGTTTATATTATACATATTCCTATGTTGGTATGAACAGCAAAACGAAACAAGTGTGTGAAAATAATTGATGAATTAAAAAGGGAAGCGTTTTCACCTCATGGGGCGTGAGACTCAACAAGGTAAACTTTCCTTTATTTGAAATCGTTACCATGGGGTTCTCGTATGCTTCATAATTTCAGCCCAATTTCAATGTGCCCTTAAGTTTGTTCCCCATTTGGCATTAATGGAGAATAGCCTTCCGACGGGAAACGGATAGCTAAACAGATTACTAGCAGCCCAATTTGAAGTAGCATCTCATATGTGCACAAATCACTTTAACCTATGGCCCATGATTTTTTTCTTTTTTTTATTTCTTCACAAAGAGAGGAATTGTATAAATATGTGCTTCGGAACGAGGTAACCTCGCTGCGACGTTGTTATGATGGAAAGGGAAATCGCCTCAGCTGGGGTCCCCATCACAACCTGTGTACAAAGGTCTAACCCGTACAGTAGTCATAATTTTGCATGGCATAAAGAAAAACCGGTAAAGAGTGGAAAAAGGCGAGAAACCACATTCGCAGAATTTCTCATCGTGTAGGTTGATCGGTCATCCACTGTTGCTGAAGAAAATTTGACGCGCTTTAATATTCGGCATGCACTTAGCCCCAATTCATCACGGAGCACACACGCAGTGGTATAACAGAATAGCGTCAACTATATCTCCTCAGATAAATCAAAAAAAAAAAAAAAAAAAAAAAAGGGAATAACTGTTTTTTTCTTTTTAACCTTGTTCTCACGGCGTGTATGTGCATTTAACCATGTGGAAAAGGTCGCTCCAATTCAATTGCGTTGTGATAATAGTTGGTGTACCTTAAGATTAGCCATTCCCTCGCAATGTTCAGGAGCATTACTGAGCAACCTATTTTTTTTACCTGAACGGGTCAGGTAAAAAATGGGTGGAACAATTTTACAAAAAAAAATGGGAAGCAACCAGGTGTACAGGAAGCACAGTGTGCCATCCCTCTACGTGTTGCTTCCCCGCTGTTCTACTGCTTCCACACTGAGGTTCACAAGAGAAATGCGCTTTCCCATGTGTGGCGCAAGGTCGAACAAAATGTTTTTAAGTTAGTCCCCTTCTTTAATTATATTTTCTTTTTACAAATTTAAAAAAGAAAAAAAAAAAGTGAATATATGTCAGATTGGTCGGAAGGTTGCAATCTGGCACTGCGCATAAGTCCGCTTCCATTTTTTTTTTAAATAAATCGAGGGCAGAAAAATGTAGCCAATTGTGTGCATATGTACCTGTATATATATAGCTTCCCTTATTTTCGTAAATGCAATTTTGGCACACTCTATATTTATTGTTCTCTCTCGACAGTTGCACATGGTAGTTGCACATCGACAGTTTATTTCTTTTGTTTTTTTTAAGAATTATAGAAGCTAGCTTTTTTTACAACTTTTTTTTTTTTTTTTTTTTTTTTTTTTTTTTTTACTAATTAAAGAAAAAAAAATGCAGCAAGTCACCCGTTTGAAGGATCCATCAAATGGTTCACCTTTTAAAAAAACTGGGTAGAGCATAAAAACAGATTCCCTGGTGGAAGTTACAAAAGAAAAAGGCGAATGAATTTTCTTGAGTAAGCACACATGAGCATCCATCACGCGTGACATTCCTGATGTAGAGCACGCAGTGTGTAAGCCTTTTCCATTTTTATATCTTGGCTGCCTGCACCTCCTAACCAACCCCTGTTGTGAAAAAAAAAAAAAAAAAAAAAAAAAGCTTAGAAGCCAACTTCTATGTGTGTTGTCGAATACTAGCACGCCGAGTCGCACATATGTGTTGCGTACGTATACGTGCTGTGATGGCAACTTGTTTTTATTTTACTTCCCCTCAACGTTTGATTTAAGTTTTTGAATTTAACTTCCATTTTGACGTCGATTCTTTTAGTGTCGATTTTTTTGATGTTGATTTTGATTTTGTTTTTTAAGCAGTTGTAAAATTTCGCCTTTAATTAAGCTTTTCCCTTTTAAGCTTTTCGCTCCGTAGGCACATGCCACGTACATGCCTGACACCTTTACGTAGATATTTGCTCATTTTACAATTTTTGTCCGTATGAACTTCGTCTGACCAAAGTATAGTAGGTTTTTTTCTTCACCCCCAAGGGATTACATCTTCCGGTGAAGAATCTCTTGCAGGTGTGTGTGAGATGGTGTTTCCCTCATTAATCGTCCCCGCTTTAGAAGAAGCCACCAATACATACCAACAACAGCAACCAGAACAGTAACCACAATCACAACAGCAATCGGAGCGCGCGCCATCCGAAACCTCCCGAGAAGAAACCAAACCTTCCCCTCTTCCTCTGTGTATACAAAGAAAGATGAAGGAGTACGAAAATTTCGAAATCCTAAAAAAAAAATTCAGCCCCCTGCTTTTTATTTTCCGGAAGGATGAAGAAAACGAATTGAAGAAGTACACAAAGAAATGCACCTTGGTCAATGCAATAAAAAACTACAACCCAGCGACTCCCAAGGAATATGCTACCGCGTTGGAAAGCAGGTCCAATCTGTACATGAAAAACAAACTAATGAGTTACTTTGAAAGACCTCTTGGTGTTTTCAGCAAATTTTATGATAACACTCCTGTATCGGAAAGGGGACATTTTTTCAGGGCAAATAATATGACTACAAATAATAGGGGACTAGCCTATGGGCATAGCAGCGTGTTCAATAGGACCCTCCTGAATTCAAAATACTTTCCCAACATTTTAAATAACAACATCGTTCGCATGGCTAATGATGAGGAATCTGATTTCGGTGACCTGGAGGAAGACTACGTAGTGGTGAAGAAGGTGTACACCTACGTACGCGAATTCGACAGCATGTACATGTACATTTTCTAGAATTTCTTGTCACCCTTGGTGGGTGTCAGTGTGTACATGAAAAAGTACTCATAAGTGCGCACATGCACATGCAAGTTTTTTTTTTTTTTTTTTTTTTGTTTTTATTTTCCCCCCCAAGAACGGTTTGCTTTACCGTGCCCCGGCTTAACCACTTGTCTGGTCATGCCATTCATCCGCTTTTTTTTTTTTCTTCTTTCTTTTTTTTTTTAATCATCATATTTGGCTACTCTATTTGCAGTATCTTTATGCGCATTGGGAGGGGGGAGGCACGTTTGATAGCGTCTGATTTGTTCTTCTTCGCGGCGCTACGATTTGCTGCTATTTGTCAACAATTATTTTCCCCCTTTATCCTTTTTTTCGATTTTCTTTTTTTTTTTTTTTTTACCACCAAGCCCATTCTTTTTTTTTTGTTTTTTTTTTGTTTTTTTGTTTTTTTTTTTCGTAATTTTACCCCTTTTCATTTCCCCAATTTTGTGTTCGTAAAACTTCTTAAGAATGTAAAGGTGCGATGGCATTGTGTGGATGCCAATGGGGAAAATGCCCGCACAGTAGCGATAATAAAAAGTAAAAATAAATAAAACAAAATAAAACATTTTCGTATGATTCCCTTCCCAAAGGAGAAGCTCCTCTAATGCACATCAAGCGGCGAGCAGAATTTCATTTCCATTTTTTTTGCCTCCGCCAGAGCAACGCCATTTGCGTTGAAGACTCAGATGGGGAATCAATAAAATACCGACCTGCAGAGGTAGAGAAGTAGACGAGGTTAACTCCCAAAAAGTAACTTCCAAAAGGAACGACGTCGGGAGGAGTCACAGTGTGGTGCGAAGGGGATCGCTTTGGCTTATTCCTACCGATTTGGAGTCTCCCCTTAGCGTTGCACACCAAAGAATGAAAAAAAATATACACTCCGTAGAGCATATCCCGCTGAGGCACGATGAAAAATTTAGGAAGAGCCATGTGGGAAGAACTCGTGTACAATGAAATGCGCGAGGGGGAGAGGAAGTGTCTGCAGGATATTATGTTAAACGACATATGGGGGGATGCAGAATCAAGTGAAGATCATGTGAGTAATAGGGGGGAAGTAAACCCAAGCGACTTCATCTTCACAAACACACACAATAACATTTTTGAAAATTATTCAGATCATGATACGTATAACGAAGTTATAGATTTGCTACGTAGGACAGATGTAGCAGACAATGTGGAAAGTAAACTTGAGGAGAACCCCAACTTCGTCAGCGGCGTGGAGGAGATTGACATAAAGAACTTCATGAACTTCGACCCACTGTTTGTTAAGGTTTACCACGAGAGGGGAACAGCCCAGGGGGGAGACAGTACACGCGAAGCAACGGTAGAGGAGGAGGAAGAAGAAGGAGGCAACAAAGAGGCCTACCCTGTGGAGGGACTGGAGCAGAGGAAGGTTGGGAAGGAGAAAAACGCACGGGCTAGCGGCGATTTTAGCGACGACGATATTTACACACCCAAGGCGCTGAAGAGGAAAAGGGAGGAGGGGGAGAGAGCAAAACAGAAAATTGAAAACGAAAAAGGTAACGAAAAAGGTAGCGAAAAAGGTAGCGAAAAAGGTCACGAAAAAGGTCATCAAAATGGCAACCAAAATGGCAACCAAAATGGCAACCAAAATGGCAACCAAAATGATAACAAAAATGGCAACCAAAATGATAACAAAAATGATAACCAAATCGGTAACAAAAATGATAACCAAATCGGTAACCAAAATGACAACCAAATTGGTAACCAGAACGGTCTGCGAAAAGGCTCCCGAGGGGATGCGAACGAGAAAAGCTCCACTGTATCGGTGAGGAAAATAAAGCCAAAGAGGAAGACCCAGGTGCCTGTCAGCAAACGTGGTATCAGCTCCCTCCCATCAGTGAGGAAAAGCACGTGGAAGGGAAAGAAGAGCAACACAGGTACAACCGACAGGGAGAAGAAAATAGAGGATCTCTATTCGCCCATAAAAACAAAACGCAAGGAAGCCTTTTCCAATGCATTCGATATCCTGATTAAACGAAAAAACGAAAAGAACGAAGAAGCCATTAAAGCTTATAACGATATCAATTCAAGAAGAAGATCAAGCAGAAACCGATCGAAGAGTGGAGAGAGTGATAGTAGTGAAGAGTGCCCCACAAAGGATTACCGACTAGGATGCCGTCTAGACCGGACAAATGACAGGAAGGATGAAAAGAGGAAGAATCATAAAAAAAATGGAGATGACTTGAAAGATGGATGTGAAGATATTCCAGAGAAATATCAACACTTGATCGACCAAGGTTTAGAAATCAACGTTTTACGTTATGCCTTAAGCATGAAGATGAGTTCGAACGAACATGTTAAAGAGTCGGACATTATCGGACTGTATGATATTAAGAAAATTATAAAGGATAAAATTGTGAATGCTATTTTGAGACCAGATTTATTTACAGGGTTAAATAGAGCTGCAAAAGGGATACTACTATTTGGTCCCCCAGGAACAGGCAAAACGATGATTGCAAAGTGGGTGGCCTCTCATTGTAGATGTTCGTTTTACAACGTAAGCACATCTTCCCTGTTTAGCAAATACATTGGAGAGACGGAAAAAATCATAACTTGTCTGTTCAAGTGTGCAGAGGTCGATAATCCATCTATCCTCTTTTTCGACGAAATAGATTCCATCCTAGGTATGCGTAAAAAAGACGAAGACGACACAACCATAAGGATTAAAAACCAGTTACTACAAATGATTGATGGTATTAATACGAAGAAGGACGCTGTCATTGTTATTATCGGGGCAACCAATCGGCCTGATATGATAGATGATGCTGCATTGAGAAGGTTCAACAAGAGAGTCTATATCCCCCTTCCAGATTTACAAGCAAGGAAAGAACAAATACGTTACATAATAACGAAGCACACACACTCCGGGTTCCAAATGAGTGAAGAAGAGTTGGACTCCATATCACACAAATTACATAACTGGAACGGAAGCGACATTTACCACCTCTGCACCAAGTGTTATGAGTACGTATATGATGATGCTGTGGAGCAGTACAACGGAATTGAAAATATTCCTAATGCGTCCATCTTCAGGGCCATTCGGTACGATGATTTTATGAAGGCCATGTCCCAGGTGAACACATCCTACAAATGCGTGTTCGATTATGATGAGTGGAGTCAGAAGCACGGCGCGCTCTGAGGCATCTCCACTATTGTACGTATGTGTATGTGTGTCTTTATGTGTGTCTTCATGTGTGTACCCCTGGGCTACCTTTCCACATGCGCAGTTTTCCTTCCACCAGAGAGTACTTTTTTAACTCGTTTCATATAAACCGTACGGGGCAAATTTCCGTGTGCCCCTTTTAACCTTACGATAATACGAACCTTTAAATATATTTTAAAGTAGACAAAAAAAATAAAAGCGGTTTGTATTGTGATGTCCCAGATTCGTGTTCCCCCAGGTTTGTCTTGCGCACCACAACCAAGGGGGGATACAACAAAAAAGAGGTATTGGATTACTCATGCGTAGTGAAAATTGTCCACATGAATAATGGCGCTGCGTAACAGGATATGTGCAAAGCGGAAGATTCAAAAAAAAAAAAAAAAAAAAAAAAAAAAAAAAAAAAAAAAATGCAAATCGATGAAGCAACCGCACAACGGCCTTTTCATTTCTTGGGAAAACAACTGCTCATCTTTTTTTCCTTAAGAGTCGATTGAGTAGCGCCCTGAGAGGTCCCCACGCGGCACCTTCTCCTTGAAATGTACTTTCTTCCACTCATGCAGAAATTCGCTTGGGGTTCTTTTCCTACCGAAGAAGGTGGTGTTACCCTCGCTATCATGTTGGTAGTCCTATTCACCTATTTGGGAATGTGGCTTGTGTCGACCCTCGCTGGGAACTTTTTCCCCTCCGTCAAGTTCATCTCCTTTTTTGGCGTTGCTTTTCCTGCTTCTGAATTTGCTCGGTTGTGTTTGGCCAGGTCTGCACCCCTGCGTGTTGGAAAGCAGCTTCTCCATGGTTGTATGGGTCCTCAGAATTGGATTCACTCCCCTCATTTTTGTGAACATGCCCAGGAAGCGCATTCCTATAATCAACACTATGGTACTTCTTTGAGATGTTACGATCCTCCAGTTGGAACTCTTGAACCATTTTTATCTTTCGTTCGTCTTGCAATGCTAAGTCGGATTTGCATTGGTGAAGAGTTTTCCTGGATGGTTTCCGCTGTCTACCATTTGTGGCATCCTTCACATCTCTTTTTTCGAGGTGGCTCCTATCCGATCTTTCATGCGAGGAGTCCTTTCCCCTAAGGGAATGTTCAGTCGATTTGTATATATTCCCCTTTGGATGTTTTTCTGGGCCATAATTGGGGGATTCCTTTCCACCAGAGGAGCAGCTCCCTCCTTTGGAGAATGCCTTCTCACTGTGGTGGCGGCTTCCTCGGCGGAGCAATGTGGAAGATGCACTGGTATGCATTCTCGACACGCGCACCCCGCTGGCACTTCGTCGACTTCTTTGGTGATTAAATGGATCTGCAAATTGATCCGGGTCAACGGTTGAGTCAGAATTATACCCGCTCTTTTTCATCCCTTTCGAATGTCCTCTAGAATTAGTATGATACATATGTTGCTTTTCTCCTTCTTTTTCTTCCTGCACCTTAACCAAGGATGATCCCTTCCTGGAAGAGAAGCCACTATAATAACTCTTAATAAAGTAGGTCCAAATTTCCTCCTTCTTTATCCCAAGGATTTCATTATATATAAGATTATCAATGGATCCGTCGTTAATATTTTCAATGTCATTTTTCAATTCATCAAAGTGTTCATATTTCCGTTTGTCAATTTTACTATAGATTTGGAGCTTATTAATTTTTTTATCTATGATATTAAAAAAGGTGAAACAACTAAATGCAATATTTTCTTTATATGCTTTCAATATAATCACATCAATGTTATGGCAGAGCTTGTTTTTATATTTCCTTTTCAATCTTGAATTGCCTATACAGAGGGTCTCGAAGCTGAGGAGGAATTCTATCTTGATGTCATTTATTAGGGTGAGGAATAGATTAGGTTTCATGGGAAGTTTATTTTCTATTTTTCTTCTGACATGCAAGAGGAAATTATCAGTCAAGACTTTATGCAATGTCTTGCATTCACAACTTTCCATTTTTTTTTTTAAATAATTGGGTGTGTAGAAAATATTTTTATTTATTGTGTATGTCAGCATGTTCAGATACTTATACACATATATTCCGTTGTTGGGATATATATTTTCTACATTTTTTCCGTTGATGAATATCTCCTTTTTTATTTTCCTCAGTTGTATTGCGTATTCCTGTTTGTATTTTTCTTTCGGGGGAGGCAAATGGAATAGACTTTTCTTCGCCAGGAATTTCAGTAGATACTTTACCTTCTTCTGTACCACTCGATTTTTCTCTCCGTCGATTAATTCTTCCAACAGAAGCTGTGCGCGCGCACTTTGCCCATCGCCCGTGGGGGGAAGTTTAGGGGGGCTATTTCGTTCCGCCTTGGGGGAGCTATTTCGTTCCACCTTGGGGAGGCTATTTCGTTCCACCTTGGGGGTTATTCTCTTCGACTCCGCTTCTCTTGTGAGAGATTTCCTTAGGGGTAATTTGTTCGCCCCGTCTTCTTTGTGCATTTTCGGTCCATCCTCCTCGTGCACATTCTTGCCGGATTCCCTCCCTAGGGTCGTGTCCCGCAACACGAACACGAAATACGGGACACTGAAGTTGTCCTCCCCCAAATTGTCTTCCTCCAAGTTGCCGTCGCTTCGTTGCTCACTCTTTCCACTTTTTCCATCGAGTTTGCTTCCACTTCTGCTGACCCATCCCACATTCGTTGCCGTGTCCATTGCCGGGTCCTGCTTCGGGCACTTCTCTCTTCTCCGCTTCAAGTGCTCCCGGATGTGCCTCACCACATCGTAGTAGTGTGCTAACAACGCAAACGCCTTCGAACAACTCTCCCTGTTGATATGGAAAATGATGATGTTCGAGAGGTAAAACGAAAGTGCTATGAGCGCGTTTGCTTCGTTGGGGGGATTCCCCTCCCCGGAACTGATCCGCCCGACACTCCTGCTATGGTCGCGCTTGATCCTATCATCCCGTTTCATTCTGTCACCGCTCATGCTTCTCCCCCCCCGGAGCAACAACTTATCATAGTCCAAATAAACGTAGTTGATTTTGTTCGGGCTAGCCATCACGTGGGCGTAAACACAGTTCTTCTGATCGGCCCCTCCTCCGAAGAAGCCCCTCTCCTGGCCGCTGTTTAAGATGTGATTGGAAAAGGTAGACGAACCCGCCTTCACTCCCACGTTGCTTATCACAACTGTGTTTTTATTCTTCATTCGATTGAAAATTTTCTTCATTTCTTTATTTATTTGGAGAGGAAAATCATCGAGAGGAGTGTCCACTCTGTGCACCTCACCGATGTTACTTTTCTCCATGTGCCTCTTTTCCCCCTTCCCAGCGTACACGAACAACTTGGGCCTCGATGTGTACACCTCGCCAATATTTTTATATAAATCCATGGCATCTTCATCGCACAAATTGGAAATTTCGACGCTATTCTGATATGTGTTTTCTTCTCTTCCATTTAGAGGAATCACATCCTCCATAGCTTTTACGTCTTTCGCGTTGTTCACATTGAGACTGTCACTGTTCTTATGACACAGATGGGTTCCCTTAAGTTTATCTGACATTAGCCCTTCTGCGAGATTTCCTTGATTTCCCTCTTCAATGCTACGAGGTGTGACATTTCTATTCTCCCTTTTCGAATTATCCACATCACCATCGTTATTATAATCCTTTGTCTTCAATACCCCTTCTGTGATGTATGTTCCATTGGTGTCTCTACCTTTGCTCCCATCAGCTGAGTTCCAATGTGATGTGTTTGCCTGACTGGCTAAGAATTCCTTCGGCTCCCCCTTAAAAACTGATTGGTCCATATATCTGTTGTCAAAAAAGTTTTTATAATTTTTTTCATAGTGATGTAGCAAATAGTCGTATATATCATTTTGGTACACCTTGTTTTTATGAGGTGGATAATTCCCCTTTTCTCTTTCCCTTTCCTTCTCCTTTTTGTGCATCTCCTTGCTGGGGTCGTAATGGTTCTTCACTGCGTAGTATATCACTTTCTTATTTTGCTTATGATCATACATTTCCAGGAGGTTGTTTTGATTGTACTGGTCATTCTGTTCCAAGTCATTGAAAGGTGGAACCCCCCTTTTTTCTTTTTCTTCCGCATTCGTATTTGGGATTTCCGTCTGAATGGTTTTAACTCCTGGGTGGCCCGTCCCTGTTTGGTTCATTTGGACCTGCTGATTGGACTCCACCTGGAGGGGCGATCCTTGGTTCACTCTGTTGGAAATGGAGTCCATTCCTCTTGCGGCGTAGCCCATTTGGGAGAGCTTCCCGGAACTGGCTGACGAGATGTGCCTCTCCTTCGCCTCGTTCGCTCCACCAAAGCTACTAGAATTGACACTCGTTCCGTACGTGTACTGTCCACCATACATTAAAGTGCTACCTTTTGACAAATACGGAGAAGACCCATCTGAAGAATCTACACTGAGATCCTTCCTCATTGTGCCGTTAGTAAAATGCCCATTTAGGGGGATCCAATTATACCCCCCCTTCTCCTCATACACATTCTTATGGTTATACAATTCCTGCACTTTGTTTTCAGGATATAAATTCTTTATTTTGTATTCTTCCATAATTTTCTCGAAAGGAAGGATGCTCGTTAAGTTCTTCTTCTGTTTATAGTCAGCGCTGATGCTGTGTGTATCCTTGATTTTTTTCACTTTATATTTGTTGCCACTGAAAAGGGCATCCACGTTGCTGGTATCAGTGCGGGTATCCGCGTGGTGATCAGTTCGGCGATCAGTTTGGTTGTCATTTGGGCGATCAGTTGGGCGATCAGTTTGGTTGTCATTTGGGCTATTCTTAACAGTCAGTTCGCCCGTAGGAATATCCCCCCCCTGTTGAGGATTCATGTAAATATCATTTTCATAATTCAGAGAATGAAAAACTTCCATGTTTGGGCTGTTAATTGGGAGATTCTCCCTTTTACTTCTCTCCATATTGTGAGCAGTGCCATATTTTTCCACATCGTACTTGTTCATGTAGCCTACTCCACTTGCGCTGTGCACCTCGTTCAAGTTGTTGGTGGTGCCCATTTGTTCTGTGCTCAGTCGGGTGCAGTTGACGTGGTCAATAATGCAATGAACAATGCGATCTTCGATGTCATATGCCACCCATGCCAATTGGGGGTTAATTTTTCATGCAATTTTCCTTTCAAAACGTAGGTACAGGGCACAGTGAAAAACTCCTTCTCTTGGATGAAAAAAAGAAGTAACTACGTAATGGCACAAGTGAACAATGCAAGGTTGGGAAATGCGTATGGTGGGTTGATTACACCTGGATGATTCAGTTGTGTACATGGGTAAAAGACTTTTCACGGTCTACAAAGTTAGAACAAGGAAATAAAAAAAAGTGCTTTTTCTTTGACAAGCAAAAAAAAAAAAAAAAAAAAAAAAAAAGGTTGATGGTCCACCGATAAACGGAAGCACAGACAGGATTAGTGTCTTCTCTAACGGAAACAGAAAGCAGTGTCCCGAACGATTGGACCAAGCAGAGTAGTCACGCAAAAAAGTTTAGGAAAAAAAAAAAAAAATTGACACATTAAAGGAGAAACAAAACATCATTGCCATTACACTTTAAAAAAATGTGTGTACATACGGGTGCATACGCAAAGGAACATTAGCATAATATGCATACATACAAATGTGTGCGCACATGCGCTTCCTAATATAAAATGAAACAGTTCTGATGGGAGAGGAATAAATGATCGTTTGGTGAAATGCAAGTGTCACTTGAAAGTAAAGGAAAAGAGGGACCAAATCGGGGGGGGAAAAAAACATATTCGCCCGGTTGCGTCCCTCAAGAAATACCCCTTTTGGCTACAGGAAATGGAGGTGGTAACAGTATTTCGAGTGGCCACAAAAAGTTAAAAAGGTTACCAATCGATCAACATGTGACCATGTGCGTGGTATTTCTCTGTGCTCGAAGTGGACAGGCGGAGAAACAAATGACAAAGCGGCGAACCAGCACAAGGGAATAGCAACAATGTCATGAAAGACTCATCAACAAAATGGAAAATATGGCCGGAAAAAAAATGCTAAAAAAAAAAAAAAAAAAGGTGATCAAATCGAGGGGTAATAATTTTCCCGTTCGCGATTTTGCGTACACATCCAATTTTTGTAAAAAAAAAAAAAAAAAAAAATTTTGAATGCATATGCAAGGAGGGAAAAAATGCGAAATAATATTTTCTCCCATTTAATCTAAATTAGCGCGCGCTTTTTTTTTTTTTTTTTTTCAGCATTTTTTTTTTCGGCCATATTTTCCATTTTGCGTTTTATGTGCAAATAGAATAAAATGAAAATTGCCTCCACCTTGGGGAAGGTGTATTTCCTGGGGGATATTTTGGCGTCCTTTTTTTTTTTTTTTTTTTTTTTTTTTTTAAATGTGCACTTTTGGAGAATATGCCATTTGACGGAGTATGCCACGCTGCCAGTGGGGAAATGCCAAACTGCACAAACATTCTAACCACGCATGCGTGCTATCTGCGCATACGCTTTGCGGCGCGCATGGGGAGGGGGGAAATTAAAAATGCTCTCGCACATTTTGTGCCCCCCTTTGGTGTGAACTTTACACTTGAACAACTTTGGAAAGTGGTCTTTGCCTTAAACTCCTTTTTTTTTTTTTTTTTTTTTCTTTTTTTTTCTTTTTTTTGAAGTTTGTTTGCTGAATTGGGAAAGTTGGATGCTTCGCCCACCCGGGTGCCTCTGCCCTATTTGTGTAGCACCGTATGTCGCGCATCACTTGATAGGTTGTGAAACGATCTTCCTAAGGGGCACCTGGACACAATCATCCGCAGAGAACTGATTTACCCCTTTCGTTTGTAACCGTACATACTTACGCACCATTTTGACATACCCCTCCCTCGTGTGTGTACATTATCATCCCAACGCATATATAGTGTAGTTTGGGCTGAGTTAATTTCTCTCGAAAAGGTGTGCCACGTCGGTAGACATTCGGTGGTAGAGTGCGTTCCTTCTTAAACATTCAGAAATGGCCTCTCTATGCGTATGCACACATATGTATGAAGGTACGAACCTGATTTCGCCGGAACCGTTTGAATTCGCCTGACCGACAGCACATGTACATGCATAAGGAAAGAAATATAATGTAACTGTGTCGTTATTTTTGCATGGGGGAGAAAAGACAACTTGTTTGGACCACTGTAACATAGGTTGATGCACAACGGGGAGGGTAGTGAGCATCCGCTTAGGTACACTTCCAAAATATCTGTTGTCCACCAAAAAGATGCCACCATGAAGAAGAATAAGAAATGTTCCATAGGACTAAGCAACTGCTCTTTCGAGCAGTTTAAAGGTAACCACTTGGTGATCTGTTTGACACCTCCATCTTAGCACGGGTAGAGATATCTTCCGTTTAGGCGTTCTGCCAACCAGCGTTTTCCTTCTGCAGTTCGCGTTTTTGTGAACCACGCATATAGTGTGCATGTACGATGTAATCTGTGCTGTGCATCCCCTTCCACCGTCTTGTAACATATTTGGCATTCACTTGTTGTTTTTTTCTCCTCACCTTCCACTTAACATTTCTAGAGGGAATAGATTTCCTAAAGCAGACGGATGCAATTCTCGACGAAGATATATTTCCCATTCTGAAGAGACTCTGCTCCTACCTCTTCTTCTGCGTGAAGAATGATAACTTTGAGTTTGTAAAAAGTTACCAAAGTGCCGAAAGGGCGGGTAAAGCGAAAGGCATATCAGCAGGACAAGCCGGATCATCCGTGGTAACAACGCAATTTCCTCCCTGGAGGAGTGCCCCCCTTGACGGAAGTGAAACGACGCTGAACTATGAATTTGGGGATGAAGATTTCATAATTGTGAAAAATATAAACCGGCTGCTCCTTAACAAACTGATAGACAACTACGTAGGCTACTCCTGGTTATGCCTAACCCTAACCGAATACTTAAATGACCTGGATTATATTATGAACAGGCAAGGAAAAGGTACACAACAGGAAGAGAAAAGGGAAATGAGTGCACGAAAAAAAGTGTATAAGTTGGTGAAGAAAATTACCCAAAGGAAGAGAAGACATGAGTTACAGAATCATCCAGGGAAACAAGAAAATGGAGAAAGAAAAAAAGGCATTCACAAGTTAGAGGCGAAAAATAAATATATTAATTATCTCTTTTGCTATTATAACAATTTCATCCTTCCGTCAAATGTTATAAATGAGGAAAGTGCCCAAGGAGAAAATATTATAGTACTCGACCCCTTCGATGATTCTTATGGATGGATATACAGTGATGAAGAAGACCTGACCGGAGACGGTGCAGAAAAAGGGGAGAACCACCTCCATGGAATGGAATACACCAAGAGGGAGAAGCGCATCAGAATGAGCAGTGGAGAGCCTCCCCCAGAGAAGCGAAATGCTCACTTAAAGCGAAAGCGCAAATGTTATGGTGTAGAAGGTGTGGAAGACGACCAATTGGTGGGGAGGCATACAAATCGGCATGGACCCTTCCGTGAGCAGATGCCAATCTCGCCGAGGAATGAACATCGTGTTTATTATGAAGAATTGTGTAATCCAAGTGAGGTGGACAAAGGGCGTGCAGTGAAGCGGAAAAGAAGGCGTGAAGAGAAGCGCCAAAGACACCGCCTACAGAGACGCTTAGATCGGCGTCAGCAGCGGCGAGGGGTGCGTCGACAAAGGGTCGTTCGACAAAGGAATGACCTGGAGCACCTGTACAAAGCGTTGTGTGACTTCCTGTCGACGAAATATGAAACGAGCAAGTTACTAAAGTTCATGGACGAATATAGAGACATGTATGCATGGAAGCCACCCCCCTTCTACTGGAAGATACTCAGCAGCAAGTATGTAGTGAAGGAGATACTAAAACTTTATGAGGACAGATATTTAGATCCCTTCCTCTCCTGCCTGTACGAAGATTATGTGAATAAATACTACTTCGACGACGATGAAGAAAAGAGTAACATAGCCACCTACACGAGCAATTTTAATGTATTTACACTTCGGGTAAGTGAAGAAATTCAAAAATTCCTTCTTTTGGAAGAACCCGAAGAAGAAGAAGCACTGTTAAGAATATGCAAAAATATATGTGTTAGCGAAAATTCCTACATCTATGCGCAGATGATTCTTGAGTACATGTATAGGAACAACAACGACAACAGCATGAGGAGGCTTTCCCAATTCCTATCTCTCTACATTCTATATAAGGACATTAACCTTCACAAAATATGTAATAATTACTTCGCCAAGGTAGTGGAGAACGAAGTGAGTATCACCTTTTTAACTTTAAGGATTAATAATTTAAGCAGTTATAGCAGTCTATATAGCACCTTTAGAAATATATACATGGCTAGAAATAAAGGTTGCATGGAGATAAACCATTCGGATATTGTCTCTCTACATGATGCCATCGTCAATGTTCTGAAGGCCTTTAATGGAAATAAGTTGCTTCTGTTTGATTCCACTTACATGTTTTCTTCCCATGGAAGGAGGAACCATCTTGGGGGGAAAGAATCTCCTGAGAACAATAATTCGAATGATGGTAACACCAAATTAAAGCGACATCGTACTCCCCCTGAGGGAGGAGAACACTGCTCCTTCCACTTTCACCACCCAGAACAACATGAAGATTTTAATTCAAACTTTTCTAACATCAACAGAAGTAACCTGGAGGAGGTGTGCAGGCGTGGGGACTTACCCCCTGCTGCACAGGCAGATCACGCCTCCTCTGTAGGGCCATCCATTGGAGGTAGTCAATTCGTTCCAGGTAGTCAATCCGTTGGAGGTAGCCAATCCGTTGGAGGTAGCCAATCCGTTGGAGGTAGCCAATCCGTTGGAGGTAGCCAATCCGTTGGAGGTAGCCAATCCGTTGGAGGTAGCCAATCCGTTGGAGGTAGCCAATCCGTTGGAGGTAGCCAATCCGTTGGAGGTAGTTCATCCGATAAGGAAGATCCCCTTTTTCCAGGAGGAGCGGAAATTCATAACCCAAGTGAAGATATCCCTCCAGGGGGTGGGAATTCTATTGGAGATAATTCTATCGGAGAAAATAGCCTGTTTGGGAGCAGCCTAGACATTGGAAAGAAGGAAAAAATGAACGAACCTTATGGTGAAAGTAGCGAAATGAATGACAACAAAACGAGTGTATCTAATCGCAGCAAAAATTTGAGCAACGAAATTTATAGCTCGATAAAATCGGAAGATTTTCTATCAAATGTGAATTCGGAAAACAATGAAGTTCAGATAAAATCACGAAAGACAAAAAGCACACCTAGTGAATTGCTCCTTCCATCAGCATCTCAGTATGGAAAGGAAGATTTTAATTACGGTAGAGAATTTTTAAGGATAAATATCTATGCCGAGAAAATTCCTTTGATTCATATGAGAGACATCGTCTTCCTCAACAATGCAATAAACATATACGTATCTAACAATGAGCTTCTGTTCAACAACATGTACAAACTGTACGGTAAGGTCCTTATTTATCTGACTACCTACTCTCCGTATGAATACGTTTACAACCATTACTACGCTTCATTCTTTAAGCGATGTGGGGAGGGTGCTTCTAGGAAGTACTCCGCGGCGTACTTTAACGTTTACGACGACGCGATTTCGGCAGTGGATGGCGTCCATGGGGAAAGTGACGACGAGGGGGAAAGCGACGATGGGGGGGAAAGCGACAACGGGGGGGAGGAAGAACAACATCAACCGAACCATCAGTCACTACTCCAACAGGAGCAGTATGGAAACCTAAGCAGGGCACAGTACTCATCCGAGGTGAACGCCCCATCGGAAGGAATCCTCTTCCCAGGGCTTAGCGCGGTAGGAAAATCCACAGGCAAGAGAACATACGAACAGTTTTTCCAAGTGAAAAAAGAACCCGCATTGAGAAAGTCTATACTTAAGAAGAGAAGCAAATACGGGGGGGGTGGCAGTGAAGTGCAGGTGGAGAGGAAGATGGAGAAACATGAAGTGGATAATGATGAAATGGAAAAGTGTAAAAGGGGGGAAGGGCCTGCACCCGTTTTGAAGGCGGAGGAAAGTTCCAACGTAACGAAAGAGAACTGTATGCCCATTCATGTGGACAACCCTGATGAAGCTGCTAAGGGGGTAGCATCACTGGAGCAGGAAGATGGGACAGTTCCAGAGTTCGTAGAGGGACCAACAGAGGAGCATCGAAGGAGGTCTCCTCGAAATGAAGTAGTCCAAAAGGGTGGCAATGCAAATGCAGCATCTGATGGTGATCCACCGGGAGGTAAGAACGAAGAGGGTCCAACAGCGCATTCAGTGGAGAAGACACCCACAAGGGAAAACTCCCCTCCTCAAAGTCGCGACACGCACAACTCAAATGCAAGCAACGCTGTAGATGATATGCTTGAATTGAAAACGGAAGTGATGTCGTGTGATGAAGTAAGAAGCACCATATTCAAAAATGTTAGGAGCAAAAAAAAATTGAAAATAAATCGAGCAAGTAAAAAAAAAAAATATTATTTTTACAATTTGTTTCAAAAATTTAGATTAACATACAACACTTTTTTGAAATACGCACAAAACGAAATATACCAGATATACCAGATTATTCATGGGAATTACTCAGAAGCAACGAAGGACAAACTTCTTCTGGCTCGGATGAACAGTAACATATCAGCTTCTCTCATTTACAGATATGTGTACATTAATGTATACGAACATGTGAATTCTTTGCGCGTTAATTTGGTGTACCCGAAATTTATTTTACTCAAGTACATCGTCGACAAGTACCCGCAGAAGCGAGACCTTGCGCTGCACTTTTTGAAGTAAGTTAAGGGGGTTGGATAGGGGGGGAGGATCATCTGCGTTGGTCGACCCACATACGCAGATGCATGGGCGTTGTTTTGAACTACCTTCTTACAGCCTTTCTCCCCCTACATTATCCATTTACACGCACACATATTATGCACACATATTTTGCACACACAGGGAGCTGTACATTTACATAATCGAGAAAGAGGAATCTTTGGAGGAGTTCGTCGAGCTGCGAGAAAACCTAATTCTGTTCTTCGTGTACATGGTGCGCTTCGAAAATATGTTTTGCCATGTGGTGGGCGTTATCAAGTCGATGGTAAGTGGGTGATATTTCCCCGTTGTATATACATGTGTCTAAATATTTGCCCCAGTACCGGAGCACCAATTTTTACAATCTTTTTTTTTTTTTTTTTTTTTTTTTTCGCATCTTTAGGTTCACCTGCTGGATAAGGCCCTCATCAGGCTGTTCATCATAAAGACGCTGGCCTTCTGCGCGCCTCCATATGATTTTAAGTTTTGCGAGTGCCTTCTGAGCTTTATTCACTTCGTCCTGCAAAAGGGTACATATGTGTGGAGGGAACCAAATTATAGCATGTCGTCTTGATGGACAAACGACGAGGCGTATTATATGGGCGGTGATCCAAGTGCGTCCGTACCCAGTTGACTAACCGACGAACCGATCGCCAAAACGTGCTTCTCTTTTTCCCCCTTCTGCAGAGGGCGTCTACTACAAGAACGAGTTCAAAAGGGCCATAAACAAATTCCTGGACAACGTTGTGGAGATGCACCTCATGTACCGAAGTTTGAAAACGAAGGAGGTATGAGAGTCTTCGGCACAAAGCGCCTTTTCCTCTGCGAAGGGCTTCTTCTCCATGGTGGATACCTCTTCCGTTGAGTACTTTGCCCTTCCTTTTGCGATCTGGCCATTAACACTTTGTCCCATTTTTTTTATGTCATCCCTTCCCTATGCAGCTTATTATCCTGTGCACCAACATCAGGGAGCAGATAAAGCAGGCAGAAGTCAACCCAGCTGTGCATTGATTTGGCACTCTTCACTGATGGCGTGTCACTTATCTACTTGGCCGCTTATCCATTCAGCATATTTTTTTTTTTTTTTTTTTTTGTTCCGCTGTATACCTTTCTATTTTTTCATTTTTAATTAGCTCAAAATATTAAACCTACATTCATTTTGTCATTCCTTTGTGGAGGAATTTTCCTTCAGCACCACCCCCTCAGGTGCATATGTCCTTCCTCATTTTTTTTATCATCTCCTTCTTTTATGACCCAATTTTCTTTTTAATTCTGACGTATTTTCAGTGTGTAACATGAAAACCACCTCACAAACCGTTTTTTTTTTTTTTGTCTTCCATCCGTTCCAGTGGACCATTTTTCGCATAAGTGAAAAAGACCCATTTGGCTGATTACTTTGATATTTTTCTTAATTTTTTTTTTTTTTTTTTTTACATAATTAAGCATACAAATTAGTGCAATATGATAACCTCCTTTTTTTTTGTTTAACTATTCAGACATTTAATTGTCACTTAAAGAGGGAATCGCTTGTTGGTCGGGAGCGAAAAAAAAAAAAAAAAAAAAAAATTTCAACATACGGAAAAAAAAAAAAAAAAGGTCAGAATTTCTTGCCAGGAAAAGAATAGAATGCCAAGTGGACGGATCTGGTGGATAGGTCTGGTGGGGGTACCATTTCCCAGTCATCTTCTGCTTTGCCATTTGGACAGATTCGAGGTAAAACGATGGTCTTTTTCGTCGTCCGTTGATTTCTTCCTCTGCTGGTGACCGCGACTGAAGTGATCCCGGCGGCTATCTAAGGGGTTGTCTCGGTGGTTCTGCAAGTCCTTGTCTATGCGACTGCTCTGGAAGTAGCCATTGTGGAAGTGGCCGCTCCCGAAGTTTACCCTCTCAGGGGGGATCCCCCAATGGGTGCCTTCCCCCCGGGAGTCATTAGTCCGAATGGATTTGAAATTCGGGTAAGCACCTCTATCATCCTTATTTCGATTACCAAGGTAAAAATTCTGCTTCTTCGTGTCCCCTATTTTAGAGAAATTGCTCCTCTCTCCATGAAAAGGAATAGCAGGTTCCATTCTCTGTCCATGCGTAAGATTCATGTGTGTCAAATTTGGCTGATTATTATTTTTGTTTTCCTCTTCAATCAATTTCTTAATTTCACTAACTTCGTCGATAAACGATTGTCTTTTCTTATTTAAAGCGGCAGTCTCACTGGGCGTTCTGATGTTCTGTTTATCATCAGAGGAATCTTCAAAAATGTTCTTAAGAATCTGCTCCTGTGTGCGCGAAGATGTATTGTTAGTTGGGTTGCTCTCTGTCTTGTCTCTGCTTGGTAGGCTTAAGTGTCTTATGTTTATATTTTCTCCGTTGGAGGGATAGGTGGTTAACTGGTTCGCACTGGCATTCCATTGATTCATCCCCTTTGTTACTACTATCTGCTGTGGTGCATCTTTTTGCGTGTTTGTATTTCCCAGTCCTCTGTATGCACCCATCGCAGCCGCAATAAAACTGGGAGCCCCGTCATTCCTATGGAGGCGGTTTTCTTCTTTGTCATTTTCTTCTTCTGCTTCCCATCCGTTGAAACATTTGCCATAGAGAATGGAGTCTTCATATGGCAGATTAAAATGGTGGGAGTTTTTATTCAATTGGGAGGAAATTTGTTTATCATCCTTGTTTTGCACGTATCCATTGTTGTCTTCATTTTTGACATCACTATACGTATAAGGGAATCCCCCTTCCTGCAGACAATACAAGGTTAGTAAATCCAGTTGTTTTTTTTTTTCTCTTTCTTCGGTGAAATTTTCATTGCTTTTCTTATTCACATATGTTAATGAACTATCTACTAAGGGAAAAGGATTTGTAGTGCGGAAATCTTTACCTGGTTCACCCCCCCCGACTATGTACTTCATGTAACTCAGCTGATTGGTTGTTCCTACTTTCGCCCTGTTAACCTCCCTGCTACTCTCCCCATCCATGTGCCCGTAATGTATCCTCTCCATTTCATCCATGTTAGGTTGCCAATATTTAGGAGACAAAAACGAGCTACTATCATCAATCCTTTGAGTAAGATACA
This sequence comes from Plasmodium knowlesi strain H, assembly GCF_000006355.2. NCBI lineage: Eukaryota > Apicomplexa > Aconoidasida > Haemosporida > Plasmodiidae > Plasmodium > Plasmodium knowlesi. The sequence continues at coordinate 272,773 of NC_011904.2, read as the reverse complement.
GAGGTGCATCTGTTGCTTCCTCCCTGTGAGGATACGCCATTTCAGTGAAGGGTTCTCTATTTGGTGTCTTCCGCCTAGCAACATTATGCGTTCTGTTGTCATTCACCAGGTTCATGTCATGACGCGCATCCCAGTATGTATCTTCCATCACGTTAGCCGTTTCTCCATTGGAAGGTTCCCCAGAATCAGTACTGTGAGCCCCGTCCATTGGGGAAATCATGCTTCTCGGCTGATAATCAAATATATGAGAAAGGAAATTTTTGCAGAAGTATTTTTTAAAATCTTCTTCTGAAGGGGAGATCTTCTCTCCCTTGATGGAATCTTCCATTTGTTCTTCATCCACATAATTCATTCCGCTAGTTGTATCATTCGGATGAGTGTCCATCTGATCGACAACATTTGTGTGTATTTCTTTGATGTTTCTATACGCACTAGAGGGATCACTGCAAAAAAAGGATGCATCTTCTGTCTTCTCATACATATGCAGTGTATCCAACTCAGCTAGCTTCTTTGCACTGTTCTGAATGGAGTGCAAAAAAGAACTTTTTATTTCTTCCATTTCGCCTTCCATATTTAGATCAATTTTATTCCCATGTTCTGAACTGAGATATTGGTCCAAGTTGTGATGATCCTCAAAAATAGGGTTATAATTTGGTGGCCTATTTTGTGTAGATTTGTTCCTTGTATTTTTACCCCCGGTGATATAGGAAGGGGTCGACTCGTGGAAAGCGCTGTGGGATGTAGTCGTCTCGATTTTATCTTTCCTGTCTGGAATGTTAGACCCATTTTGAGGATGTCCCCATTGGGGTGTTAAATAAGGGATATACCCTCCGCGTGTTCCTACCCTGATATTCTGTTCCTCGCTGAACAAATTGAAAGCGCCTTGTTCGTAGTCGTTGTAGCGGTAACTTCTTAAAGGGTCATAATTTTTAGCAGAAAAATTGTTACCATTATTTGAGGCAGAAGGGGAGGAGAAAAACTGGCCTTGAGTTTCCTCCAGAATATCACATTTTTTTTCATTGTGATTGGTATCATGGTGGAAAGAATTATTCTTGTTTATTCTGTTTAAATGATAATTATTTTCATAAATGTGAAGGAGTAAGTTTCTTGTGGCATCTGTGGTGTAGCTGTTTTCTTCATTTTTCACGCCCCGTTTTTTCTCCTTTTCTTGTTTCTCCAGATTTAACAGAACTGCATTGAAGTCATTTATTTTGTTTATGTCCGTGCAAATTGGACTCAGCTCCGTTTGTTCTCCGACTTGGTTGCAGGGCATGGGGGCGATGTTCATGTGTGCAGGGGAGGGGTGCCTCGCATCTGTTGCGTTAGAGGTTGTCTGACCCGTGGTGTTGAGAATGAAGCCTAGAGTTTTCCTCCTGAGGGATTTATCCCCGGGGGAATCCCCACAGACATCGGCAGAAGAAGAATGTGGAATGGGAACGTTAGGGGGTGTCATCAAAAGTAAATTATTCTTTTTAGGAGGTATTTCTGCCCTCTTTGGAAAGAACTCCATATCTCCATCCTCGTGAGAATCACTCTGATCATAGGAACACATGGCACCCTCATCAATCGGTTGAAAGTTCGGGACACCTTCATATTCGGCCAGAATAGGATCCCCAGTAGTGAGACAATGTTTATTTTGCGAGTAAAACGTATAACATTTGACTTTGCATGAACAAGAAGCAATTCCATTGTAAATCATGTTCCTTTTTATTTTCCTCAGAATGTTATGACAGTGATTGTACAATTCTATATGATTTATAATTTTGGCGATGCTTAAACAAACGTACTTACACCTGAGGCAATTAAAATACTTACCCTTCTTCAGAGAGTTCAGTTGCTTTATTTGGTGGTTCTCATTCAACACATGATTCGAAAAGGAATGCACACAGGTGAATACCAACAGACATGTGTTACATCTGTATACGAAAATTTTGTCATTTATGAGTTCATAGCAATTTGTTCTTTTTTCTTCTTCTCCTTCTTCTTCTCTTCCACTTTCCAGACTTCTGTTTCCGCTCCATTGGAGGGCATCCAACCATTCGTAACTCATTTGTTCAGAAGTTTCCTTCCTATATGAAAAGAATAACGCATATTATAGCAGCTTGTAAAACGTGTAATTTTGAACCCCTTCGTTGTCTACCGATTCGGTACGATGTACTGGGACGCCTCACGGTATATTTTCCTTCCAACTCTGAATCAATAAGAGATCTTCCTCCAAAAAAAAAAAAAAAAAAAAAAAAAAAAAAAAATAGGGAAAACTGTCTATGAACACAAATTTTCATGCGAAATTAACCACATATATGCGCATCAAAAATGGATAAACGGAAGAACGGGGAGGGATGTCCCTCCTTACCCTATTATGAAGAAATAGTGGGATGGTCACACATGTGAAGACAATCTTATGAGGAGTCACTTGGCTACCTCTATTTTGAAAAAAAAAGGAAATAAATAAAAAAAAAAAAAAAAAGAAAACAGTCATATTTGTTGATAATGAGAAGGTGAAGAAGTGTGCAATCTAATACAAAAAAGGGATAGGGTCAGATAAGAAAAAAAAAGTAGCACATATAAGTGAACACCTCCATATAAACCTCTCATATCGGGATAAACAGGCTCACACAAAGCGAATTGAAATATTACAAATTTGGGTAGCAAAAATGAAAAGAATGAAAAAAAAAAAAAAAAAAAAAAAACAGACAACACATTACCTCTTAATCGCATAGATTATGTCTGCTTTGGCTTACAACGGTATTTCTGCATTCTACTCAACCGTGTGCCTCGCATTTGCGCACACATCTTTTTATATACCTCAAAAAATGAACGCTTCTCAAAAAAAAAAAAAAAAAAAAAAAAAATTAAATGGAAAGATATCACGGCTAATTTATCGCTATGCCGAACCGGACGATACGAATTTTGAATGTTTGGCTGATTGCACAAAAGGTAGATGCGCGTTATACGTAAGCACGCTTGGGAAAACACACATATGTTCATATATAGACAGACACGTATGTGTTCCCATAATGGGCATGTGGACGATCAGACAAATATTTGCAAATCCAGATGAATGGACAACGGGGGGAGGAGGGGAAATAGCTTACGCAATCGTATGCAAGAAAAATGGCTCCATTTTATTTGTATATTTTTGTACGAGTGTGCATTTTTAGGTGTTACCCAGGAAGGGCTAAAGGGGGAAAAACGCTAGCCACAAATCGGTTATTTTGTAGGAACGTGTTGCCATCGCGTATGGGTTCTTTTTTTGCACTGCGGATATTCAGGACAGGTCTGCACGTGCGGCAGGTTGTAAAATCTTAAGTTGACAGGTCGCTCGACATTCTGGGATTAATTTATTTCGTCTTATCCTCCATTCTTTTCTTTTCCTTATTTGTGCGAGCATGCACTAGCGGAAGGAAAAAAAAAAAAAAAAAAAAAAACATTACACAAGACAGCGAAACAGATTTTTACAAGCATCACGACCGTCGCATCTGATATGCATATTTGTAGAGAAAAAAAAAGAAAAAGAAAAAACACAGTTGAAGACAACCGGGAAGAATATTAACCTAAAGGGAACATAAAAGTAGCATCTTCAAGTGGCCATTTAATTCCAATGCGTAGCTTTTTTTTTTTTTTTTTTTTTTTTTTTTCGTCCTTCATATATGACTCCTACAATTCAAAATGCCAAAAAAGGAAGGAAAGAAGGAAGGAAGAAAGGAAGGATGAAAAATAGAATGGTCATCTAGTAATCAGCAAAAACCACATGCAAATATACACACAAATGCATGCACATGGGGAAAGTCTTTGCACACTTTAGGATGGACATTCCCTCCTCCTAGATAAGTACATACCATTTATGCCTGTAAAATTTTGCAGAATTTCTCGTATACCATGATGGAAGGACCTATTTAAGGGGCCCACACTTGAAGCGATGGTAATTTTGTTCTCACCACAGTTGCGTGTTTCTGCATTTGTGTGTTCGTGGAGGAATTAACAGTTGGGTTTATAACAAACCACTCTTTGGCACATTCTGCGCTATTGTTCCGACCTGCTTCTCCACTCTATTGCTATCCCTTTAGGGGAAATTCCAAAGATAATTCAAAAGCAAAAAAAAAAAGTAGTTGATGAGGAGAAACCTATACAAATTTTAGCAGATCCCTTCTTGTTGATCGCGTGGTTGTCATGTGCAACGGTTCCCATAGCATTAGATATAAACATGCATATAATTAAAAAAAATTTTAAATAAAATAAATAAAAGTTGAAAATTAATAATTTAAATTAACAAAAACAAAAAAAAAAAAAAAAAAAAAAAAAAAAATGGCATGGGCGTCCAGATTTACGCCGGCGCGCGCATTCTTATGTAAATATGCCAAATTGGAAAGACGAAAGGAGACAATCTGTTGATACTCAAAATGAAAGTGCTGGATACACAGCGACAAATGAAACAAATGCGTAGGGAAAGAAAAGAAAAAAAAAATCATGGAAGGATGCGAACAGCGCACACAGAACACGGCAAATAGTCAGTAGTTAAAGTAGTGGTAGGTGGAAAAAAGGATGGCACAGGTGGGCACAATTTTTACCAGTCTTGGACAAATGCCAATGTAAAACCCCCGCAATCCATTTTTCTTAAAAATAACTTTCGCTACAGAAAAAACGTTGTAATTATAATTATTTGTAAACTTGAAATAGTTGTAGTATTTGTAGCTATAAGTATTCGAACCATATTTACCAGATCCATATTTATAATGTATGCTACGGTGATCATTGTGTGCGTAACTATTTACCTTAACATCGTGCAGGTATTTATTATTGTATAAATTACTTTGGAAAATGTTGTAAAAGCTGTTGGCTCGGTTCTTAGAATGGAAATCATAATTCTTAATCTTCCTATAGTCAAAGTCGCTCTTGTGAATTATGTCTATACATCTGGCTTGCATGTTTGTTTTTATAATGTCCAGTGGATGAGTTAGAAAAGTGGTTATTGTGCTACTTAAACACCCACATATAAATGGGTACACAAATTTTTTTGTAATTTTTTTTCTCTTTTCATATTCTGAGTCCACTTTTTTGATGTAGCTAACTAAGTACTCGTTAAGGGACCAGTAGATGGCAGAGAAGGGGATGTCCCTAATAAGTGTTGAGGTAATTCCTTTGTAAAAATTTATTTTTATTTTTCTGTTTTTCTTATCCTTTAAAATGTCCAGGATGCTTACTTTGTAATTGTTGCAAACGTTCGCCTGAACATTTGTTCGGTATAGCTCCAAAGGCGATGTTATGATGATGGAGATGAATCGCGAAATCGTTGCGCACAGGTAATATGGAATTCCCTTATCCTTTAGCTCTTCGTACACATAAAAAAACAAGCTATTGTTTATTATGTACAGGTTTGCGGTGGAAAGAAGGCCTGTGGAGGATGATACACGATTGTGTGTGTTTATGTACATATATATATGCATACATATACACATGCATATGGGCATACACATATATGTACATATATGTACATATATATACTGTTATCTACACAACACGGTTCCCAAAAAGGCGTGGCAGAAACCGTCACACTGCGGGTACTCGGCTTACCCCTATAGACAGCCCTAATTCCGTAGTTGTTGTAAATGTTCTTGAACGTCTGGTAGTAAAAAGAGTTAAATTTCAAAAGCCTCTTTTTGTTCTTCTTGGTAATTTTCTTCAATATGTACTTCTTGTCGAAATTTATGTTGCTATTGTACTGGATGTAATTTTTTATTACGTCCAGGGGGGTGCATATGAGACTGACGAAAATACCTGCCATTGGGAATGGGGAAAAAAATGCATAAAAGTGGAACCAACTCTTAGATATCTCCTTAATAAGGAAAAAAGAATTAGTCATGATTCTCATTTTTCCACTTTACACTTACTTGATACTGTGCTACTGTATATTATGTTCTGAACGTTTATATTTCTTTTTTCCATTTTGTACTTGTTAAATTGGCTAGCTAATTTTTTTTTTTTTTTTTTTTTCTACGGTTTCGCCTGACTTGTGCATGCAAAGGTGGTAACTTTTTTTTTTTTTATTATTCTAAGTTAGCCGAAAAATGTAAGATCTCTTTTTTGCTTAATTCTGACATTTTTTTGTCCTTATGATGTAAGTTAAAACTGTGTACTTGGCTATCTTGTTCCTTATTGCACATTTGGGTGGGAGTTTCAAACGATGACGCATGTATTTCAAGTGTGGGAGAAATATGGCATAACGTGCAACACAGTTTTTGTCGGATTTCCATTTAGAAGGCAACTACAGGGGCAAATGAACTATTGGAGAATGGGGCCACAAGGAATAATATAACGCAAAACAGTGGAGGGAGCTAACATTCGTAAGTCTCACACGGGTGTGGATAAATTGGTGCTTCTAATGGACAAGTGCCCAGGGGGAAAGACAAATAGAGCGGAGTGAATATAAATGTATGTTTTGGTGAGCATAGAAGCAGGCATATGTGTGTAATAATCAGCCAAGCGGAAAAATACTCCCAGGTGAAAGGCATGGTAACTGACTCAACACCTCTTAAATGTACGTACATGCAGTTAAAGCAACTCTCCTGCTAGAAAGGGTTAAGCGTGATGGATTAGGAAAAAAAAAAGTTAAATTCTATATTTTACCTACTGAGTAGGTGTGCTTCCTTTAGGCTGATGGACAGGCGAGGGGATTCCCCTAAAAGCATGTGCATCACAAATGTAGAAGGTTCTATGCTCATATGTATAACACATGGGTGTATATTTCGTTCTTTATGCAAATATAAACTATATCCATTCGAAAAAAGCGAGAAGGGGAGGGAGAGATATATAGCGAAGGAATCTATGAATGTATAGGCGCTTTTTTAAAAGTAACCAAGGTTTGCACTCCTGAGTTGATAAACAAACGTGTATAATGTTGCCATATATATGTGCATAAGCAAATAGCTACCTGAGGGGGGTAGTAATGTATTCAACACGAGAAATGTAAGCATGTATCAACAGTTCATCCAAAAGGGGGTTGATACAATTACTTACAAAGGATGCACACGAACATACCTTGGCAACTCTATGGGTATGCAAACAGTGGCGTAAGATTATCTACATTGGAGACCACAGTCATTAGACTTTTACAGCACAAGAAGGAGGCGCAAGCGTATAACAGCAGGAATAGGCTTTGCATTTAAGCCTCGTGGAAATTTGTGCGCGTAAAGGAGTTGGACTCTGAAAAATCAAAAAATTATGAAAGCTTGGTCGCTCATGCGAAGCCTACGCACGCAAACGGTTACACAGCGTAGGTTTATATGTTGTATAGTTTATAGAGATGAACAAAAAATAGGGGTTCAAATATGTGACAAGTGGCAAGCAGAAAAATGAAAAAAAAAAAAAAAAAAAAAAAATGTAGCAGCGCTGACGGGAGTTTTATCTTTACTGTTGTTTGTGCGTCGCGGTGATTTCTTGCTCCTCGGAACAGTTGGCAGAAGTTGGCATTTTTTTTTACAATTTTTTGACATTTTTATTATATATATATTTTTGTTTTCTCTCCAGATATGCACCACCGTAGGCAGTCGTGGCGCAAGTGGAACGTGCACGTTAAAATGAATGATGACAGGTTTGCGGCAAAAAGATATACACTAGGGAGCGCACTCGTTTGGACGAAAAAGGGCAATTAAAAAAATTGCCCTTCAGTGGTGCAGCTTAGCGCAACTCATCGGAATTTAGCCAATTGTAAGGTGAGGTAGCTTTTATTTATTTATTTATTTATTTATTTATTTTATTTTTATTTATTTTTTTTTTTTTGAGAACGCTCTGATAATGTGCGCAGAGTAACTGAGGGTTATGTATTCGACTGAAGGCCCCTTTTACGTTCCCACAGGAAATATTGCACAGTCAACCTCTTGCTAAAACAGGTTCATCAAGGGGGGGAGCACTTTTCCTTTCTTCTCCTTTTCCATGATACGGGTGTCTCCACCAGTGCAATCGCGTTACATACAGACGACAGAACCAGATTGTGATATTTTGTGGCAGTTTTCCTTAACCCCCAGCGCTGAGTGTGAGGCCATGTCTGGGATGCAGCCAAGGGGTAGTTCACTTTAATAACCTGCTTGGTTGTCTCGACAGCTCCTTGGATGAAACAGAGCCTTAGCGGAGTGGCCTTCCCTATAGGTGACTGTGCACAGATACACATATATACAGAGACATAACCCCCCCACAAAAATGAACATAAACGTGAAGCGGCACATTAAGCCAATATTCAATATTAAGAATATTTTTTTTAGACAAGAAAAACCTTTGGGGGATAAAATATGGCGAAAAATTATACCCCTTGGAGATTGTCATGTATATAAGCAACCGCAACTGATGCATTGTTGGCCCAATTTTTACAACGAGTCTTCTGTAGTTCCCATTGGAAAGAGTGAAGACATAGGTGCATACCAAATGAGGAGGGACAGGGGAGGCACTGTGAGAAAGAAATTGAGCCGAGAGAAGAAGAAAACGCAGAAAAAGCAGAAGAAGGAAAAATCGGCCGATGTGCACAAGTAGCGGTGTCCACAAACAACGGGTGTAAGTATCAAGTGTGCAGCTGTGGGTGAAGGAGGAACACCTAACGGATAACGCTGGAGTTACAGGAAGAAGCACTGCTTTAAAATGGGCTTCACATACCCATTTTTGTCCCCCATCCTTTTTTTAGAAAAAAACTGTACTTTCAGTGCACCGCAGGAAGGATTAATACGATTATGAGCTTTACACAGGGACCCCTTGGCATTAATCACCTGCGCTATGCAACTACGTGCATATACGTACTTTCCGTGTTGTCCCAACTTTTTTTTTTTTTTTTTTTTTTTTTTTTTTGTACCAAATTAACCTCTGTCTGGAGAAGACAGTTCACCCGTACGAGTGTGTACATACAAATGGGTTAAGCTACCATTTGAGGAATAATTTTTAAATCGAGTTGAAGTAGCCTAATTGGCTGTTCAGAGCTTGTGCGTTTTGCGCAGGGGATTTCCTCCATGAAGGGAACATCCTTGACGAAGGTTTAAAATAAAAATGAGAGAAAGAAAAAAAAAAAAAAAAAAAAAAAAACAAACGAACGCAAAAATGCACAAAGATATGGAAAGATATGCAAAAGGGATGGAAGACAAATTTTACGAAACAGTTTACCCACGCGGGATTTACAGTGCATTTGTGGGCGGGGTTCCGAATAGCCTGCAATCTGCACAACAAAGGGCATATCACTTCAACGGCATAAGGGAGCACCCACTGTGGAAAGGTATAATTGAGGGGATCATATTCCCGTCAAAACAAACTGTGCCACTGGTGTAGAAGATGCAAAATTAAATTGCTCCAATTTGACACATGGAGGGAAAAAAAAAAAAAAAAAAAAACTGAACTAGTTATTAACAGTTGTCTGCTTCTTACAATTCGGACAGAAATAAATGATGGTGGATCCTTCATCGGCACTCCTCGTCTGTATATTAATAAAATGCAAAAAGTCGTTACCACAATCTGTACATTTTTCATACGTAATATTATAGGCTTGATTTTGATCTTCCTTAAATAAGGAGACGTTTTTTTCAATGGAGGTTATTTTATTTTTCCAATAACTTTTTTTATTTTTATCAAATACATACTTTTCTCTGTAGGAATTCAATTCAATATATTTTTCTTTTCCATTCCAGTGGTCATACATTTCGATCGTATCAATTACGGCTCCGCAATAAATACACTTGATGGAGTTTTCGTTTTGGAATTGGGCATTTTCAATAGCACCACTAAATGGGTCATAGGGGTTTATTCCAGTTAGGCAATTACCACTCTGATTAAATTTGGAGAGATTAAAACGTTTCATATACATGTACATGTAGTCCTCATAATTGTAAATGTACCCGCACTGTCTGCAATAATTCTGTTGTTCCTTTTGTATATTTTGGAGCATCAATGGCTGATGGGTAATTTCCGTGGCGTTCTTCGCTAATCGTTCTATGTCAAAAAATTTTTTGCCAGTCATTACTTGGCACAACTCGTCGTGCTCTATGCTTATTTTGTCCTTGTACGACTGAATGAAGTAGTTGAGGATTTCTTCGTTGGTTACTTCTTCCTGCTCGAAGCGAACACTTTTTTTCTTTCTCTCTGTTGGAGGTGCTTTCGTGGACATCGATTGGTTCATCGATTGGTTCATCGATTGGTTCATCGCCTCTTCCTCCAGTCTTTTTTTCTCTTCTTTCAGTCTTCTCTTCTCCTCTTTGAGTCTCTTTTTCTCCTCCTTGTGCCTTCTCTTTTCCTCCTTTCTCCTCTTCTTCGCCTCCTCCTCATCCTGCTCATCGTGGTTACCCACTTGATCTTCCTCCACCTGATAATTTGGGCCGTTTATGTCCGTTTGGGGGGCCTCCCCCTCCTGGTCTTCCTCTCTCTTTTTTTTTTTTTTTTTCTTCTTCTTTTTATTTTCCTGTTCACTATTTTCGCTAGCTGCATCTCCTTCGAAGAGGTTGTGTGCCTCGATTAGGGGCGAGAGGGAGTGACCATTGCAGTCGCTTTCGCCACCATGCTCTTCATTATCTTCATGATCCCCGTTGTGGAGGATTTCCGAGACCTCCTCTTCCCCTTCCCGCTGTTTTCCCTTCCGGTGGGCCTTGTCCTTGCCGTGTTTCCTTTTCTCCGAAATCATTCTTTTCGTTTATGGGGTACTGAGTAGGGGGGTGCAAGATGTGTGCCTATGCGGGGTGGCGGTTCTCATGCTTTGGGGGATTCTTCGAGGTGCTCGGCGCGTCGTCTGTCCCGTTCGACAGGCCTATCAACATGGGCATGCGTAGGCATGTATATGCATATATCTAACTATGCATCCTCAGCCAGTGGCCCCTTCCTTCTGTTTCTTTCTTCCTATCCTTCCCTTTCGATCCCCTTTTTTGGTCTACAAGTGAAGGCCCCTTTCGCAGGTACTTTCCATGTTTTAAGTCGTGCGGGAGGAAAACAACTTTTTACAGGCGGCGACTCTACTTGTTTGGGATGTACGTATCTATGTATTTATGTGGGGGCGTAATATATGTACATATAGGTATACTTGTATGTTGATATATCTGCTCCTCGCGGAACTGTACAGGAAATAGTACAGATGGGCTCATTGGTGTTGTAGGCGCCCTCTGCGCATATCGGCTGGGGCGAAGCGCTTCTTTCTCTTTTTCGAAAAATTTGCAATTTTGAGAAGATTAGCAGGAATTGGAAAAATTGAAAAAATTAAAAGAATGAGCAAATTAAAAAAGATTAACAGATTAACAGATTAGCAGATTAACAAATTAACAGATTAACGGTTTAACGGACTAACAAGTATGGCAATTATGACAATTATGGCGAGCCTGGAAAAAAGAAATAAAAAAAATGACCAACAGCGGCGTGGCATAGGGCTATACTTGCAATATATAACACCTGATATTTTTTTTCATGTTGACCTTCGCTCGCGGAACCCCGATTTAGCTATCGGCACATGGGCACGGCAGAAGTGCATTTTCAAATGTCGCGCGAGTCATCTACGCCTTATCGTAAGTTTCTCTCCTCCACGGAAAAATCATTCGTTAAAAAGTAAAACATTTTTTTTTTTTTTTTTTTTGGGGAAGATCCATCCGTTTATTTTTGTTTCCACCCAGGGAGTCCAAACACCCTTTCGTCCCAAAGGCTTTTGGTGACGTGCAAATATACACTGTAATAAAGCGTGCATGCAGTATATATGTATATGTGCTTCTAAATGCGCACAGTTGGACATATTATTTTCGTATGTACGAATGGCCACGCGAAAGGTATTTTTTTAATTGCCGCTGTTTTGTGCTACTAACGAATAGGGGATCACGTTTTGCCAAGAATTCTACCATCGAAAAGTAACCACTGAAAAAGGGGGAAGCGACGTAGCGGTTAAAAGGCGAAGAATCGAGAAGGACTTCACAACAGCTTGAACAACTGCTCTCTCAGAGTGGTTACGCTTGTCGATGGTTGACACAACTGGTTCATTCGTCTTGCACTTGAAGGAAAACATTTATCCTTCCGCAATTGGATCAATACCTCAGGAGGGGCAAATAAAAAAAAAAAAAAAAAAAAAAAAAAAAAAAAGGAAAAAGAAATTAATTCATCTGTACGATTATGTATGCCTATGTGCCATTTTACCCTGACGAATATATCCTCCTCCCCACCACCACCTATCCTTCTACAAAAACTCCAAACATATGAATAACTCAGGAAGTAACATCAGTCACTTGGACAATATCAAAAATGATGGATACGATGTCTTCATTCTGCTCCTTACCTTTTTGTGTGGATTTGTAATGGGCCTTCTCACCAAGTACATGAAGGAGATAAAGAAGAATGCCGTGCGGATAAAGGAGGCGTGTGCGAACTTTGACTTGATATGCACAAGTGACTGCAAAATGGTGTTCTGCGTCAGGACAGGTAAGGTTCCTTCGTGCTTCCGGGGTGTCCCAACATTTGTGGTCCGGAGCAGGTACCTACTAGTGCAGCTCCTTGGGATGATAACACTCCCCCTACGGAACACTCATTTTTCTTATGCCCATTTTGCTTATGCCCATTTTGCTTATACCCATTTTGCTTATACCCATTTTTCTTATGCCCATTTCGCTTATACCCATTTCGCTTATACCCATTTCGCTTATACCCATTTTGCTTACCACGAATAGACATCAAAATGAACAAGGGGAAAATCTGCTCTCAGTGTTGCCACGCCTGCCTAGCAGTTTACGAGAAAATTGTGAAAAGAAATAGTAAACTCAAGGAAAGAGAAAATGGAAAAGGCACCCTCACCTACTTCGACCTTTGGAAAAAGACGGGACAGAAAAAGATTGTCCTGAAGATATCGGTAATCCGCGTAGAAGAGGAGTGCTTCCTCCATTGGGCTATGTTAAAAGGCCATTTCTTTATCGTCTTAATTTTTCCCTTCTTACATTTTTCACCTCATCCCAACCCAACCAAATTCAACCCTCAGAGTTTGGACGAAATGTACGAAATTGAAAGAAAGGCCAAGAAGGAAAATCTCATAACGTCCATAATCATCGACGCGGTAAGAATAACGTGTAGAACGTTATACTTATACGTGACGGTGAGTGAATACTTTCTGTTTATCCATTTCTTTTTCTCCGTTCCCCCTTCACCTCAGGGCCGGACGCAAATCGAGCCAAACACGGAAACTGTCATCGCCATTGAACCGGGTATTAAAATAATAATAATAAAAAAAAAAAAAAAAAAAAAAAAAAGGAATTAGAAAAATAAAATAAACGAATTTTTCTCCTGCACAACAACAATGTGTGCAATCGAGTCATCATAATGAGAGGTGTTCCCGTTTTATCCTACCTTTTGCGCTTCCAAGACGATTTCTTCTTCCACTTTTTTTTTTTTTTTTTTTTTTTTTTTTCTCAGTGCCCGACGAAGTTGTTAACAAGATAACTGGTCAGTTGAAGCTTCTGTAACGAATTGCTGCCACTGTGAATATTGTGTGACGCATTGTGGTGCTTTGGGAAAACTAATGCATTTTTTTTATTTGTTGCCAAAAGGGGTGGGGGAAACGGGCATGCATTTATTTGCAGGATGCTTAGGAGGTGACGTTACATTTACATACAAGTATACGTAAGGTGTGTTCGTTTTACCACCTACATGTCTTTCACTTTTCTTCGACCCTAAAGAGAAAATAGGGACTCCTTCGATCTTGCGAGCTGTTCGCATATTGGTTAAGTTGAACAAAGGGGAGGTGAAACAGTTAGTCAGGGGTATGCATGGACAAGCGTGTGTAATTTTCTTTTTTATCCCTAACTTCCCCCCCACTCCTACATTTCACACCTCCATATGCCCATATGAAATGTTATGTTTTACCCATTTTTGTATGAGTAATAAATCGGTGCGGCCAATTGATGACATAATATATCCCTAATATCGATGGGTGGGGGTGTCCCCTTATCCCGCGTTTGCTCTACTCCACTTTTGTCGTTAACTTGGTTTTTCAGATGACCGCTCTTTTGAATTGCATTTCCCTCCTTGGCACTAGTGACGAACGTACCATCCTTAGTATGGGAAAAAGAGCCTGTCTGTTTCTTGGCTGTAAGTATGTAGATACTTCCAGCGTTTTTTATTAACTTAAAAATGACGTTGAAGTTATTTTTTTTTAAAATTTCCAAGGGACACCTATTTTCATAATAGCCAAATTCCCAAGGAATTCTTTTATTAGGATATAGATTCAGTTTTTTCAAAATGTACCGAATGATTTTGTTATAAATGATTCCTCTTTCCACTAGGTAGAACTTTCCATCGGGTTTCAACGCTTGATGGACTTTCTCTAAGCCGTTCTCTACATCTTCCAGCGAACATAAGGTGAAAGACGAAATAACTGAATCGAAAACGTTGGGACGGAAGAGATTATTTTTTATGTCATCATTTATGATGTATACAGGATATGATGGCTTTACTTTTTCTAATTTTTTTTTCATTTCTTCACACATTTTTTCACTTTTTTCCACGCATACTAAGGTGTCCACTTTTTTTAAGAAGGAGAAATTTCTTCCTGACCCTGCCCCTATTTCTAAAACCACTCCTTTCACTTTTCGAAAGTTCCTCTTTTTGTATTTGTTTATGGATGTGACTTTTTCTATGAAGTCATTTTTTTCGTCATAACTTTTAGCTAGCTCATCGAAGGTTCTAATTCTGAAACTTTCGCTCGGTTCTCCTAATGTCTCGTCATTTTCAGGTCTGTTTTTTTTGTAGATATAAAAGCAGCCCGCTATTACCCCCCCGTTCGCGGCGCTCACTCCAACGAGCACCTAAAAGGAAAAAAAAAAGGAGGTTCCACGAATGTTTGGAATTCTTCTGCCGTCGTAGACTTCACATGGGGCGTTTCCTTTTCGTGAATGGGACACAGTTCCATGGGTAAATATGGAGGCAGACGTACCCCCCATGGTAGGCCACATCTTATTACGAACGCAACCTAACCTTTTTAAACGAAGAGAAGGTAAACATGATGTTACTCTTCGACTTGAAACTAAACTGAGAATGCAATCGTAGAATGGGTATAAGAACCCAACGGGGGAGGGAGGCAATTGACAGGAAATAACATTCAATAGGTGCGCCCCCTACAAGTGCACGCACTTCGCCTATCAGATGCGACAAGTCGTGCCTTCACATGGTATTGCACTCAAAAGGGCGGGGGGAGGGGGGATGCGCCTACAAGTATGTACATATCAGTGGAGGTATAATCTGCGCGTTGTATGTTAATCTCCTCACACTGTCCCTTGATGGTGATGCATCAGGGTTCCCATGACGCGCACAGCACGGGTCAAGGGTTCCATACTCTGGCCTTCTTTTTGCGCCCTATTAAAAATGTTGTATTTTTGCATAACATTTTGCGCAATTTTTTTTTTTTTTTTTCTCCCACTTCAACAACCCGCATGCATTTCGGAATTTTCCGCCCCGCTTTTAAAACGGCGACCCATTTTTAAGCCTCGTTTTTCTATGTCCCCATTATATATGCATCTCAACCAGTTCAGGTGTTTTATGCCATACCTTCCTTCACCAAGCGGAAAAGTTTAACATACATTATATGTGATGACTGATTAAGAAACGACATTGC
Source organism: Plasmodium knowlesi strain H (assembly GCF_000006355.2). Classification (NCBI taxonomy): domain Eukaryota; phylum Apicomplexa; class Aconoidasida; order Haemosporida; family Plasmodiidae; genus Plasmodium; species Plasmodium knowlesi. The sequence continues at coordinate 257,187 of NC_011904.2, read as the reverse complement.
GAAGAGTGAACCCAAGGAGCATGGCACAAGTTTATCCACGTCCCTGCGAAGAAGGGAAAGAAGATTTATTTTTTACTTTCTCAGGAAATTTAAAAAAAAAAAACATCTGAAGAGGGGAAAGTATGATAAAAAAAAAAAATCCCAAATGTTGTGGAGAAGCATAATAAAGGAGAACAAAAAGGAAAAAAAAAAAAAACAAAAATCTCCAACTAGTGAAGGAAATAGGAGAAAAGGAACACCACAGGGAGAGAGTACCCAGTAGGAAAGCAGAAATTGCAAAGGGGACACCAGGGATCGTGTGATGTGCGATGCGAGACTGCCAAACAGCCTGCGAAATGGAGAACATTCCAGCATAAGTGGAAGAAGCCAGATGGACCTTATTGTCCGGAAAAAAATAGGAAAGTGGGTGCTACTGCACAGGTTTATCCATAAGAATGATGGACGCACGGGTAAAAGAACACGTGTGAAGGACAAAATGGCGAAACAGAATGAGCATTTAAGCGAAAACCCAACTGGTCAACCAACCGACCAACCAACTGGTCAACCAACTGACCAACCGACCGACCAACCAACCGATCACCCGGACGTGTTTAACCTCTTCTATCACCCGACCGGAACGCAACAAATACGCAATGCATGTTGGCATGTCGTAGCACCAGGACAAGCGAGCCCTCCAGGGGTATTCGCCTTTAGTCCCATGGATAAAAAAAAAGCTCACACAGGATCCTGTGGGGCATACGTGGAAGAATACCCATCAAAGGTTACGGTAAACGATGCAATACAAAATTTTCCTTCCCAAAATAACCTATCGGAAGAACCAAAGCTTAAGGAAGATTCAAACGAATCACTTTGTAATTCCGAAGGGGATACAAAAAAGGTTAAAGGGAAGGCAACAGAAAAATGCGGAAATAGCAAAGATCCAACTAAGGATATTATATCCAGGTGTATTGACATAAAGAGGTGTATTGTCCAACACAAGAGAAACTTCAAAAATATGTTAATCAATTTATTCAATGAGTACACATTCCTCAGGAGGTACATGAATAGCAACTACAACACATACCATAAATTAAAATTCTTCCTTAGTTGTAACCATTATGTGAAGAAGTTACATGATGTCCTGTCCATTTTTGCTGATGTTGTAGAGGAGAATGACGAATATTTAATGATAGAATTGTACAAAAAAATAAAAATTAACATGCGTCTGCTTTACTATGTCGGAAGAATTTTATCCAACTATCTCACCTGCATTGCTTATAAAAGAATGGCATACGTAATTATGGTGTGTATTTCTCGAGTACACACCATTTTTAAATGTATGCTCATATCGGAGCCGTTTAAGAGCGGCGTTCCGGAACTGATAAAGATGCTTGAATGCGATATAGCGTGAAAATGTCAAAGTGCCTCATTTGGGGGGCTCCTCCCTATATGTTTATTTTTCCTCGTCCCAATTTGGGCGTAATGTTTACAGTTAATTTTGCTTCCTTTTGGGAGTTAATCTTTTTTTTTTTTTTTTTTTTTTTTTTTTTTTTTTTTTTCGTATTTGACTTTCCCTTTTTTTAGTACCATTTGTGCATGTCACCAAATTTACCCAAACAGCGGTGATGGAAACATTTTTATTTTCTCTTGACGATTTAAAGAAAGGCGCCTAGCGCGTTGGGGCGCTAATGTGTTAATTGGTGGATGAGTCAATGAGTCGATGAGGCAATTGACGAATGGTCTTTCATTAATCAACGCGGTAGCTGCGCGGTGAAGAGGACAATGATACGAAGCAACAAGGGGTCCTGTGCCAAGGAGAAACCCCTTCCTACACACACATAGAAAGAGAAATGTGGTGGACGTATTTACGCGCATTCAATGAAATAGTACTCTTTAGTTATCTCCCCCCGTCTGTGCTCGCAAAAAGTTAGACAACGAAATAAGTAGGAGTACCTACCGCCGACGCGATTATTGGCGAAAGATCGAAATGGATAAAACGGTTTGCGAATCTTTTTTTTTTTTCCAGCTAACCAAAAATGTCGAACAATGTTATAAATACTTTCTGAACGTTCAGATTTTTTTTTTTTTTTTTTTTTTTTTTTTTGTGGCACGATTAAGTTGTGCGTGTGTGCTCTTTTTTTTTTTTTTTTTTTTTTTTTTTTTTTGGTACTAGCTATTTTGTTGTTATGCTGCGCTGTATGATGTTATTTTACTTTTTTTTTTTTAATTTATTTTACTTTATATTTTATTTGCTATTTTTATTTAAATTTTCATTTTCATTTTTGCACTTAACTTAAAAGACGATTTACTCACATCTTCTCCTTTGGAAGAATAATCACCCAGAACAGTTCTCGTAATCGCGTCTACAAACAGCCTAACCATGATTTCTGAGTAAGCGAGACGGCATAAAAGGGGAGAATTAACTGCTGAGCAGGCTAAGGAAGAGTTTGAACCTTCTTGACGTATTAAATCCACTTTTGTTTATTTGTTCCTTTAAACTTATCCTCTCTTTTTTTTTTTTTTTTTGCTTGAAGTGAAGATTCGCCCTTTCTAATAGAAAACTTGAAAAGTATAGCTAACCGTTTAAAGAAAATTTATTGAAACGTTTTATTTGTACATTTGGGTAGCATGCCACATTCGTGTCTTCGAGTCATGTAGTCTTTTTGCACGATTCACTTTACCACGTAGGCATACTGCAAAGAGGAAACACAAAGGTGAGAAACATTTCGAAGCATTTTTTTTTTTTTTACCTTTCTCCTTAAGACGGTGACTTGCCCACTTCCATTTTTATTTGTAGGTCGTCCGCGACAAGAGGAAGAAGTACGTTGATGATATCTTTGATTTAGCACTTAGGAACTTGCGCTCAGGAAGGAGAAAAATAAAAAAGTCTCAAAAAATAGACCTTAGAAGAGTGTCAAAGGAGATACAAAATGGTGAAGGTTACCTCGAAGGTGAAGCATTAACCCTTTCGAACGGGTTCTCGTCTGACGTGTGCAGCACAAAACAGGAAAGTGAACGGTATAATGAGTGTGCTTTTTCCGACAAGGCTAATTACGATTCGGAAAATTTTGATGATGAAGAACATTCTGAGTTTTCCCCTGGGTTGAGGATCGACGAAGATATCAGACTCTTCAATGAGAGTACTAAGAGGAAGTTATTTAATGATTTACTCGACTATTACAATGTACTAAAATTAGAGCATTTTGATGGGAGCTACAGTTGTGGACAATCATCTTATCCACATGAGGTACGTAAGTTAGGACAAAGCGCCAACATCGGAAGCCTAGTGACTAGGAAGGAATAATCACAGTTGTGCTACATTGTATGTACGTATTTCTGCCGTGCATGCATATCTGTAATTCCTCCTAAATATGATGAGACTTTCCCAACGGTTGCCTTCAATAGGAAATGGCACAGATTAATGTGCACCGTGAGGATAGACACATGCATGGGAAAAAAAAAAAAACTACTCAAAACATGGATCTTTTTTTTTTTTTTTTTTTTTACAGGATTTTGGACTTGGCCAGGATCACAGTGGATGTGAAAATTTTCCAAGAGGTACATCCCCAAATAATTACTTAAAAATGCATACGCTGCTCATATTTGAAATGCTGCATTTTTTTTTTTTTTTCTCTCCATTATTTGTAAAATTATTTACGTATTTTGTGTACAAATTTTCCATCAGGATTCGAGAAAAATGTGTTGGATAAATCCCCACTGGAAGCGGAACATGCCACATCAAGATGTGGAGGGAAGACAAAGCAACATAATCATAGTGTAGGGGGAAAGACGCAACACTCCCTCCTTACCAATGATAAAAAATGTATGAATAGAAGCGGTGCCTCTAAAAGTAATGCTCATGGAAGGGTCACTCCACAGTCTGTCCTTTCAAATGGAATGATAAAAAAGAAGAAGGAAAATATAGAGCATGCTTTTACAAACTTGGCGAAGCCCACTGTCACTGAAGACAGGAAATTCAAATCGGTTCAGCAGAATTGTGGAGGCATAGAACGAGATTCAGGAGGAGAAAGAAAAAGTACCCACAAGGGGAGTAATAAACATAATGTAGATACGAAGGAGGCTAAGAACGGAAACAGAGGACTCGAAAGTTGTAAAGATTTAGCGAATGGAAAGATTGAAGAAGTTGCTTCTTCCCATTCCACTCATGCTGGTAAATCGAAATGCACAAGTGGAGGAAACCTCAAAATATATGGTTCAAAAATATTGCCTAGTAAAAAATATGTAAATATTCCAAAGTTGAATTTTGGGCCTGCGCTGAGTGTACCGAATGAGGTTGGGGAAGTAGGAGAAATGACCGCTGAAAGGGGTGCTTCTAAAAACGGCAAAGTTTATAAGGAGAAAAGGGGAAGTAGAAAGTTAAACGTAAATAAAAATGATAACCACTTAGAAAGAGATGCCAGTGAGCCATCAACAGATGCACATGCCTGCGATGAGGAGAGGAGTCATGTGAGCCTTAAAAGTTGTGTTTCTAGTAGATTAGATCATTCGAGGCTAAATGAAGAGAGAAAAAAGCGGAACCTCCCACCAGAGGAAGAAGAATTAGACAGTAAAGAAACAGACACCTTCCTAAGTAAGGAGCATATTTGTAAAAGTTCAATAATTCCTTCGACCAGAAATGGCCTGAATATAAATCAAAACGGTGGTAAAAAAAGAGCCCACAGAGCAACAGCGTCTAATTTGAGCAATGGAATGGAAAAGAGCAGAAGGCTTATCGAGCACTTGACGAGGAAGACAATGTACAAGGGGGAGAACAAGAAAAAGGGAGTAAGGAAAAATAAAGAAAAAGTGAAGAAATATTTTATGGATTCTTCCAATACGGGGAATGGAAACAACTTCACGCGTGTGAAGGAAAAAGTGGATCGTGAAAGGAAGAAGGTCGATCGTGAAAGGAAGAAGGTCGATCGTGAAAGGAAAAAGGTCGATCGTGAAAGGAAAAAAGTGAATCGTGAAAAGAAAAGAGTACATTGTGAAAAGAAAAAAGTGGATATTGAGAAATGGGAAAATAAATCGAACAGTAGGAACTTCGAGGGAGACTCCTTAGAAGGAGATATTATGGAGAGAAAAAGAAAAAACGGGAAATTACCCCTTCCGAAAGGGAGTGATCAGTTCCTATGTTATGTGAACAGTAGGGGGGAAAAAAAGAAGGAAGGGAAATACGAAGGGGTTAGGATAAGCTCTGTGGAGTCCTCAAAATCTGACAAGGACGGAAGTAGTAGAAGTTCTCATTTGATGCCAACTTTCGAGGGACATCACACACAAGGTAGCAAAAGGAATGACAAAGAGGTACTAGAAGATGGATCTTTAGAGATGCTCAAGTTGTCCATGAAACATTTTCATATTTCCAAAGGGGAAGGAGATGAAGAGAAACTTAAACTTCGCGAAAGGTATCCTTCTGAGGGAAAAGTAGGGTATGACCAAAAAGGAGAATATATTTTTTGCGAAAAATGTAGGGAGATACATGCAAATATGGAAGATGATAATTTGAAAAATGGTTTCAGTCAAGACATGATGTCTAAGAGTGTTCTTAAGGGAGAACAGAGGTATCATCAATGCGGCAGAAAAGGGGAACGTTCCAATGAGGACTGTTCCTATGTAACCCTTGAAGAAGTTTCTAAAAATGGAGCGCATAACTTTTATTTTCGAAAAAGCACATACACCAGTTTAAGGGGAAAATCTATCCTCCTGAGTGGCGTAGGTGATGGGGGCGCGAAGCACAGTGAATCAGATTTGTCTAATTCGGTGAGATTTTCCCTAATTAGCTACCTCAGCGAGGGTGAGCACTATCATGATCCGAATGACGACAAGTATCTTTATCCATTCTGCGACGAGATGTATGAAGATGGAAAAATTGCAGGAGAGTTCGACCTCCCCAGGGAGGTCTATGCTCTGGATAACGGTAACGAAAATGACAACGAAAATGACAACCAAAATGATAACCAAATCGGTAACCAAATCGACAAGGAAGACCTCTATTTAGCCTTTCAACAATCAATACCCAGCGGGGAGAAGTCGCTCCCAGATGAATTACTACGCAGTAAGTCGCCTACCAACAATGTGGAGAGCGAATCTAGCGATGACACACAATTCAGAAGATGTGACTACGTTCGAGGGCATATTTGCAGAATATTGAAAAAGGAAAATTGGGATGATCAAGCTGAAAGTATGTTAAACCTTTTCTTCCACTACGTGGAGGTAGAGGGAAGATGTGATAAAAATGGCTACACACTGATTAGGAAGGACATGACAAGGGATAAAAAGGAAATTCGAAAGGGAGGAAGAGGAAAAAAGGGAAACAAAACGGGTGTATGGAAACAGAAGCATCAGAAGGTAGACCTAGAAAGGGGAGAAAGAAGTGGGGGTATGGACAAATTGGAAAGGGTTTATTTGGATGACGTCCCAAAGAGCCTTCCACTGACCATGCTAATAGTAAGAAACTACGAGGAGGAGAATCTGCATCATCAACATGGACAGCGGAAGGGGAAAAACGAAAAGGTAAGCGTAAGATACAAAGTAGAGTTGACAGGTATGAAAAATTTCGTGCGGATAAAGAAAGCAATTGAGAAGGAAAAAAAATTGTTTTCAAGGATAGAGAGGATATATGATTTTTGTACTTTCGATGAAGAGGACTGTGGAGAACGGTATGACAATAATATCGTGGATAGGTTTATTCCATTTCCTAAAATGGGGTGGAGTTGTTCCAAGGAAGGTTATCAGCATGAGGTGTTAAGTGTTCTTCACTCCACCTTGGCTCAGGAAAGGAAAGACTTCCTTTTTCATGATGAGGGGGAGAATCCCATTAATGCGGATAGGAGCCACGTGGGTGGAAAAGGCCTCATGCTTGATAATGCCCTTTTAAGGGTTCCGAAGAAGGAGGGAACTAACAAGGCTAATAAGTTTGTAAAGAGATCCCCTCTCGCCAAATGGAATGTTAATGTGTGTACCAAATTGATAAAACAGCCTGGTGGAAAAAACGCTCTTGTGAAAAAGGATTACAAGGGTGTAGCTATCCATTTTTATGAAAAGGATCCTATGAAATGTTCCTTTAAGAAAGGTGTACCTGCTGTATTTGGAAGCCCCAAAGGAAAAGCAATCCAAATAGGTACGTCTAAAAAATTCCCGCTTCTGAAAAAATCTGCATGGGAAGGGAGTTACCCAAGGATAAAAGATGTTAAATGCGGAAAGGGGCATCATGTAACTAATTTTAAAGATTATCTTACCGAAGTGAGAAATACACGAGGAGGTAATAAAACAGAGGAGCCTTTTCCAAAGGGTGGAAAAAAAAGTAAAGACTCAAAAGATACACAAGGGTGTTCCCCTTTATCAAGTTCCATCGTAAAAATCGTAGATGATAAGAACGACGAGAAGGTTATTACAGATAGTTTTCTTCTACAAACAGGGGTAGAAGCAGAAGTAGTTAAGAGCGAAATTTCGAACCGTTCAAAGGGAGAACTGGGTTCGTATAGGAAGTTAAAAAGTTCTTCATATCATATCCTTAAAAGGGGAGGAAGTAAGAAAGACGGAGACTTCAAACTGGTCATTGATCCTCAGAAGGGCGTGTTGGACACTCTGGGAAGTGCTCATAATGGTTCCCTAAAGAATCATCATGACGAGGTGCTTAGAAAAGAATATCGGGAAGGGGAGAACAAAGAAGGAGACTCTAAGATGTTTGAAGATTCATATGAGAGGAAGAAGAGTGAGGATGGTGAGCACTCGCATAGGAGGTTTAAGACGGATAAACAGAACTACACACCAATTGAGAATGGAGCCCAAAGTCTAAATGAAGTAGGATCATCAGGGAAACCTCGTGGAAAGGGAGAAAAACAACCCTCTAATGAAAAGGAGGAAGGAATTCAAACGTTGCAGGTAGAGGGGAGAAGCGAAGAAGAGTTAAGTTCTCTATCTAAGGATGGAAAAAGGAAAACGGAAGATAAAGAAAACTATAACAGTAGGAGAAGTGAGGGGATGGTTGACAAGTTTCACCCTAATGTGATAGAACGATTTTACGAGTCTTTCAAACGGAGCAAGATGGGAAAGGAGGAAGGGAGAAATTGGAAAGAAGCGGAGGAAAGCGGTTTAGAACAAAAAGGGGATACGCTTAACAAGGAAGGTTCGCCTCGAAAAATGCTTAAGTCCAAGGAAGTAGCATCCTCAAGGAAAAACAGTCTTAGACGCAAGGGTTCTCTCAGAGAGGGGAGGAGCATATCACATACTGTGAGCAAACATGAGAAGGAAATGAAGCAGAATTGTGATTTCGGCCCACCAGCTGAGAACAAAATTGGCAGTGGTAAAGACGAAAAGACCAACATCGCAGAAGGGTTTTTTAAGAAAAGCGAATTTAATGATATTACCTATTTTAGGAACAATATCCAGGAAAAGATTTTCCCCTTAATGTTAGCAGAAGGGAGGAGTCCCCCACGTGTGAGCAATAAAAATGAAATAAGGTGGACTACCTCGCCCCACGGGACGAGCCATATGTTTAATGCTCCTAGGAAGGATGACACTCTCACGAGGAATAACTCCAAGCGGAGAACGAACTTGGTGGGACACCGAAAAAGGAGTCTTATCAAACGAAGGGGAAATCTATCACCCCGCGTGGTGAACACGTTTTTTCCACACAAAATGACGCGGAGCCAGATGGGTAAATCAGTTATAAAAAATGAAAAAGGGATGGCAACGAATTCGAACTATGTGGATTTAAGGAATATTGAATGTTCTAAAAGTACCCTCGAATTTCTTCTTGAAAGAAAATATCTCAAAAGAAATAATGCAGATGAAGGAACGGATGGTACTGAGGTGCAGAAGAAGAAGGAAAAAAAAAAAAAAAAAAAAAAAAAAAAAGACCTTTCACTTGCTTGCAACCAGAGTGAAGGACGAGTGTTGCCCAAACGGTTTGAGATGAGTAGACAAGAAAATGCAAAAAAAATGTCAAGCAAGAAAATCGCAATTCTGAAAGGAGTACCAGAAACAGATCAGTTCTCAAATCTGAGTTACTTTGAAGGCGGAAAAGGAAGGCCCCCTATCAGTTGGACGCGAAAATATTCTATTGATGAGGGGAAAAAAAAAAAAGAAGAAAAGAGGGTTCGTCCACTACCGTCGTCGTCATTACCATCCTCATCATCATCATCGTCGTTGTCATCTTCACGAAGGTCAGCCACCACAACAGGAGCAACACACGAAGCAGCCCTCGCAAGAAAACTCGCACGAGGAGTGGAAAAAAGGGAGGCTTTAAATTTTCCACAAATCAAGGAAGCACACACATCGTGCACGTTGCGCTCAAATGATGAAGCAAAAGCAACTCCTTTTGGGTATTACCTCTTGACACAGGAAAAAGACGGAAGGAAAATTAAAAGTTCAAGTTACGCGCAATCGAATATAAGCAGCCTCAGTTATAGGTTAAGAAAATTTGTTCGAGTGAAACGGGAAATTTACTTAAGTGATATGGACGTGGAGCGTTCGTCCGGGATGGATTCCAGGGTGGTGGAAGAGAAGGCAGAAGGAAGGGTCGAAGGAAGGGTCGAAGGGAAGGACGAAGAGAAGGCAGAAAGAAGAGTGGGTGAGCAGATCCGTCAAGCAGGGCATCACAAAAGTGACCAACGAAAGGCCCCACACAAGGACAAGCACAAGAGTGCAAGCAAAATAGGATCGCCCCTACGCAAAGCTCCCGGAAAGAGGATCAAACAGACATATCATTTCTTAACCATTAAAATAAACATCATCACAGTCTTCCTACAAAGCTCGTATATTAAAAGAATTAACATGAACGTAAGTTACAACATACAGGTGAAAATTTATTCGTCTAGTGATAGGAAGACCATCGAGAAAAATTGGACGAAGGAGACCTTCCCATGCTACTTCACATCACACACAAGCGGCATAGGCTTAAGCTCTGACGCGTTCAAGAAGATTGACGTAAGCGTGTGCGTGTGAGGAAGAGGCACGTACAGGGGTGTAATGATCGTATTATTAAGTTCACATGTTTTGCCACGCATGGGCAGAGTATGTGTATCTAGTACGTGTTCGAATTAACCGACTTAGTGATGTCCCTTGGGATAGACTCTTACATCGTTGGTTGCCTCCCCCCTCCTCTTATATGGTTATTTTATTTTATTTTATTTTATTTTTTTTTATTTTTTTTCTTTTTTTTAACGCCATTCAGGTAATGTGTGAAAGTGAGTCGAGGCAGATCTTCAAACTGGTTGTATCTTGTCGTCGGGAGAAGTCCTTCCTCAAAAAGGAGCTCATACGAATTTACAGCAGGACGTTTGAGGCGGTACTACCAAGCGCGCGCGTTAAAAAGGCGGGCACACTTGGGGCACCCGTTCATCTCCTTTCGAGCGAAATGCTACACATGTTGGACAATTAGAGTGCGGTTCTCCTTGTCCCCTTCTTCATTTGCACATTTGCACATTTGCACATTTGCACATTCGCACATTCGCACATTCGCACATTTGCCTTTCATTCTTTGAACTATTTTCCCCATCCTTTCGCAGCCCATAGAATTGAAAACCTACTCCCTGAGCAAAAACAAGAAGTACGCCTTCGAAACGGGAAGTTCAAACGACGAGCTGTACGAGATGAATGGTAATGCGGGTGGAAACATGTGTGTGTGTTGAAACATCAGTGTGGCGTAAATATGCGGAAAAGGTTTGTTGTAAAGGGGTGGTGGTGGAGAATAGTGCACATGTGAAGTAGAATATATCATAGCACTTGTGAAAGGAGAAGAAGATAATCTAAAAGAGCAAAATATAAAAGTAAATTCACACCTATAGGAAGTATACATCCACATGGGTACTTTACCCCCTTTTTTTTAGGTAACATTATCATGGGTACTTTGTAAGGGAATCGTTAGGAAGACCCCTCAATGGATTCTTGGTGGCAGGGCGTGCCCTTCTTACAATACCATGTACCGTGGGAGTAATTCCACAAGGAGAGCTATCCGATAGGTTGCTTAGGACCTATGCGCGTAGTAACAGCTCCCACACGTGGTATGTAGAACGCATCGGTTAAGGGTGTTTGTTTGATATGCACACGGAGGGAAAACTGCTTTTTCCCCTCCGTTTGCCCCGTTGAGCGGGTATCCCCCCTAATATGAGCGGCGGTGGCGAAGATGTAAAAAATAGCGAAGCGTTGGAGAATTTTTTTTTTTTTTTTTTCTTTAAAGCGCTTATCGGTGGGAGAGATTATTGCACCTGCGGAATGGGTTCAGCTGGATTGCGAATTCCCTTTCAGGGAAGGAGGAAGAATTGGCACGTGCGGGAGGTCACCAGTTTGTTCGCGTGTTCGATTTGTTAGGTGTATGTATGCGCATGTGTAAACATTTTGTATATATGTATGTATTTATGTATGTATTTTTTATTTTTTTTTTTTTTTGATGCTTCAGTTATAATGCTGACCGAAGTTATGTCACTTGCGGTTTACTCTGGAGTACATGTTCGTTTCCGTTTTTGCGCGATTGGCGAGTTGGCCTTATAAAACGGGGGCATATGTAACCCACGGGCATGGTCGCATCAGGTGCATACCTACATATGTGCACTGACATACACGCGGTAGCTACTAACTATGTGGGTGTATGGAGGAGTGTGTGTGAACCATCATAACTGCCTAGGAGGACAAGCTCCTAAAGGCCACGGCAACACCCCTCGTAAGAACGTGTGACCGCACAGCACCTGTGGTGGAAAAAATGAACAAACTGAAGCTAATTATTAAGCCAACCTTCTTCATGCACAATGCGAAAAGAAACCACCTAAATTACAAGCTGTATTTGAAGTATAAACAATGGGGGTTTCTGAAGAAGGAAATTGTTGATTACTTCAATGCACATAGTACGGTAAGCACGGTGGTAGATGTGCAGGGTAGATGTTGGGAGAGGTTTAAAAAGAAGGAGCTTGTTCAAGTGCATGGGTATATTCCCGCCATTATTTGGAAGTACGGACCGGAGCAACGGATTTGTATCGACCACAAGTTGATTGATGAGTACGCCTTCGAGGAGGAGGACGGCCACCTGTCTTTGCGTAATGCTCGAAAAAAAAAAAAAAAAAAAAAAAAAAAAAAAGGAAAAATATCCATATACTTCTTAACGAATTATGCGTGCTAGTAGCTACTTCCTCATAATAACTACCTTTTTCCCCCTCTTCAGTGTTCTCCGCGAGGCTCTTCAGAATTCACATCGATGGGAACGTTGTCGAGTGCGTCGTGTCACACGTTGAGACAGATCCGGGTGAGTCTAAATTGGGTACTGCGCTTCGCTCGCAGGTGTGGGGAGACTGACACAAATTTCCGTTAGTCAGTTGCGCCTCCAACGGGATAATACCATCACAACAATTCCCTTAACCAGTCCACCAATCACTCCAGTCCACATCTAAGAGGATATATATTTCCCTCTTTTTTTCTCCTGAACAGTGGAAAAGCACATATACTTCCTGAAGTTTGCCAGGGTTGTTAAAAACCAAGTGACGGAATTAAACATTCCGTGCAGCATCGTCGGCCTTATCGGATGCCCTGCGTATGTCAATGGCTACCACGTCCAGCTAGCGATGAATTATATAAAATGCAAAGTGATAGGGAATAATATTCCCCCCCCTTTCCAAATTGATGTATCGAAGCTAACATACAAGGAGCCATACAATTCGATTAGGTTGGGGGAGTTAAAGGTACGCCAGAGGAGTGTTACCCATGTCTGCATTTTTCTGTGTGTGTCCTGTCGGTACTACTTGCATGCCGAAATATGGTGGTGAAGTGACCGACCTGGAATTAACTTGCGTGACTAACTAAGAACCACCCCATTATGATTCACCAATCTTACAGCACCTACTACCGGATGACGGGAACGTAGTTTTTTCGGAAGAGTATGATTTAAATGAGACGGAAGTGGTGTGGACCTATGAGCCCGGAAAGGTCGGAGAGAGTGATGTTCTCTAGAGAAAGATGCACATGGGAGAGAACACGAGATGTTGTTAGAGCGGCAGCGTTGAGACACGAGTTTTCTCCCCCCCCCCCACTCCCCTTTTAATATGCACAAAGAGATAGGCTTCTTTTCATATCCCCATGGAAGTGATCAATTTTTACGTCACCAAAATTTTATGCCCCTCCTTCCCCCTTGTTGTCTTTTCTACAGATTCCGGAGACACCCTTGCCAGAGGATTACATGGATCCGAACTTTATAAACAAGAAGGGGAAACGCATTCAACTCACATATAAGGATTATTGGCCTAAGCAATGATAATATGGTTAAGTGGGTTCGCCTACTAGGGTTTTCATATGGCGTTGTTAAGGTGCGTCGTCAAAGTTTGTTCGTGTTTTCTCCATTTTGTCGCTTCTCACATTGGCTCCTCATTGGAGGAAAATAATTATCGAGCTGCACTTGAGGCATTTTCGATTTTTCAGAATAGTTCCTGCGAAAGAAAACAGCGGGGGAAATGGGAGGAGATCATATTGGAGTTGCGCTGGCGATCATGAATTGTATAACCGATCAGCTGATCATCAATTGTATAACCGACCAGCTGATCATCAATTGTATAACCGACCAGCTGATCATCAATTGTATAACCGACCAGCTGATCATCAATTGTAGAACCAGTCAACTGATCACCAGTTGTATAACCAGTCAACTGATCATCAACGGATCAGATTGACGTCGCCAATTTTACCGATGCCGTTTTTGGTGCCACAAATGGAGCAAAGGATGAAAAAGTTCTTCACGTTTTTTTCAGAGTTCAGTTTGGACAATTGCTTTTCCAAGGTGACTATTAAATCGTGCAGGGTATTCATCTATTGGGGGTGAAGAGGAGAAAGACATTCGCCAGGTGATGTGAGCATGTGCTATAGATTCGTGTGCATGAATGTGTAACGCATGTAATAATTGTGCTGTGGGTGTCCGAGTGGTCATACTCCCCTCATCTCAGTTGTTACCTGCTCTTCGTATTTTTTGTGAATATTCATTTCTTCCTCCTGCGTGCATGTATATGTATATATGTATGTATATATGTATACATATGTATGTGTATGTGTGTGTGTGTTTATGTATGGGGGGGAATTCCAATTTCGTATGCAGAGAAATGTTAACCATGGAGGGTTTCTTTTCCTCTCCCCCCCGAGGAATAGTATAACTTCTGTATACGCAACACATTCATGTGAATGGAAAAAGGAGCAATTCCTTTTTCGATGCACTTTTTGCGTCATGGTGCGTCGAATGACATTACCTTGTACGCCTCTATTTGAAGGTTCAGTTTTTGTATTTCGCCCTCCTTAACACTGAACCCATTTTGCAGGCTTTCCAGAACCTGCACAAAAGGAAAGGTAAAGTTTCCATGTACAAGTACTCACAGTTTTGAACAAGTTACACCTGCACTAATTGGACAAGGTGAATACTGATGCCTCACCTCCACGTGCTTCTGTATTTCCATGTGTAAGTTTTTTATACGTATGCATGAACAGACATAGGCTTCGATGAGGTGTTTTTCGTGAACAGTTAATCTGGGCTTCTCTGTGTTACTACACGTGACAAAGTTAAAAACCATTTCTGCATATTTCTGGATATCCTCCTCAGTTGTGTCTTCCTCCACCTGATTGATGGTTTCCCGTTTTGGCGACAGGGAATTTGTCAGGAACTGGTTTTTTAGGGTCAGTTCTTTGTTGGTCAGGAGTACGTTTTTAAGTTCGCCGAGTGTCTGTCAGAGGGAAGTAGCGGTGTGAATAAGTGGTGTGTATACGCAGTGAAGGTGTGACGTATTCGTGATTTATGCGTGGTGGGCAACGTGGGGGAAACGTGGAGGCAACGCTCTTGTATGCCCAACCTGGTTATTATTCTTCTTCAATTTTTTGATTAATTTTGTTTTTCGCAAAAGTGCCTTATTCAGTTGGTCTTTGTCCTTCTTGCACATTTGGAGGTTCTCGAAGCTGCATTCCAACAAGCCGTAGGGGATATGCCTAGTTTGACTGAACGCTTCGTTTATTTTGTTTAGGCAATTTTTTTCCTCTTCGAATGTCATTCGAGTGTTAAATCTTTGGTAAGACAGGAACGCAATTAGAGGTAGCGACTGCTTTTCCACACCGTCGAACGTTTCGATATAATTAATGAGCGACTCCGTTGCGTCTAACATTTCTGTCATTACCCTGGAGTTGTCTACATGCAGAATATCCGATCCCTTCATCTCAAAAATACGAAAAGAAAAATAAGACTTTAGAAATTTTAGCCGATGACAAAAGTCTTCTAACAGGGCGTGGAATTTTTTTCCCAAGTAGGTAACAAATTTCTTATTTTTTTCTGAACAATTTTTTAAATGCTCAAATGTTGAGAGAGAGTTTTTTTCTCTTTCTTCGAGAAATTCTTTAAAATTAATTTCACTTAACTTTGGCATTTTATCACTCTTCACAGTCTCTTCTTCGCTGCTTGGGAGACTTGTGTCTACGTCTTCGTAATTTGCCTCCACATGATAATGCTCTTCTTTTTTTCCACTTTTTTCTTCTGCAATTTCGTCGACCCACTTAACGACATTTCTCTTTTTAAAATGCTCTTCCACTATCTTTTCATTTTCGTATGGAGTTACAAGCAGGATGAAGGCAAAAAAGTGGATTGTCTTGAGAATAAGTCTCTTCAAGCTCCTCAGTTCCCGAACGACATTTTTCAGTGAAAAGGATTTCGCTGTCGTGTACGTTGGGAAAAGGAATTCTTCGACACACAAATAGATGCTCACGTTTAGGAACATCTTTTTTACGGTGGCGGACAGGTTACGTAGGAGAGCCTGTCAGAGGGAGGGGAAGGCGCATGTCGTGCGGGATAAACGAAGGTGGTGGTGGATTAAGTGCACACGTCGTGGAGGAGGTACACCAATCGGAGGAATGATCAATCCGTTGGAAAAATTACCTGTACATATGCCTTGTCTTGGCTCCCATGCAGCCATGTCCCGAGATCCTCTAACAGATTTATCACTTCCTCCATGGAATTGATTTCCTTCGAAGGGTGGCCACAACGGTTGGAAGATGTACACATGAATTATCAGTGAGTGGGTTTTAAACATGTCCACCTCATGGTGCACGCTGCAAAGTGGAGATAGTTGATAGTGAATTACCTTTTGCGAAATCATCTTTAAATCCGCAACTCTAGAATAGTCTAACTGGTCATCCCTTTTTTCTCTCTCCAATTTTTCACAAAAGTCTATTAACTGTTTTCCTTGAGATGCAAAAGTATTCTTGCAGATGAGGAGGTACTCTTGCAACTTTTGTATTACATCTAAGATGTGCCTCTGGAATAATTTACACTGCTCGTTGATTTGGCGCTGTGGGGAAGAACAGTTGAAGACGTGACAGGTGAGATACGGAGATGAAACTTTCTTGTAAGAGGTTCAACTGGGGTGTGCAAGTGATTGCCTTCCCTGCGCACTCTTCCCACCTGCAGGTAACCATCATAATGGTCGGGTTTCTCCGAAAGAGGGATTTTATTAAAATTAACTTTATACTTCGGATAGCATTTTCTCTTCATGACTTTGTATATTTTCTCCATTTTATTTATTTGTTCATTTTTTTTTTTTATGACAAGGGCAAATTTTGCTTTTTCCTCTTCGACCTGTTGTCTGATTTCTTCTCTTTCCTGTTCCAACCTGATCACACTTTTTTTGGAGTTGGTAATAATTTCGTTAAGACTGTCAATGGTTTTTTCCTTTTCCTTCAATTTGTCCTTGTGGAGTGTCTCACACACGTCTAGCTCCTTCTCTATCTTTTTATTCTCATTCTGTAGGTCTTCCACTTTTTTGTGTAGCATCTCTGAAGGGCGGCATCAAAAAAAGAAAAAAAAAAAAAAAAAAAAAAAAAAAAAAAAAGGAGTGTTGTTCTATGCTGTCATATGGGGAGTAGAAAAGAGGTACATACTCCACTCTCAATCCTGTGCATGGTTGCACTATCTCTTGGCGAACCATTTTCTTTGATTTTATTTTCGAGCTCCTCAAATGCAACGGACTCTTGAATATTTTCACGTGAGTTTTTTGGGAGCAGCATTAAGTTGCGCCATCCGGAGTTCCCCTTCTTCTGCGGTCAGGGCGGCGTAAAGACTTGGGATGAGGAACCTGGCCTTGGGATTTCCCCATGACGCCAGCGCATTGCAGTCAATGCTAAGAGTAGCGCTTCAGGGAGTGCATAACAAAACGGTGCAATGGCCAAATGGTGCAATGGCCAAATGGTGCAATGACCAAATGGTGCAATGACCAAATGGTGCAATGACCAAATGGTGCAATGGCGAGTGTTGGTTTTCCCCTACTTTATCCTCCAGAGAACTCGTCAGATGCGCCACCTTGCTGGACAACTGACTGTTGCTATTCAACAAGTCCTTCTTCTCATCCACCATGCGTTTAATTTTGTCTTTTTGTTCATCATTATTTTTTTCCAGCTGCTTAATATCCTTTTTGTACTCCACTATGGCCTTCTTCAAGATGTCTAAATGAGCAGAAAGGGGAAACGGTAAAAAGGGGGCGAGCACCCAAATGATAACGCTACAGGGAAAGACAACCCGTTGGCTTCCAAGCAACATCGTAGAAGAACAGGCATTACCATTTTGCTCTTTTATCTCCTTATACTTTTCCTTAAATAGTTTGTATTTCTCCTCCACGTTCATTTTGAAGATGGATAGGAGCGCAAAAGTTCGAACTTTGCAAAATTAATGAAGGATCAGGGGGTGGGCTCCAAATGCGTAGTTACATGCTCGGTGCGTCATTAAAAAGGGCGTGATTAAAGAGGGCACTCAAAAAACGGGGGCATGTTCGAGGGGGATATATATATATATATATATATATATATATATAAAGCAAAAAAAAAAAACAAAATCACAACTTCATAACTGCACAATTTAGCAGCTTCGCAATTTCACAAAACTGTGACAAATGGAAAATTAACAATATCGGCAATTCATCCTTAACACAAAAAAAAAAAAAAAAGAGAAAAAAAAAAAAAAAAAGGGAGAGAGAGAAAATAAAAAATTAGCATAGGGGTGCGAACAGTTTACACAATTGCAGGGCAACGGGGGTGGCACAATTTTTTGTTCACAGTTGAGCATACGTGTACTACATTTTTTCCGTTCACTTTTTTGCAACTCGCAACGTTGCAATTTTGAATTTTCCACTTGAAATTTCCACTTTTGAATTTTCCACTTGAAATTTCCTCTTTTGAATTTTCCACTTGAAATTTCCTCTTTTGAATTTTCCACTTGAAATTTCCTCTTTTGAATTTTCCAACTTTTCGTTTTTCCGACTTGCGATTTCCCAACTTTAAGATTTTTTTTTTTCTTTTGACGCTTGAGAACTGGGGGTTAACATAAACACATGAAAAAAAAAAAAAAAAAAAAAAAAGAACGAGCGAGGCCTCCGCGCGCGTGGGTATACGTGTGCATACACCACAGCATACACTTCACACGGACATCGCAGTGAAAGTAATTTTACTAAACAGTCGCTACGTTCCGCACCACTTCAAAAACACATTCACAATGGCATGCCTCCATTCTTGTTAGTCGCGCGTTGGATATTTTTTCCCTTCCTCGGATGTATACTCAGTGAACTTTTGACCTACACATATAGACACGTACGTCTATGCACAGATAATTTTGTGGCCTCTCCTTTTTCGTTTCACTTTTCAACCCTCAAGTAGTATGTATCCCAGTTGCTTCGTCCGGATGTCCCCTTACACACCATCCTCTTAATAGGAATGTATTCCACGTTTTTGTACTTCATCACATATTTTCTGTTTTCGTAGTAGAAATCCTTGGCCGAATCAGGATAGGGTTTCAGTGTGTAGTTAATGTTTGGAGGGTAGGGAGACGAGTAGGTAAAGCTGTTACTGGAAGTTCTGATCAGCTCGTATTCATTCGATTTGGTCTTCTTATTTGGAAGTCTTTTGAAGTTGTTTCCGTAATAGTTCATTTTGTACAGGTCACTATATGGGTCGTTTATTTTTCGGTTTATGTTGTTTATGTTTTTCTTTCTTGAATAGTGTCGATAGTTTCTTTTAAAATTTAGCATGAAATAATTCCTCATTGTTCTGAACATCTTATCCCCTTTTCGTTAGTTAAATAGGTAGGTAGGCCACTTTATCGTGCTTTCCTTTATCAGTCCCGTCGCTCCAAAAATTCTCTTTCTTTCTCCTATGCTTTATTCGAAGTTTCCTTTTTTTTCCTTCCTGCTTTGTGTTTTTGGTACCTCCAATTTGGTGGAAGGAAAAAGAGAATTTTCGCACCAATTTTATCTCATACTATACGTACCAAACATTTTTTAAATGCCACGTTTTCCCTTTTCCTCAAAGTTCCATTCTTTACGCTTTCGTTTAAATGTTGTGCCCCTCATAGGGGAATCACATAATGGAATGAGAGAATGAAAGAAGGAAGAAGAAAGATGAAAGAAGAAAAAAAGGAAAATGTAAAACAATATCCGTTGGATTACCTGTTCATATATTTGCAAAAAAAAAAAAAAAAAAAAAGGAACGAAATAGAAATGAAATAAAAATGGAGTGTGAAAGTTTTTTTATACGTTAATGTAAAAAACATAGAGACTGGAAGAACACACTATGCTTTCCTTTACTTTTGCTGGAAACCTTTCACGGACGAAAGTATAAAAGGTTCATTTTTTTTTTTTTTCTTTTGCTGCAATTTTGAATTAATGTTACATTACATTTTGATGTGTGATGTTTAGGAAAAATTGTTAAAAAATATTTACATTCTTCACTTATATGTTTGTTAGGATGACCTCCCTTTTTCATTATTTTTCATCTTTACGAAGATGTAATCGTAAATGGGTAGTACATCTGCACGTGTTCTCTGTTCGGCGCTTTATTTAGCTTGAGGATGCATTCCTCATTGTGCAATTGTTCATAGTGTACCTTCCAAAGGGGGATATAAATAAATACGAAGAAGGGATGCAGTTGAATTTTGTAGGGAGCATTTTTTTTCTCTACTGTATGTAAACATATATACTTATCTGCATATGGATTAGTCCATATGTGCACGTGTGTAAATTTGTGTATATGTGCATCTGCACACTGCTGGGGAAGTGTAACAAAAATAATTTCAGCCCTTTAACTATTTAACCACAGGGGGGCTGCAATCAAAATGTAGTTTGCGCCATTGTCCAGTGTACCAACACACACACATAGGTTCTCCACCTGTTGCATTTCAATGGAGAGCTTTAATTTTGTCTGGCTTACTACTTTTTAGATGATACATTTTTTTTTTTTATGAACCGTTCAGGCAAAATAAAGTTTCTGAACAAAAAGTGATGAAAAATTTTCAGAAAAAATATGAACAGCCATAATATATTTTTTTTTTTTTTTTCCCAAATTGTGGATGAGCAAAATGGCTACTTGGTAGGCATAACATTTTATTCGTAAATATGATTAATTTGGGATATCAAGGGGGAACTGTTCTTCCATTTTGCGTAGCCTACATTTCGACGCTGTCTCGAAACAAGAGGCTGTGTCTCCACTTAATGTATGGTCTGAAACGTGCAAATTGGGAAAATATCAAAATGATAATCGAATTGTTCAATGAAATGGAATATGACAATTATACTGCCATTCATATGAACGAGTCGAGGAATTTTGTTTTCTTCCTTTTAGAAAGGTGTCTCGGTAAGTTTAGTGGTGATAGGGCGCCTCCTTAAGGGAGGGTTCAGAATTCTGTGCTGCTTTTAAAAAAGGACCGAATACTAAGGTGTAATTTTGTTTGAAAGTGGTTAAAAATTGGATAATGTAATGAGGAACCCATTTAACTGTTTTAGCAAAAATGTGTACAACTTTTTTTCCGTTTTTTTCCCACACACATACACTCTTAAAATTATCCACTATTTTGTGGCAACTCTGATGGATAGAAATAATCTTACCAACGGCGGAAAAAAAAAAAAAAAAAAAAAGGTCCTAATGGTAAAATTAACCTTTTTATTTCCATCTCGTGCCGAAAAGAGGTCAAACTTTTTCTGTACACAAAATGTAAGCAGAACGGAGCAATGCGACCGCAAATACAAAGATTGGTTTTCGTATATAATTGTAAAAACCAAATGGCATAAGTGTAGGAGGAAATTATGATTCCTTTAAAATTTCATTTTATGATGATGTGGGGATATTGGCGGAAAAAAGGACATTTCCCCATCGCGCGGCCATTTCTTTGGCAAGTCAAATGATTTAGTTATATAGTAATATTTTTTTTCCCACACTGAGAGAAAGATTAAACCTTTTTTAATGTATGTAAGCACTTGCACACTCCTAGCGTGTTAGAAGCCTCCTGAATATGATGTAAGAATGTATATCACTTAATAAGCCTTTGGGTAAATGTCCTAGTTGGTAAAGCGGAAGTAGCGTACGCAGGCGTAGGGAAAAAGACTTATTTCTGGAGCGATGGTGAAGCGGAAATGGGAAAGCTCGCTTGATGCCACACATATATATACACACCGTGAATGCGAAATGCGAAAATAACAGCAACATGGTTCCTCTAAAATGGGTCGATTACGGAGTGCAAGACGGAATGGGAAAATTTAGACACACGCGGAGGGGAGGAAAAAAAAAAAAAAGTCACATAAATTTGTCCGTCGTGAGGACGGATCATAACGGAATAATTTGAAGCTGTGTTACAAAAGGGGGAAAATATATTATGAGTGACTAAGAAGGAGAAACAAATTTGACGGCAACTTCGACAAATAGGGGGAGGGGAATACGATGGAGTTATAGCACACTGTTGTAAGGGGGGGAATTGTAGCATTTAACATGTTAGCAAAGAAAAAAAAAAAAAAAAAAAAGAGGCAAACGCAGCGGGATGGTAAAAATGTAGGGAACGCTAGAAGAGAGTTAATAACCCGTAATGACCTATCTAACACTGGCATAATATATCCAAAGTAGGAAATAAAGGAAGTGAGGAAAATGTTACTTTCTGTGTGGACAAAAAAAAAAAAAAAAAAAAAAAATGACACAGCTATACAAAATGGCTAACAATTGAAAAAAAAAAAAAAAAAAAAAAAAAATGATAAAGGCGAAAGGAAGTTACAGAAATGAATTTTGCTCTCGCGACTAGCGAACAAATGTGACGATGTGAAGGGGAAAAAAGGAACCAAAGAAAATAGTAAAGTCACAGTAAAGAGGAGTAACAGTAATGCAAATTACTAGCAGAGTATTCTTTACATAGAAAACACTTGCAAAGCCAAGCATTAGCAAAAAAACAGAAGCAGATGAAACAAACGGACATTAACTATGTACCCGTCAAAAAAAAAAATAAAATAAAAAAAAAAAAAAATGTAGAGTCAGATATAAAAGTAGTGCTGTAGCAAGCTAAACAAGTTCGAAGTTGCATGTTTGCTAGCGCAGAAAATTTGAAAGAGAAAGGAGAAAAAGAAAAGAAGAAAAAAAAAGAACACTGATATGGTGGCAGGAAAGAGGACCGAGTGGAAAGGAAAAAGAAGAAAAAAAAAAACACAATATGAATTCACACATATAATGAGAAAAGAAAAAAAAAAGGGGATGATATGAAAAAAAAAAAAAAAACAAGCAAGGCGGAAGCCAAGAGCTCAGCCGAAGGGGAACTACAAATATGTGAGTGGGAGCTGCAGATAAATGAAGGATGGCGACAAGTAAGCGAGGGAAAGCAGAAGATAAATGAGGGGATGCAACAAATAAGTGAAGGGCAACGAAAGATAAGTGAAGGGAAGAGGAAAATTATAGAGAAGAAACAATCAATAGGTGTCCTGGACAACACGACAGATGGCAAGGATCAACTAGAAGGTGTAAAAAATGAGCAAAGAGACAAAAGCCCCAACTTGAAGACAGACATAAAAGTGAATTCCTCAGCGGTTGGTACGACCGAAGGGGAAAATTGGAATAACAGAAAAAGGGATGATGCAAGAGGTTACATGTTAAATGCCACAAATGTGGAGAGAAGCCCAGACGGAGTGGAGAGGGAAGCCAAAGGGTTAATATTCCCTTCAGATATCAAGTTAATATATGCAAGCATAACCACAACGGATAGAGGGAAAACTCCAAATGTACAGAAAAAAGTTACCGCACTGCTTAGCAAAAACTTATATGACGTATTGATACTTTATTATGAAATGCACTTTTACAACAACATCGATTCGTTCCAAGTCGATGTAAACATGTACGAAATTTACAACGACTTGATCTGCCTGATAGACGAACTGTATAGCATGTATATTATCGAGTCGGAGAAGAAGAGCTCCTACATATATGAGGATATGGCGGAGAAATATCTTAGTACAGAATTGTCCGGGGGATGGACAGAAAGGACTCAGGAAGAGCTCCTGCAGGAGTACTACATTTTGAAGGGGGAGAGGAACACTCTGTTCATAAATTTCAAGCTAATGAAGATGGTGTATTTATCTGCCGTATTCGACTTGGAGTTTTTCGGCGATGTTTGCCAGGAGAACGTTTTCCTCTCGGAGGGAGGCCCCATTAGCGGAGATAGCGCAGATAAAGGCTTTGCCTGTGTTGAGCAGGTTGACCAGGTTGACCAGGTTGACCAGGTTGACCAGGTTGACCAGGTTGACCAGGTTGAGCAGGTTGACCAGGTTGAGCAGGTTGACCAGGTTGACCAGATTCATCAGGTTGACCATGTTGATCGCGTTAACCGCGCTGAGTGTGTGGGGGCGTGTATCTGCGGCGTCAACGTTCTCTGCGTAAACTGCGGTAGCGCTGTCGCCCTTGCCGAAGCTTGCGACAAACGCGGCGGATCAGCCGGTGGAGCAATCGAGGCCCCGCGACATGATAACCGAGGCGACAGGAAAAGAAGTAATAAAAAAAAAGGCATATCGAAAAGGGCGGACAGGAAAAGTGAGAAAAGGGAAATTGCGAGCCCCGTGTTGAAGTCGGAAGTGCTACGGTGCCACGGTAGGAATAGTATGACAGGAGAATGGGGGCAAGACGACAACGATAACGGCAACGATGATGATGACGACGATGATGATGATGAGGATGGTAATGACGACGATGGGGAACAATTACCTATGGAGGAAATCTCCCCCGTTGAGGAAAGCTACATCCGGGAAGACCAAAAACTGTGCTACCGCATTCTGTGTGATGAACAGCCATACAAGGCCTTGCTGATAAAAGATGAGCTTAATCTGAGTTCGTCGGATGATGGGGAGAGTTACCCCGGTAGGTCGAGCACATGGGTAAAGGAAATCACCCCACCGAATGCGTCGAATGCGTCAAATGCGTTGAATGCATCGAAGGGTGTAGTGCAGGACGCAGTTACCGCACTGAGCGTAGACTGCGGGGTTGTCAATTTGGGGAGTTTAGTGAACATCACGAGCTCGGCCAACCTTGCGAGCGTTGTCTCAGCGGCAGAGTCACACCTCGCTAGCAGCGAGAATGACAGGGATGGTATCACACAGGAGAGACACAGTCGCGTATATACCAAGTCGAAAAGGAACAAAGGAATTTTGTCGTACGCATCTCAACATGAGAAATCAATCAGTATCCCCAAAGATATCCTGAACATTACATCTTTGTTAAGCACCCCCATTTTATCAATGAGTAATATAAAGAGCCTAAATCAGGTGAATTTTTCCTACGGATATAGTAAGACGAAGAAGGATATGTACAACTATTGTTACGCTTACTTAGTCAGCATACACAATGGCTATGATCTTATCCCCATGGAGGGTTATAAATTCAGACCCATCATAATTGATGGTGCAAATGTATCTGCCAAGGTTATCCATAAGCATATTTCAAATATGCCAGATACAGATATGTCCATAATATACGATTGTTTTTTATTACACGAAGCATATGCTTTTTTTAAAAGAAAAAAAGTAGATGACATTATCATTGTTTTGAACCCTGTGACGAAAAAAGGGGAAGATTATTTCTTGGGGAACAAGAAGGTGTGCAATTATTCTTATTTAGAAAACTTAATAAAGCAGAATGCCATACTCATTTGTAATGAAAAATATTACCATAGTTACAAGGGTGATGTCGTGAAACGACGCACGTACGATGACGTTCTGATCTTGGAATTAGCCTCGCACAGAAGTAAGGCTTCCTGCAGTTGGGAGGGACAGAGTGCGAATATGCACAGTCACCAAGGGAGGGTACACTGTTTATTCGATTATTTGTGTCCTTACCCTTACGCAATCTTATTCAGTACTTTTTTATTTTTTATTTTATCATATCATATTATACTATATTATATTATATTATATCATATTATATTATATTATATTATATCATATTATATTATATTATATTATATCATATTATATTATATCATATTATATTATATTATATCATATCATATCATATCATATCATATCATATCATATCATATCATATTATATTTTTTTTTTTTTTTTTTTCGCCTCACCCCCCCCAGATGGCTGCGTCATCTCCAACGACAACTACACGGACATAGAGGCAGACACGGCATGCGAGGAAATAAAACATGTTATATCGCACTACGTTGTTAAGCATCATTACGACAAGCAAAATGGATTCGGCTTGGACATGACGAAGAAGCCTTTGAAATTTCTCTTAAATTCTCTCTTCCAGAAAATTAATTAATTATTCCTCGTCTGAGCCATCGCGAGGGGCGTCTCCCTTTGCACACATTTTTTACGTCCATTTTTGGGTCATTTTGGGGACCATTTTTCGTGCCATTTTTGGGACCATTTTTCGTGCCATTTTTGGGACCATTTTTTGTGCCATTTTTTGTGCCATTTTTTGTGCACATTTTTATGTCACTTTTTGTGTCCATTTTTTGTGTCAATTTCACCCCCGTGGTTATGCCCACTGTATGGCCTCTGCCGACGGGATCCATTTTTATCATCTTTAAAAAGGAGTTCGTGAAACAAACACGTTTGATTTGACAAGAGCGCTCACATGCGCAAGCGTGAACGTAAGCGAATACGTACTCCAAGGAAGATCATACCATTGAGAACTTCAATGAATGCTTCTCCTCAATGTTGGATCTATTCTTCCATATGGAGAAAATCGCGGACACATACGCAGAAAGGAAAGCAGGCAGATTCTGTACCGCCCTTATTGCATCTAAAAATTGTTTTTCATCTCCCGTAACTTATCCAATATCTTTACCTCATCGGTTGTGTTGAACTTTTCAGTGTAATGATTGGTCCTGAAAAATGGATTGATGAGGTTTTCCTGCTCGATAGTGGATGGGACGGATGGCTTCTTGCTGTTGATCTTTTCTTCTACCTCCTTCATTTTGTTCTTCATGTGTTCGTTGTCGTTTTCGATGCTCATGGCGAATCTGCGGTTGGGGAAAAGGGGTCGGTTTAGCGTTCCTCTGGTTGTTCAAGAGGGGAAGGCGCCGTCACGCACGACATGGATACATGCTACACGGTACATGCTACACGGTACATGCTACACGGTACATGCTACACGGTACATGCTACACGGTACATGCTACACGGTACATGCTACACGGTACATGCTACACGGTACATGCTACACGGTACATGCTACACGGTACATGCTACACGGTACATGCTACACGGTACATGCTACATGGTACATGCAGAATTCGCAGAGATTGGCCAATTTTTTTTTTTTTTTTTTTTGTTTTTCCCCCTTTCTGTCGTACCTCAAATTGTTAAGGGCGTACTCATGTCCACAGTAAATGAGCGTTTCCTTCCGATAACCTTTAACCTTTTCGATATTCTTAAACATTTCCTTGGCGCTTCCCTCGAAGAACCTCCCACACCCGGCAATAAATAGGGTGTCTCCAGTGAACAAAATGGGGGCGTAGCTGTTATCTTCGTTCTTCTGATCATTCATTTTGTACACGTAATACATTATATGTCCCCGTGTGTGACAAGGCGCGTGGATAGCCCTTATGCATAGTTCGCCTGAGAGAGTAGGGATGGGGGATGGAACAATGACGGGGGGAGTAGGCATAACGTTACAACAGTATTGAGGAAGCGGAGAGGCAACTTTGTTTTTGTGCCCTCTTAGGGCTTTTTAACAGTCAGTTTTCCTTTGAATAAATGGCCTTCCCATATGGGTTAACTTTTTATAAATACCTAGACGCACAAGTTGGCTATCGTAAACCTTTTCAGTGACACCCGGAGTTGATTCGTATGCAGACCCGACGACTTTGATTTTTTTTCTCAGTTCCTTCATGCGTATATTTCCTCCTAAGTGAAGAAAAAGGGGAAAAGGATTACAAAAAAAAAAAAAAAAAAATTAGGGGGTTAAAAAGAGACATACAAATGAACAGGGAGAATCTGGAGTTAGTAGTGAGCACATAGGATTTTTCGAAAAAGGGTGTAACCAAGCCCCCCCAGGGGAGACACCATTTTTGTTTTACCTGAATGATCATAATGGTGATGTGTGCAGAGAACGTATTCCAAGTCGACATTCAGGTTCTCAATTTTCCTCAGTACCTACAGCATTTGGGGGGAGTTAAAAAAAAAAAAAAACATGTCAACAACGAACCACAGTAATAACATGGCTACGATGGGACACACGAGGGACAACACGAGGGACAACACGAAGGACAACACGAAGGACAACACGAAGGACAACACGAAGGACCACAGGAACGACCGCGCGAAAGGTGTATTCACTCGTTGATTACCTTTTCTGGCTCCACTGGGTCTACACATGCAGCCTTCTTCGTTTTTCTAAATGGGTGGGGGGGAAAACGTTATATGTGGGGCCAGTGCACACGCATACGGGGTGTGCTCCTTAGTACATGCAGTTTTTTTAACAGGGTACATAGCCACATCAATGTGGATATACACACACTTTCGTGAGAAGGAGTTTGTAAATATGCTCCTTTTTTTTTTTTTTTTTTTTTTTTTTGTCCTTTTGTTTTACTCATCGATTATGACGTAGGCGAAATTGTCATGGAGAGACGGGACGACAAGAACCTCTGCGCATGGCTGCGGGGGGGGGAGAGGACGAAAAAAATAAAATAATAATAATAATAAATAATAAATAAAGTAAAATTGAGGATGGCCAAAGGGAAACACAAAACGTTGACATGTGGTAGGGATGGATAGAGCTAAAAATGTCTGGTGAAAAATTAAATCTCATAAAAACGTTGCAAAATGGTCTATAATAGACGGTATTATTTCGCGGCTAAGATTTTCACCAGTCAAATTTTGCAAAACGCTTCTTCTCTCTCTGGAGAACCCTCGTATGAATGAGTTGTATATGTGGCAGAGATAATATCTACAGTTTATAAGAGAGGAAGTTGCCCCTCTAACATGGTGGACGTGTCAGTATTGACACGCAGAGTGCCACGCTATTAGTCAAAAGTAGTTATTCTACATGTATCGCCCATGTAGATGATAAATTAAAAAAAAAAAAAAGGGCGAATAAATAAGTACCTTCATTTTGTTCTGAGAAATCTACGCAAGGGCAAGAAGGGGGGGGGAAGAAGCTTTTTTAAAAAGGTGGGCTTTAAAAGTGTTTAGGGTAGTGGGTCAACTAAACTATTTGAGGGGGTCCTCCTTTATTACAAGGAGAAGATTTTTTTTTTTTTTTTTTAAATAGAATTTTGTTTATATGATGAACAAAATTAATCAGTGGGGGGAAGTATTCTCTTGTGGTTAAGTAGGAAGAAAAAGAAGATGAAAAATGTATTCGCGGGGGCACGGTATAACATAATGT
This sequence comes from Plasmodium knowlesi strain H, assembly GCF_000006355.2. Classification (NCBI taxonomy): domain Eukaryota; phylum Apicomplexa; class Aconoidasida; order Haemosporida; family Plasmodiidae; genus Plasmodium; species Plasmodium knowlesi. Next base: position 228,579 of record NC_011904.2, on the reverse strand, counting down.
ATACATGCACGCAAGCGTACATATATGTTCGATGGACTTATTCCAACCGACAGGTGTATGTTTTTTACAGCCTAAAGCGTCACCGGTACTTCACATAAACCATAAGTCTCATCCAAAAATGTAAAGGCAACGGTGCTTCAGTAAAAAGGGTGGAGGTTCAATCCGCATTCTTTGCGGCTACTTTTATCAGAAGCATATTTGAGGTAGATCGCCACCCTCTTTTTTTCTTTCTTTTTTTTTTTTTTTTTTTTTTTAAAAAACATTTTTGGTCCACGTGGAAGTTGATCATTGCGCATGGAGAATGCGCTATTTTGGCGGTACAAATAAATTCACGTAAAATGGTTTTCCTATATTTGAGGGATAACGCCTTGCAGTTAGTCCGACAAATCAAAAGCGAACCTTTATAAGTGTTCTATGTTGTTTCGCTTTATGGGGATAGAAGCTGACGGAGGGCATAAAAGGAAAACAATTTGCACCATCAGACTAAATTACATTGCCTTTAACTGTACCACCGCGGGCACCTGGTCTATTGAAGGCAAAGAAAACAGACTGGAGCGTATGGCTCTGGTGAAGCAGCTGGCGTAGCATTAACCGAGGGGGTGGGGGGCCATCACGCCATTTTTCACAAGACATAGTTGCATTCCAAACACGTTGCAACTCTAAACAGTGTAGAACCCAACAGTATAAACCCAACTGTAATTATTTGTTGCAACATGATCCTCTCCATTGTGTTGCTTCTTCCCCCTTCGTGCATACAAATGTGGTAGAATCACTTTGCAGTGTTACGATCTTACATCAGCGGTGAAGGAAAATTTTTGGGACATTCCTGTGGAGTGTACAAACGTGGTGCAGGAAAGGATAAGATCCATTGCACACTTTGTGAGTCTAAAACTGTAAGGGTTGGATGTGTGTACCAGTTTATGCAAGGGTAACTGTTCACAAGTGATCACGCCGATGCATCTCACAAAAATAGAAGAAGATATATATCACGTTAAGTGCACCTTCAGGGTTGTCATTCAATGACGTGCTACATACCCATTCGGCTGATAATACTTCATTTTAAAAAAAAAAACATTAAGGAGGGAGAAAAAAAAAGAAGAAAACGCAACAAATTGGTGTGCTTATGCTATCACAGGTTGGTTCGCACAGGAGGCAAGCCTCCCTGCATGTATGCAAATGCAGCAAGTGGTATAGTACCCATATCAGGTGTGAAAAACAAGTGAACACATTAGGATTAAAAAAAATAAATAAAATAGCTTCAAGTGACTACTATTATTTATTTTATTATTTTATTTATTTATTTTTTTTTTAATCCTAATGTGTTCATACAACACCATTTTGTGGGTATTACTATACATACATCGTATTCCCCCGATTACAAACTATCCTTCTTGACTTCTGGAGTTACCTCCTCTGCGGTGTCGATTTGTTCTTTTTTAAATTCCTTTTTTGTGGCGTATCCCATTAGCCCAGATATTAATGCCAACAGAACCATGTTAATGACGGTTGCGCTGACTATTATATTTCTGTTGGATGCCGTTTTCTTTTCTATGTTATGTGCATAGTTTTTCAGTTCTTGTAAAGCGCTTTCCACCTCAATTGGGGGGTTGTTTTCTGCTCCATTTTTTTTTGGTACATTAGTATCTGAGTTATTTCCTGAGGGCACAGGAGGGGCAATTACGTTTCCTTCTTTTGTTTGATTATTTTCATTTGCATTAACTTGAACGGTTACAAAATTTAGAAAGAAACACAGGAGAAAGATTAGGGAGAAGGATGTCATTAAGTTTCTGGCGTTCATTTTGGGGTACAACTTGGATCGGGGTATCGTTCGTCTATTTTGTTTCGCTTGGGGGGGGTGTCAGTAGACAGATTAGTGCACGTACGTGTACGTGGAATATTACGTGGATTGATTTGCTTTGTCACAAAAATGGACGGTCGTGCTGATACTTCTTCAACTTTACAAGGAAATGTGCGAAGTGCGAATAGCGCGTGTTTGGGTGAGTTGACGATTTGGGAAAACAGAAGAAAAGGAATAACTGAAATGGGAAATACAGAATGGAAAAAAGAGAAATTCCGAAAGGAGGGGAAACTGGGATTAACACTCGCCAACTGGACAAACTGAACGAGCTGCGAAAAAAAAAAAAAATGATATCACCTTTGCGTGCAATTGCGCGCTTGAATTCCCGCGAAATCGAAGTAACGCAAGTGAAAAGAAATCAAGAGTAGGCGTAGCGATTTTGCGAATTAAAAGAGGAGCGGAAAATAGTGCTAATCAGGAAGAGTTATTTTTAAACATCCCATTATTTTATTTCTTTATGTTTTTCCTTGCATTCCGTGACATTTTTTTTTTTTTTTTTTTTTTTTGGGGTAGGGGGATGCTGTATCCCTCCTTTCTGAATGTGTCTAATTTGGGTTTTCCCCTTTTCTTTCAGAGAGAAAAAAAAAAAGGAAATTTTTTTCGTGCAAAGTGACACATGCTCGAGCAAATGTGTGTGTGCATACGAGTACGCATATGCGCAATTCATTATACAATGGAGCACATAATTTTATATATGTATGTGTATATGTCTGGGTGTTTTTTTTTTTTCTTTTTTTAAAGCGTATGTGTAGCTACTTCTGTACGAAGCGCTGAAGATATTTTCGCGCACCCGTTTTTGCGTGCGTACTGGTGGACACGCATACGTACAGGCATACGCAAAATACACGCACAGGGAATTTTTCGCACACGAGAGGGGGGAGCTACCTTTTCCTGGCGGGCGGTTCAGATCTGTGCATCCCTACCGCCGCTCTATCGAGAAGCAGCATGAATGAAAGGCGCAATTACGCAGGTTGCCATTTCGATGAGTAAATTTTAGGGGAAAAAATTAAAGTGGAGATCTGGCCATGTGTATTAATATGATGATCACGCCTTTCCCATTCAACACAGCTGGTTTTGTTTAAAGGGAGGAAGAAAAAAAGAAGAAAAAAAAAAAAAAATTCTGACTTGTTCAGGCAAAATGGACATCTTTTAAGAAAAGCGGAGGGACGAAATGGCTACACGTGGCTAGAACAAAAAAAAAAAAAAAAAAAAAAAGTGAAACCTTTTGTCACCGCCACTTGATCATTTCTTTCCCAAAAGGTGAGATTTTTCCATAATTGAAGGAATGATCATATTTTCCCTCAGGAGTTCCTTTTTATTTCTTGGCAAGTATAATCGGGCAACAGCCCCCGCGGGTGACGTTTAAGGGGCATGTCTGATACAGATCTGGAACAAGCAGTCCTCAAGGACATTTTTAAAATCGCCCCAATTGAAGTAGAAATGTTCATCGGAAGGGGCCAAAGATTGGCCTCCCCAATTAGCCGTGAACAGGCCATTACATAGGGAACTAATTCCCCTTCCTGTGGCGGAATAAACCCGATTTATGCGCATCGCTATGTCATGCATAGCAGTGCCGACCCATAGGTGTGTTTTCCACTCCTTTACGTATGAGAAAAGCGGACGGAAAAATTATACATCCTTTGTGTGAACCAACCTGAGAGTTCACATCTGCACGGATGATCCTTAGCAAATGTTGCCCCATTGGCAGGAGTGTTCCCCGGGATTAGTCAAATTGGCAAACATAGCAGCTGTGCCGACGAGGTACGCAGAAAGGTCATTCCGTCCTGGGGAGAAAAAATGCAGGTGCACAGGGCGAACTAAACATTAAATATATATATGTGTGTGTACATTTTGAGGGGGATAGGGAAGGTGCATATTTTTACAGTTGGTGCTGACCGACGGGGAGGGGAAAACTGATTCATCTGCACGTTTTTTTTTTTCTTTTTATTTTATCTACTACTGTCTATATCTATTCCCCCAACACCATGTACCAAACTGAAATGAACCAATTTTTTTTTGACCTTGTTGGGAAAATTCTTAACGCTGCAAGGAACGAAAGGAGGGGCGCCTTTTCCTTGTCCCACAGTAGAAATTTATTATGTTGGTAAAAGGAAACATCTGCCACCGTTCTTTTGTACTGGCAGAAAATTCTTTTACGCATGTATAATCGTCGTGTAGGAAGTTACACCACTGGATTTTGAGTCTCCAATGAGAGGCATGCGGGTACTGAAGTATTTAGTAACATTTATGTGTGACATCAATATATGTTCACACAAAAAAGAAAAAAAAAAAAAAACATTGTGTGCTTGTGCTGGGAAAAAAATCGAAGGTGGACGCACTTGGCATGTAGGGAAGAGGCAACACCACTTGGAGGGAAGTGAATGGAAAGAAAAAAAAAAAAAAAAAAAAAAGGAAGAAAAAATTTTAAAGGTGTTAACAGTTGAAGTAGGGAAAGGAAAAAAAAAAAATGAATAAAATGAAAGAGTATAACGGAAAAGGAATCCCTTGAGGGGGAATACAGCGCTACTATTATATAAAAGCGCAGAAGGGGGCACAAGAAGGTTGGATGAGGCTTTCACGAAGGAGCGACCCCTACGATAATGTGTTTCCTTTCAGCATACACGCTACTGAGGTACTACGCGCAAAAAAAAAAAAAAAAAAAAAAAAAAAAAAAAACAGAATGGTATAGTATATGCAGTACTTTGCAAAATGTGCTCTTCTTCATCACTGAACACAGGCATCGAAAAATAATTCCTAAACGACTTTAGGAAGATTCAGCCCTCTTTTTTTTTTTTTTTTTTTTTTTTTTTGGGTCCTTTTAATTCATTCACTTAGCATACGCCTTCGTCTGTTCGTTCATATTCGCTAAGTTTTTCCAGAGCAATAAGCATTGTAAATGTGATGGGTGTATACATAGGGTTTTCCCCTTTTTTATCTACATTTTCTTTATTCATTTTTTCTCATATTGCATACGCGGATGCATGAATAAATTCCCTTTTGTAACCTCTACAGTATTTTTTTTTTTTTTTTTTTCTGCCATTATTGCTGATCGGCACGCACTCGTGACTCCTTAATGCGTTAGGAGAGGAACAGGCATAATACCATCTTACCTTGGTTACAGTGCCAAGCTACTTGCAGGTCGTGTGGCCACGGTATATTGCTACTACACATTGAATACATTGGATGAACACTCGGCGGAGTGAGCAGGCAGTTTTGAGGGTTCTACACGTGCATCCAATTTATGTACATTCCTCTGCAAGCATAGTTCCATCGTCGAATTCATTCAAATCGGTGGAAACACACGCTTCGCCGAGTTGATCAGGACATCACGTGTTCTTTTAGTAGTTACACCTAACGTGAGCGGAACATTGTTCGTATTCACGTATGCACAAAATCTTCGACAAAAAAAAATGAGCAAAGAAAAGATCACCACCAAAGTTGAGGCCTCGCGGGTCAATGCGATGGCCGCTGTGCGGGATTACAAGGTGTGCCCCAGGATGGAGTACAAAACCATTTCGGGTATGCGACATTCAAAGTGACCTACATATACCAAGGGTCATCCTACAATACCCCTCAATCCTATTTTCTTCATGGATATCGGAATGGTACACCTTTACCTGAATATTTATATAACAGTTACCTCCCCCCAATTTTCTTTGTGCCTCTTTTCCCACAACCACAAACCCCTATAGGTGTTCAAGGACCGCTAGTCATCATCGAAGATGTGAAGTTTCCTAAGTACTCCGAAATCGTAACAATTCATTTGAGTGACAATTCGACCAGGCAAGGACAAATACTGGAGGTGTGTGGAAAGAAAGCAGTAATTCAAGTATTCGAAGGAACAAGCGGAATAGACAACAAAAATAGCTATGTGGAAGTGAGTGGAGATATTTTGAAAATGCCGATGAGTGACGAGATGTTGGGGAGAGTATTCAACGGTAGTGGAAAGCCAATAGATAAAGGACCTAGCATCCTTGCCGATGATTATTTGGACATAAATGGAAATCCTATCAATCCGCAATGTAGAGTATATCCCAAAGAAATGATTCAGACAGGAATATCAACGATAGATGTAATGAATAGTATTGTTAGAGGACAGAAAATCCCACTCTTCAGCGCAGCTGGGTTACCACATAATGAAATAGGTGCTCAGATATGTAGGCAGGCATCTCTAGTACAAGGGAAAGATGTATTAGATCATTCCGATGATAATTTCGCAGTGGTCTTTGGTGCCATGGGAGTGAATATGGAAACAGCTAGATATTTTAGGCAAGATTTCGAGGAAAATGGAAAAATGGAAAGAGTGTGTTTATTCTTAAATTTAGCAAATGACCCAACGATAGAAAGAATCTTGACCCCCAGAATAGCATTAACGACAGCCGAGTATTTGGCATTTGAAAAAGAAATGCATGTTTTTGTAATATTGACGGATATGTCTTCTTATGCTGATGCGTTGAGAGAAGTTTCGTCTGCAAGAGAGGAAGTACCAGGAAGGAGAGGATACCCAGGTTATATGTATAGTGATTTATCGACAATATATGAGCGAGCAGGAAGAGTTGAAGGAAGAAATGGAAGCATAACTCAGTTCCCAATTCTGACGATGCCAAATGATGATATTACTCACCCTATTCCAGATCTGACAGGGTATATTACAGAGGGGCAAATTTTCGTAGACAGAAATTTATACAACAGGCAGATTTATCCCCCTATCAATGTATTGCCTTCTTTATCTAGACTTATGAAAAGTGGAATAGGAAAGAACATGACTAGAGCTGACCATCCCTACGTTTCGGATCAGCTATATAGTAATTATGCCATTGCTCAGGATGTGAAAGCCATGAAGGCAGTTATTGGTGAGGAAGCTCTTTCCAATGATGATATATTGTACTTAGAATTTTTAGATAAATTTGAGAAGAGGTTTATTACGCAGAACACTTACGAATGCAGAGACATTTACCAATCCCTCGATATCGCATGGGAACTCTTGCGTATTTTCCCGGAGGATATTCTCAAGAAAATCAAGTCAGATATCCTCTCCAAGTACTACCCACGCCACCATGTCGGCTAAGACAGGGGGGGGGTAGCGCTCCACTGTATTGCGGCCCAAGGAATTCTAAAGCGGGGTAGAAACCAGAGAAGCAAAGGAAGACCCATCGTGGAAAGAAAGGAAGGGGGAGCGGTCGACTGAGTTGTTTGAATAATTTCTTTCTTGGGCGCAAGAATCGAGATGACGGATGGTACACGTGGAATGGGAACATGGTTGGACACTTGAATACAACGCCTGGAATAGAGAATGCGTGATTTGCTCCATTGAAGTCTTACGTGTGCATTCGCATCCACCTCTTGATTGACACCTCCCCCAGTTAAAATATATTCTGCACTCCTTGTCCCTATCTGCCCACTCCAATATGTGTTACTTGTTCATATTACAATATGGGTGCATTTATTTTTTTTTTATAATACTGCGCGGGGGAGATATGTCTTTTCCCCCTTATACTCGCCTTAGCGAAGATAAGGGACTTATAGACGTAAACGTATATATATGCCTAATGTAGGTATGTCTATCTGCCCTTTTTATTTTCTCCCACCACGTTTTATTATCCTCCTATACTTTCCCTCCCCTCTCTTTTTGTAACATATTAGCCCAAACTTTTTTCTTCTTTTTTTTTTTTTTTTTTTTTTTTTTTTATTTTTCCCTTTCTGCATATATTCGTCAGTCCATATTTTTACTCTTTTTAATTTTTGTTTAATACGTTTTTAATTTCATAAATAAATTCAGGTGAAAAAAAATACACAGCCATCAAAAGCTGCCTTTCGGATACTGTCTGCAGGGGCTGCTCTTGTGGTTGGGGCGACATGGTGTTATACCAGCCTGGCTCTTCCGAACTTTTGTTCGCGTGAAAATGTTGGGTTCAAATGGGGTTAAAAAATGGCCCTTAAAACAGGCATTAAAAAAGGCCATTAAAACAGACATTAAAAAATGGCCCTTAAAACAGGCATTAAAAAGGGGCCATTAAAAAAGGCCATTAAATGTGCGTCTAAAGTGAAGGCCGAGGAAAGATGCACAAAAATTTGGCTGGACGATGCGGCCACAAAAGTTGGGAGATCAAACCGAGTCGGTAGGGTGACACGTGAGAAACGAGTCGCAAAAATGAATTCACAAAAAAAAAAAGGAAACATAGTATGGGGCATGCCGATTGACATAAGAGATAACCGGATGCTGCAAGTGTCTAAAAAAAAAAAAAAAAAAAATGAAAAGTTATTTCTCTGTACAGGGAAAAAAAAAAAAAAAAGAACATAAAAAATCGGAGCTATTACCGAAGGCGCAGATTAGCGCTCCATCTGCTTCGTGGACCAAACGTGTGAACCATGGAGAGACACTATTTTCTCGGCCCGAGCATCCACCACCGGATTTAGAGATTCTCCTATGGATAAAACATGGGGTGAATGAGTAGAAATTTTTCTTTTGTTCATATTTACTTTCGCTGCAGATTGAAGCTTCTCAATGACTATTTCATCACATGTATCAAAAATATGTCTTTTAAAATACACATCTAAAAGCAGGCTCTCCACCAAGGTACTGGCCCATTTGACATGGATAAAGTTAAATACTTTCGACATACACTTAACGAATGCACTTCGTTTTATCTTAAAAAGTTCGTAGTCGTCCGGTAGGGTCCACTTGTCCTGGAGGTGCAGGAAGTTCTCATCATCTGCCAGTTCGTGTGCGCTATCCGCAGCATCGGAGGTGGTCATATCATCACCTTCACTTAATGTGGTATTCTCTCCCCCCGGTGCGGGTTTCTTCCTTCTCTCTTCACACACAGCCTCATCAAAATGTTCATACTCCGTCAGTAGCTCCTCCCAAATCTGTCTATATATACTAATTAATTTATTGAAAATAAAATTATCATTAAGCTTGTACAAAATGATGAGGTAGTACACTTTAATTTTAAGAGCTTTAAGATATTTTTTTTCCTGTTTCGTTAGATCTACGGTTTTTGACTGTGGTGTTCCTTGGGGGGGTGCTCGATTGGGTATCCCCTCTTCGTCATTGCATTGCGTGGCTTCAATAACTCCGTCCCTATTGAGGGGCTCTTTCATCTTACCATCCATGTTGGTAGATTGCATATCATTATTTCCTGCTTCGTCCGACTTAGAGGTATTCGTGTTTATTTGAAATCGATTGTCTATAATTTTGTTAATGACCTTGTCAAAAAGAGAAACCATGCATTTTATGTGGAGCTCGTCCTCACTATAAACCGTGTAGATGTTGTGTGTTGTTGTGTGTCCATCATCATCGTGGATATAATTCCGAAGGAAAACTTCCACTATTTTATCAAAGGCAAAAAAGAAAACATTTTTATTTTCATTATTAAGATAGTTAATGCAGAGATTTATGAATAAATTTACACTTTTAACGAACTTGTTTTTTGAAAAAATATATCTATATATAATCATATGGATCCCTTTAAATAGAGTAACGTTGTTATTACTTCGTTTATTTTTCTCATTTGCGTTATCCAATTGTTTGGTTTGTTCTTCTCCCTTCACATTATCTCCTCTCTTGTTTTTACTATTTTTAGATATCTCCACCTCTTTCAGTTTGTCACTTTTTCTTTTTTTCTCATATATTTCTGGGAAGGGAATAGTCTCATTGGCCTTCCTTTTGTTTAAATTGGCATATATATCATTGTTTCTTTCTCTTTGGTTTCTGTACTGTTGCAGGAGTGCCTCCCTTTGTTTATTGTAAATTCCATCAAGCTTCCTTTCATTTCGTGATCTTCCCACTAATTCTTTCATGCCTTTAAAAATGAAAAACGAGAAATGAATTTTTTTTTTTTTTACCAAGCTACTTACTGCTCGGGAGTGGGGTAGACAGTACACACGGTCGTGCGTGAAGGAAATTAATTTTGTAAAATGTGCGAGGCGGTTGCCTTTTTTTGGAGGATTACGATTTGCAGTTTACACTTTTCAATATGGCCGTAACAATGGTATGTTCCTCTTTGTGCACTTGAGTTGGTTACGTATTGGTTATATCTGCCACATATCTGGTTATAAGTGTTCCGTTTCACATGGTCAAGTTTTCCTTCCTCTTTGCGCCCTCCCCGCGGTCAATCGGTTAATCGGTTAATCAGTTAATCGGTCAATCGGTCAATCGGTCAATCCGTCAATCGGTCAATCCGTCAATCGGTCAATCGGTCAATCCGTCAATCGGTCAATCGGTCAATCGGTCAATCCGTCAATCCGTCAATCGCCACGACGGGGAGGGTGCGTGGGCTACAGACAGACGCTGAGCCAAAGCTGGGTTATCACATTCGTCCAAACTTTGCGATAGCGTTCGGGTTCATTATATTTGTAAATTCCCTTCTGAATATGGCATATTTGATCACGTTGGAGAAGTGCTACGGTGGGCTCATAAATACATATATAAACACATATATAAATACATATATAAACACATATATAAATACATATATAAACACATATATAAATACATATATACATTCATATATAGATATTTAAATATACATATATTTACGCGTAGGCATTTTTTCACACGCTTGGATGATCCTGCTCATCGATTTGCGAGCGCTCGAAAAAAAGAAAGTAAATCAGAAAAACAGAAAAAAATGCTTTTCGCAGGATTGGCAAAAATGCCTTAAAAGAGATATATTAATGTAAATTAATTTAAATTTAAATTTGCTAAAAAGGCCCCCCAAAAAAAAAAAAAAAAAAAAAAAAAAAAAAAAAAAAATGTACAAATAGGAAGAGAAAAAAAAAAAGAGTCCATTTCAGGAGCAACTTGAAAATATGGCATATAAAAAAAAAATATCGCATAAAAATGGAAGAAACCCTCAACTAAGATTTTCATTTGATGATTTATTTGAAATTAGGCACGACATATATATATATATATATATATATATATATATATATATAAACAGAGAACGTTGCAAGGATACATTAACGCATAATAAATAAAAATCTACAGGTATATATATTACATGGATTTTGCTAGCGCAGTGGTCCTTGTACAAATTATTGGTGCGTTGTAAATTATACATGGCATTTTCTTGGTGAGAATTTTGCGCCTCCTCCATCCCTTTTCCCAATTAAAAATACTATATAAAAATACGACGTGGTGCCCTAGGGATGAATAAGCTTTTTTGACAAATCCACATATTTAGAGGGGAGTATTTAATAGTGCCATTAAAAAGGGAAAAGGAAGTACATGAGGTTCTTTCGTCATTTTGTATTAAAGTGAAATGGAAGCGCACCTCGCTATCGTTTTTTTTTTTTTTTTTTTCATTTATTTTTTAATTCATTTTAATGAAATTTTTGTCCTTGTCAACTTTGCGGGAAAAGGAAAAGGAAGCGCGGTAGACAGGCAAAACGAGTAAATAAAAATAATGAGGCAACGAAAATAGAATCACCATGCGGCATAAAACATCGAAGAGAAAAGGAATAACTGCGTTATAACAACGCTCACACTGCTTTCTTTTGTTTTAAAATTTTATTATTTTTTAAGTTAATCCATCTGGAATTTTTTATTATGAAGTTTTGTCCACTTTCCCGTTCAATCATATTTTGCGTTTTGGCTAAATCGCCCATAACGCTATCACAGTTTCATCCTCCCGATGAAGGGATATTTGAACCATTCAGGATGAACGTTTTATTCTTTCCCTCACTGAAACTGTCCATACATTTTTGGTAGAGATATTTTGGGGCGCCTCCGCGGGAGTAACGTATGCGTTGCACGTGGAAGTAACTCAATGCACAGGGATAACCGAAGTGTTCCATGTTGTAATGCGGCCCAATACCCCATACATACATATGCGTCTTCCAAGGTACGTAAAAAAATTGGAATAACTGAACCCGCCTTGTAGCACTTACGTGCATTGTGTGTGTGGGGGGAAGGCCAAGAGGGATACTTCCAACGGGGGCAGTGCGGTAAAATGGAAAATTCCATCCAAGAGAATAAATCATGTGGATCATTGGGATGGGGGGCGAAAACAGAGGCCCCGTTTCTATGCCTTGAAGCGTAGACAAAGTTCATTTAAATTGAGAAGGGATTTCCCTGAAACGTTCTGTTGAACAAATGGCGTTTTCTTTCTTTTTTTTTTTTTTTTTTCTTTTTTTTGTGAAAGAGGGTGTGATTAAAATTTATCAGTCCTGTCTGCGCACAAATTATACCCACACTTGGCATGAATTAAACGGACATTATCACTTTTTTTTTTTTTTTTTTTTTTTTTTTTTTGTTTTTCTTCTTCTGAGTACGTTACGCGCCAAATATGCACTTCGCGTGCATTAAGTGAAAAGATACAACGTGCAATACGACAAGGTGTGTGGCGATTTGTTCTGAAAAATAAGCGTAGTTCTTTTTGCCTACTTGTTCGCGCGGTTGTCGAGCGGGACAACATGGTTGGTTATGCGTGCACTTCGTTCCCCCTACACATGTACACATCCCTTTTTTGTGGCAATTTTTTACGCCAAGTGATATTCGAAAGGGAAAGATAAAGGAGGAAGTGGAAAGGGAGTACAACGGGGACACAGACACAACTGAGAAAGCAAAAAAAAAAAAAAAAAAAAGACGAAAACGGGCAAAACGTTGAACCACCGCCAACTTGGCAACTCGCACTTGCACACAAAAGCGGCGAATGTCAGAGTAGCCGCATATCCGCGGCTAAATAGAGGAGTACACGTGTACCACGTGACAGGGCGCGCACCATACGACGATGCACATGTTGTATGCAGTGGAAATGCATGTATGGGGGCTCTGGTTATGCAAATTTGCATAAGGCTAAACAACGTGCTTACAGAGTCTCACTTGTCACACAGAAAAAAAAAAAAAAAAAAAAAAAAAAAAAAATGAATTTATTATGCGGAATAATAATAACACATTTGCTTTGCTACAACGTCGAGTTGCAGGCGAAAGAGACCAAGGGGGGACATGCGCTTCCTTGGGATCAGAACAAATTGGAATCCTCCTGGGAAGGGGAAGATACCATAGAGGAAGGACTACCCCCAAAGGTTTGCAACGTTCATGGGAGGGCATGGAGTCATGTCACCGTGTGAAAGTGTGCATAAGGCTGTTTATAATTATGTACCATGCTTTATGTTTCTTCGCCGTTTCGGAAGGGAACGCTCACCTGTCTCTTGCACACACGGATACAGAGGTTGCTTCTGTATGTGAAAATCGGCCTTATCATACAAATATGTCTGTTTGTGCTTTTTTTTTCCCCCCCCGCAAGGATTACACTGAGGAAGGGGAGATATCCCAAACGTTCGACGAGACAAGCAGTGTTGAGGGAGAGGATGCGCACCCCAACCTTAGATCGAGTAAGGGGAAGGTGCTCCAGGCATACTCTTGGCCATAGGAGGGAGCACACCATGTATGTTGTGTTGTGTCATTTTTTTTTTTTTTTTTTTTTTTTTTTTTTTTTTTTTTCAAAGCCTTTTCATTTTTCCAAGGAAAGGAAGGAGAAGAAGTAGGACAGAAGGCGGATCAAAGATACGAGGAAAATGTGCAGCGCGTGAACGCACCAAGTGACCAGCAGGGGGGACATAAACATGTTGACCCACCCACCCAAATGGCAACTGAAAAAATCATCAAGGAAGGAGAAAATCTTTATATCAATGGAGGAATAATCGATTACGAATATAACAACGATGATGAGTTTTTTAAGTCATTCCATATCGAAAACGCAAACAAGCAAATCGAAATAAACAGTCCATGTTTTAACATAAAGAACGAAAACGAATGTCAGGAAAATAGGAACTGTTTCTATGATCCTACATATCAGGCTTGCTTCCAGAATTGCAAAAATTTGGGAGAAGGGGAATGCTCCAAATATACGGAGTGTAAGCTGACCATGAATGGATGCGAAAATGAAGGTATCTCGAGGAGTGATATTTCTTCGCCGTCTGTGACGGCCAGAAGGATGTGTATGTGGAGGTGTCTCCACAGTTATCGCCTTTGAGAGGTGTCTGCTCGTTACTGAATTTTCCATTCTTCCGTTCCTTCCATTTCTTCATTTTTCTCCTTTTCTCGCTCCTCCTCAAGGATTCCTAAACATCAACGTGTTCGGCTCGGACATCGGGTCGGATGTGCGCGCCTGCGAATTGTTCAATTCGGAGGGATCATGCTACATGATGGAGGAGTTGTATAAAAACTTTGGTAGTAAAGAGAAGACGAACTTTAACTGCGTTTGGCTGTCTTACAAACGTGAATACAAGAAGCGCAAGGAAGGGGGTGCTGGAAGGCGCCATAAAAAAGAACCACATGATCAGGGGGGAATGGAAAATGGCGGAGTTATTAACGTGCACAAGACGAATGGACAAAGCGAACCGGGTGCCCACCCCAATTATCATGTACTCCGAACCGAGGGACAGAGAAGCATTGGTAGGAATGAAGAGTTTCTATCCCTACTGGAATTAAAATCGAGTGAAAAAAAAAAAAAAGAAAACCAAAAAAATAGCAATGAAGGGAAAGAGACCAAGAAGACAAACGCAAAGAAGGGGAAAGCGCATGGGGACGAAGATGGCGACGACGAGGATTATGGTGATGATGATAACGGTGAGGGACTGGATGCAGAAGATGATGCCGATTTTAACGATGTGAATGATGAGGATGTGGCGGGAAAAGAGGAGGATCTGGATGGAGAAGGGTCAGACGAAAATGAGGGCGACGATTTTGACGATGAATTCGAAAATAAAATGGCGAAAAGTAAAGGGAAGGAACAAAGCAACGATAAGGGAGAAATAAGTGGTGATGCAGAAGGAAGAGACACGAAACGTATGCATGGAAAGGAACCATCTGATGAAGTTCCAATCGGGAAAAGCATCCCCAAGGGGGATGAGCTGATAGTTCCCCCCGAAAAATTAGTGGCGAGCCAAACGGAAATCGTGACGGAGAGCATCATCGACGATGCAGGAAAGGTCGATACAACTGGCAAGCATGATCAGGACGGTCAGGAAGACTACGCTGACGGAATAAATGGTAACCCCACAGGGAATGATAACCTGGGAAGTGTTCCACACGAGCGGGGCATATTAAAGCATAACTTTAACAAACCTGGTCATGGAGACCATTACGACGAATGGATAACCGTGGAAACGAGCATTTGTGCCAATTTAAACGAAAGGCCCAACCCATCCGTGCTATTGGAAGGGGCATTAATAGCTGAAAAGGAGGCGGAATTAAGAAGTATTAAAAACAAATATAAAATCACAGACAATGAAATTTGTGTTAAGCCATCAAATGAACCCAATATTTCTTTCAGTCCTAAAAAAAATTTTTATGTGATAGGAGAGAAAATAGAATTCATT
Source organism: Plasmodium knowlesi strain H (assembly GCF_000006355.2). Taxonomy (NCBI): domain Eukaryota; phylum Apicomplexa; class Aconoidasida; order Haemosporida; family Plasmodiidae; genus Plasmodium; species Plasmodium knowlesi. The sequence goes on along the minus strand of NC_011904.2, from coordinate 213,389 downwards.
TGTCAAAAGGGATATAAAATTGTTGGGACAACAAATGTAGGGGTATGTGTAGGCAGAAATAAAATCGTTCCCAACATAAGTTGTGAATCATTAAACGATTTCGACGATGTTCAGAAGGAGAACATACAGAAGATCAATAGCCTGATTAGCTCTGGGGTTAGTTCAGCTTTGTCTGGGTTCCTAGCAATGGTGCTCTTCGTCGTTGGAACTCTCCTCACCCAGTGAGGTGTAGTCACAGGCAAGTAAGATGCCCACATGTGTGAACATATGAGATGCCATAATAAGTGTGCAAATGTGTTATGGCGGTGAGGACATTCTTAAGGATATTTACGAAGGGGAGTTTTTCCCAAATAAGCTTGGAATTTTTGGGGAGATGACATTCTTAGCAGTGAACTCTTATTGAAGATATACCAATCCACAGTGTTGTGCGAAAGTGTTCCTATTTTGTAACCTATCGTTATATAATTTGTTCAGGCCGTTTTGAAAAAAAAAAAAAAAAAAAAAAAAAATAGTCCATGGGGTTATCTTCCCTGTGTAGAAATAACATCTCCATCCGGGAGAAGCCACTCCATTTACAGTTCTGCGGTTTCCACCAGACCTATTTACACACTGCGCAAAATTTCCTCTTCGTTTTATCAATTTGATGTTTTATTTTTTATTTTTTATTTTTTTGTTTTGTCTGTCTTTGTTTTTGTATTTAGTTTTTAGGGATACTGGTTTTCGCGGTCATCCGAAGATAGATGCGCTCTGCATGATGTGTCCATCGAGGTGCTGCTTTGTTTAGAGCATTTCACAAAATCGTTTTCGTTTTTAATATTTTACAAAATTCGTTAAACGCTTCACCTGTTATTACTTTTTATTTTTTTGTCCGTAATTAATTTAGATTTTCATTCACGTGTACTCTGGTGTACGCACATGGTTTGTCTATCTTCGCCGTGTTGATCATCGTTGCCCCATTTTTTTTTTCACTCCATTCACCCCCTACTGTCATTACATTTTTGAAATTACACTAATGAGCTGTTACACATGAAGGAATTCATTCCGCTCAGAAATATGCGGAGTAATAAATAGTGATGGGAGGGTGGGCACGGAGCTGACGAAAAATATGTGTAACTGTGAAGTAATCGCTACTGCAATAAGACGTGTTTGCATCGGGCACACTGAAGGAATCACTCAAGGAATCACTCAACGGTGGGTATAAAACCGTTATGTGGTTTTCCCCACACACATGACATTTGTTCAATCAAAACTCAGAATGGTTAAATTTGCAGTAGTGAGCGATAAGCCCAATTTCATCAAAAGGGAAATTTATTATTTTCGAATTTTGTTCCCAGGGTTATGGACCCTTGTTTGACTTGTTCTTCCTTTAGCTCAACTTTATAATTCCCTGTGTTGTTATTATATACAGCCTGAATGATATTATTTTTAATAAAATCGTTAGCTTCGATTAATTGCTGTTTAATATCCTTCTCTTCCTTGGTGGTGAGTTGCTCCCTGATCATATTTTTCACTCCATTTAATACGCTGACTTTGGCCTCCACATCGGCGTTGAAGGTTTTATTACAGGAGCGGATGACTTGTCTGTACAGACACTTGCAGGAGCTGTTCATTGTTTATTGAGGGGCGTTTTGCTAAGATACGTTTCGTGACGTTGTACGTTCCGGAAAGAATGGCGTTCGTTCCGAAATGTAAGGAGAGCAATGTGGACGATGTATTATATTCACAGAGAGGTATATTTTTCACCTCGTCAGAGTGTTGCCTTTGCGGTAAGAAATGCACGGGGAGGGGTGTGGTAAACTTCTACATCCACATTATCGCACTACTGATTACGTGCTGTCCTGCAAGTGCAGATCGTCCATAATATGGCATTAATTTTTTCTCTCTTTTTTTTAGCACTTCAAAGTATATTTGCAAAAACGATAACTTTTAAAAATTGCACTGGATGGTGGTTCCTGTGATTACCCTTTTTGTAGACGTGTATTCATCATTTAAAGCAATGTTTCCCTGAAGTACCACTTGGGAGGAAAAATGAAAGAACGTTGTGCTTTCATAATTCAGGGGATTTTCTTTTTTTTTTTTTTTCCAAAAGAGTCCATTTTTTTTTTTTTTTTTTACCTTGCCTGTTCAGGTAAAAAGAGACCAGGTGAAAAAATAGCTATTCGGCCAATTAGCTAATTATGTACGTACGTATGCCACTTGCATATTCACAACGAAGCAAGTAATTTTTAATCCAACTTCTTAGGCTGCAGAATATGGGCGCCTTTTACAGTTATGCGGTTATCATACGTTCGTTTATTTGTTAATGATATCTTTTTGTGTGACGTTCATGTTGGTGCGCAGTTTACGTGGGCGAGATGTTCCTTTGCTTTCCTTGCTTGGCTCTACTTTTTTTTTTTTTTTTTTTTTTTTTTTTTTTTTTTTTTCGCAGTACTTGTCGAGACGGAATTACCGTTTTGTAGGATAGAAAGAATTTACGCTTCTTAAAGGAAGGTATAACTTACTATGGCAGTTTTTAACTTCTCCAAAATTGTGAAAATGTGGAAAGAACAAATGGCACCTGTTCGAATTTTACTCTGGTTTGAAGTGCAAGGAGAAAAATATCTGTGAACATATTTCTTTTCTCTCCATGTAAAATAGAGAATTACTCATAACATTCTATAAAGCGAGGAAATGCTACAACACAATGCATTAGGAAAACAGAATGTACATCCTTTTAAGGTTAATTCTTTCCCGCTTTATTTTTTCTAAACGTATATATTTACCATTGCGATGTGTTGAATTTTTGATGTGAAGAGGGGGGCGAGTTCGCAAAGGCAGCCAAGAATTGCAGTTCCTCAAATATTGTTACGACGAGTTTAAAAAATAAAGAACCTTTAATTTGTAAAAGGGAAGAGCTTAAAAAATGGACGTAACTGAATAGAACATTTGAAACACCTTGGCTGAAATTTCCACACACCTCTTTCTGCGAGTAAATGTAGGATAAATGTGGCCATGTGAAATTGAAAAGAGGAAAATTCACTGGGTAAATTTTTTACTGCATTTTTACATCTTTGGGTATACAACAAACGGGTGTGTTTTCTTGAAAATAAGCAAAAGGTGTGTACAATATGCTTTTTCAAAAAATAAAATTCTTTTTAGAAAATTACACCATTCATTGATTTCTCTTCTTTTGGGCAATCAAAATGTGCAACTGAAAAGAAAGACTTCCTCACAAGTTCCCTTCATGTGTGCACCTTTTAAGAGCACATGGGTAAGGCCCAAGGTTTGGTGGCCATATATGTGAGCATTGAAAGTTAAAGAGATGAGGGGTTTCGGCATTTACGTAGGGACGCGCCAGTTTGTGACACTAATTTATGCATCCACATATGTCCCCATTCAGTCATTCCCACATGTACGCATTTGTCCAGGTATTATACATCGATCAAGGTACATGTGCTTTTGCACGTTTGTATATTTTCGACAAGTTCCTTTTCAGCGATTCCTCCCTGTTGGTATGTTTGCAAAGTTTATCGTTCTACGTGTTGAGATGGTCGTGTCCACACGTAAATGCAGGTTGATCCAAACGAATGGAAGAAAATGCAAATAAATTTTTTAGTGAACCCTCTCTGAGTGTTTACTCCCCCCCTGTTAAATATCTACAATGGTTTACTGGTGTCAAGTACGCACAGTGGACGGACAACACAACGTGCTCCATATGACATCTATGTAGAGGCCAAAAAGAGAGAAAAAAAAAAAAAAAAAAAAACAGAAATTGAATCACCCGATGGAGATACTCACTTTGGAGTAAATGCAAATGAATGCGTGGTAAAAGATAATTAATCATGTAGAACTGCCATACCACGAGCGCATTCGTTGGCATGGAAGAGATAAGTAGCAATTAAAGAACAGGGGGGAAATAAAAAAAATAAAATAAAAAAAGCACAAACACGAGGATGAAGCAGATCCGGCGCTGAATAAAAATCCATGTGTGGACTCACACATGCTTGGGCAATTCATGTGCCATCCAACATATCTACAGATGGCCCCCACGTGCCCGCGGCACAGGAATGTATACAATATTATGATATCTAATTATATATATATATATATCCCTGTGCATGTATCCCGCACAGATATGCCCTCGCATGTATGCGTGCATGTATATAGCTCCGCACGCGTACGCGTAAATTATATATATTTCCACAAGAAATTTGTGCCATATTTTGACCCTCTTCTCTGTTTTTGTGTGCATAAACAACAGGTCACATGTTTTATTTTTTATTTATTCATTTTTTTTTAATGGGGAAAATATAGTCTATTGGTGACAAAAGCAAATGGTTACTTTTAACGGTAAAGACTTGACAAATTCGCTTTCTTTTTTTGCAAAAAAAATTGTAACATATCCGCAAAGTTTTTTTTTTTTTTTTTTTTTTTTATTCATTTTTGCGTAAGGAGATAAATGCGCATATTAAAAAAAAAAATAAAAAAAGATAATTGAATAAAAATGAGCTCACGTGTACCCCCTGCGAATGATTACCCGCACTGTGGTTGTTGAGTTAAAATTTTGAGCCCATGATATGATGCCTACAACTTTGTGGGAACAACGTCAATAAGTATGTAACTGTTTATAATACGTGTAGGCGTTTGCAGAACTGTATAAATATGTACCTGAAAAAATAATATGCTTATTTACTGGTATTTGCATATACCTTTTTCCATTTATATAATTATTTCCTTTTTGTTACTTTTGCATTTTTTTTTCCTGACCGAACAACTTTTAATTTAAACACAAATTATTGCCTGTGCATGTGGCCAATTTTTATGTAAAACAACTACTCCTTTCTGCGTGTCCTCGTCTGACAGATGTTTCCCTACCTAGGGTGTTCTGTGATTTCGGGTATTCATTTCACAAAATCAGGTAAAACCAATTTTTAACAAATAAAAAGATCAATCTTTTGATGAATTTCTTATTTTTTTTTTTTGCTCGAAGGGAAAAATCTGCGCGGGGCACGTGTGCAACGATTTACGTGGATAAGTGAAAGCGGCGTGTGTGGACACCTGTATGTTTATATTCTCCCCCATTTGTGAAAACGGGAGGATAGATTGTTCCGTTGAAGACGCGTTTTTTTTTTTTTTTTTTAGAAGCGTTGGATAGATACGGCTATGCAAACAGGACATGGCAAGGAAATACATGTGAATGTGTGCAAACGCTTACACCGTCCCTTCGCATTACATCGTAAACACAGAGGGAACACGTGGGATCCCCATTTTTGACAATTTCCACGGAGTTTAAAAAATATATATATATATATTATTAAATGAATTCTGCTAACGATGCCATTTTTTATGGCGAGAAGAACTCAGTGCACTGCAACGATCTAAGCGAAAGTGGTCCAGATAGGTGTGTGAAGAATGGAGACATGCAGAACGATTATATAATGAGTAACGATGTGACAAGTGAGGGAGTTGATATCACCGTGGATCCAGGGGAAAATGGGGTAGTCAATGCCGCATATTTAGATACACCTCTACATCAGCACTTGCCACCACATCGGGGAGAGCGAAAAAAGAAGCAGTACGCAAAGACAGAGAGAGACAAATATGACCGAATTGAGGAACTCGAAAAATACCTTAACATTAGCAACGCCACAAATGTGTGTTCACTGAGAATTAAATTATGGGAAGCCCTAATGCTGTATGTAAACAATGTAAACGCAGAGCTGATTTACTTCATAATAAAGTGCCTGATGGAAGTGGAGGTGTATTGGGGGGAAGAAGCAAGCAACAATTTACAAGACATTTTAAATCTAATAAATGATAAAAAGTATAAAGAAGTGTTAAATAAGATAGGAGAAACATTATCGAGTTTATCTGTAACGACAGGAAAAGCGACCGAAGAAAATCCATTTTTTTACACACTGATTGTTTCATCCAGGAGAGATGAAAACAACAGTAATTACAATTCCGATTTGGCATGCGAACTGAACAAGATTCTACAGTATGAGCAAAACAGATTGTCCAATCAAAATAATAATAAAAAATTGGAATACAAAATTATCGAGGTGAGCAACGCAAAGGAGGCTCTCCTAGCTTGCTTAATAAATTCGCAGATTTTGTCTGTGGTGTTGGTGGACAATTTATCTATTGATGAGGATTACAGAAGGGAGGGGTTTGAGTTTTACAACTTCAGTGAGGAGAACTCCCTGAACAACAAGTGCGGCATGCTAAATGGGGGCATGGTAAGTGGTGGCATGGTAAATGGCGGTATGGTAAATAGCGGTATGATAAATGGCGGCATGGTTAACATGGCTAGCATGATTAACGTAGCTAGCATGGCGAATGGAGGAGCCCAGATGAAGCCTCCCTTCACGCATAGCATGCATAACGGGTCATCATCCAACAGTAGAGATGCCATGAGGAATATTATTCTGTCCAATTATCGTGGCTGCAACGGTAACAATGGAAGCGTCTGCAACAATTATTGCGGCGGAGGTGGTCAATATGGAAACGGTCAGTATGGAAGTGCTCCCAGCGCGAACAACCCCAACGGTAGCGGAAGCGCGCTGCTGAATGAGCACAAGAAGGGAGCCAACTTGCTTATGAAGGATTATAAGTTTGATATAGGAAATTTTGTCCTAGGGTATGAACAACTGGTGGCTGCCCCTTTAGAAAAGATGAAGAAGGGATTTAACAGTTTAGTGATCCTCATTAAGAGCATCGCCTATATTAGAAGCTCTGTTGACATTTTTTGTGTGTGCACTTCCATCACGCTGGATAAGCTACAAAGTGTGAATAACAAAATAATTAGGATTTTCACTACACACGATGACCACAGCGATTTGCACGAATCCATTTTGGATGGAGTGAAAAAGAAAATAAAGACACCGTTTTTTAACGCCTTGAAAGCGTATGCCGAGAGGCCCATTGGTGTATTTCACGCGCTAGCCATTAGCAAAGGGAACAGTGTAAGAAGAAGTAGATGGGTACAATCGCTCCTTGATTTTTATGGTGTAAATTTATTTAAAGCAGAATCTAGTGCTACTTGTGGAGGGCTAGATTCTCTGTTGGACCCACATGGGTCATTAAAAGAAGCACAGATAATGGCTGCACGGGCGTACGGGAGCAAGTACTGTTTTTTCGTCACTAATGGAACGTCGAGTTCGAATAAAATAGTGATGCAGGCATTGGTTAAGCCGGGAGATATTATCCTAGTGGATAGAGCTTGTCACAAATCTCATCATTATGGATTTGTTCTAAGTCAAGCGCTACCCTGTTATTTAGATCCCTACCCGGTCTCGAGATACGGAATATACGGTGCAGTACCGATATATGTAATTAAGAAGACGCTTCTAGAATATAGAAATAGTAACAAGCTACACTTGGTTAGGTTGATAATTTTGACCAACTGCACCTTTGATGGAATTGTGTACAACGTGAAAAGAGTAATAGAGGAATGTCTAGCCATCAAGCCTGATTTAATTTTCCTCTTTGACGAAGCATGGTTTGCTTATGCATGTTTTCATCCCATACTCAAGTTCAGGACGGCTATGACCGTTGCAGACAAAATGAGGAACCAAGAGCAGAAGAGGATTTACCACAAGGTGCATAAGAAATTGTTGAAGAAGTTTGGGAATGTAAGGAGTTTAAACGAAGTACCAGCGGAGAAACTTCTAAAAACCAGATTGTATCCTAATCCAGATGAATACAAAGTGAGGGTATATGCCACCCAGTCCATTCATAAGTCATTGACATCTCTCCGACAAGGCAGTGTCATTCTGATAAGTGATGATAACTTTGAGTCACATGCCTATACTCCTTTTAAGGAAGCATACTACACGCATATGTCGACCTCGCCGAATTATCAAATATTGGCTACGTTAGATGCGGGGAGAGCTCAAATGGAACTGGAAGGATATGGCCTAGTAGAGAAACAAGTAGAAGCAGCTTTCCTCATTAGGAAGGAACTAAGCGAGGATCCTATAATTTCTCGATATTTCCGAACACTGAATGCGGAAGATTTAATACCTGATAGTTTGAGGCTATGTCATAATTTGTACATGAAGCGGAAGAGGAAGTGTACCAAGGAGGGGTACTCCACTGATTCGAAAGGGAGTATTAATGGGACATATTCCTGTGTGTCCAACCATCAGGGGAAGGCAAGCACGACTACAAAGGAGAAGCGTTCGAAAGCACTACGCATGGCAAGGAAAGGTAGAAGAAGCGGTACAAACAATGAGCATACAATACAGAGTAGCAACATATCCTCTCACGAATGCGTAAATGATACTACTGGATGCACAAATAATGTAGTGCGCAATTCGTTCATTTTCGGAGATTTCACCAATAACAATAGCGTGGTAGAAGGGGGCATCAACGACTTTGGTAATGACCCCCGTGGGTATGTAAAAATGAACAAACGAAAAAGCCGAAGAGATGAACGAAATGGAAAAGAAGGCGGAACATCTGGAACGATAGACGACAGTAACAACGGAAGTATTATACTAAATAGCGAAAATGAAAATATCAGTTTTGTACATGATAGGCATAACAGAAATTATAACGGTTCCTCTTACGAAATAGAAATGAAGAATTTCTTAGAATATTTTGAGTGCTCCTGGTTGAGCGAAGACGAATTTGTTTTGGATCCTACGAGGATTACTCTCTTTACAGGTTATTCAGGAATTGATGGAGATACGTTTAAGGTGAAGTGGCTGATGGACAAGTACGGGATCCAGATAAACAAAACGTCTATCAATAGTGTTTTGTTCCAAACGAATATCGGAACGACCGGTTCATCTTGTCTCTTCTTGAGAAGTTGTCTGTCTCTCATATCGCAGGAGCTCGACCAAAAGAGGAGTCTCTTTAACGAGAGAGATCTAAACCAATTTAACGACAGTGTCTACAATTTAGTTTCTAACTACATCGACTTGTCAGAATTTAGTGAATTTCATCCCCTCTTTAAGAAAAGATATTCTGATCGGAGAATATTCAATAGGGAAGGGGATTTGAGGATGGCTTTCTACTTAGCATATGAAGAAGATTATGTAGAATATATTTTAATGTCCGACTTGAAAGAACGAGTAAGACAGAATGAGTTAATTGTTTCGGCAAGTTTTATCATCCCATACCCTCCTGGATTTCCCGTGTTGGTACCAGGACAGTTGATAAGCCAAGAAATCCTGGAGTACCTTTCAGGTCTTAGCGTTAAAGAGATACATGGTTATGATGAAAGCATGGGTTTCAGATGCTTCTACAATTTCATTTTAGAATATTTTTACAACCTCGTAACTTCGGATCCTTATGCCTACTACCAGAAGATGGATAAGGGAACGTACGAAAGTTTGAAGTGTGCTAATTTGAGCAAACGAAGGAGCATGGACAATTCCTACAACCTTTATATATACGACAATGAGACTAACAGGATGAAGAAGATGCATGGGTGCAATGGGAGTTCCTCGATTTACAATAATACTTCCATTAGTGATACTTACGAGGATATCGTACAGGTATATAATGCGAGGAGTGACCACGGAAGGCGTAATCACCACCACAACGAATACCATGGTCGCCACCACCACCACCATCACCACGTTAGTGAGTATGACAGTGTGAACAACAATTCGACTTCCACCATTCCAACCTTGCCACATGGAGGGGCAGTGGGGGAGAGCTCCGTGAAAGGTCTACATGGAAGCGCAAAAAGTGGAAAGGAGCGCGATGCTCCTCGAACGATGGATGGCACCTCCAACAGCGCAGGTGTTAGCAATCACAACACGAGAAGGGGAAGTGGAGAGGAGGGGTTCCAGGGCGTAAGCGAAATGAATAATGAGCAGGCCATTTCCAACGGCACGGGTGGCAGTTTGTCAGAGAGGAATATCGGCAAGTCGCGTGCAAAGGGATCGTTAAAAGAGAGCAGAATGACCCATGTGGAGCAGAACAAAACAAACATCTACGACCACCACTCAAATGGTATGGTGAGGTACGACCAAAATAGCTCGCTCGTTAGTAAGGTAAAAGAAAATGTGTTAATTGTTAAGGGGAAGATAGGCTATGCCAGTTGTGGTGTTGGCGAGAGATCGGCCAATTACCGCTATCGGGATGACCCTTTGCCATCAGTGCCAAAGCACAAGAAGGAGAAGAAGTGCAAGGGGTGTAAATCCTGTGATGGAGGGAAGAGCAACCATGTGGCGCTAGTGAAGCGAAGAGCCCGAGCGGATCGCATCCCCCAGAAGAGGGAAGACGCATATAATTTCGAAAGTGAAAGAAGCAACGAGGACGATATTCACAAGGAGAGAAAACAACACCAAAGCAGAGCTTTGAATGGAAGAGTTGTGAAGAAGGGCAAAAAAAAGAATGCCTCCGTAGGGGCATCGGGCCGGGATGTAGCCTGTGGGGAGAGTGAGACAAACAATACGGAGGAGATCACGGAAGAGATTACCGAAGATATTACTGAAGAGATTGCCGAGGAGGTTGCCAAAGAGAATGAGAAGAAAAATAAGGAAGAAGGTTCGGTTGATAGTAATAGCAGCGATGGCGACACAACTATGCCGGAGGAGGACGGTGACAGTGCTTCTGCTATGAAGGAAAGAAGGCACGGAGGAAAAGCGCAAAACGTAGAAGGAACAGACAGTGGAAGTTATAATACGAAGAAGAAAGGCAGTATAAGGGGCAAAGTTCGAAAACAGAAAGGTAACCGTAACCGTAACTTCAATCGTGAATGTAACCGCGAAACTGATGAGAGCAATAACGTGCAGAGTGACGTAACGGTTAACACTTTCAACGGGGCGAATTCCATCTCAGAAATACACTGTATGAGGAAGGAGAAAAGAAATGATATAAGTGAAGATGACAGGTATAAGAACGGTGGGAAGGGTGAGTTAATTCCAAAGACCAGGAAGTCGTACCCTGTTATGTGTAACCAATTAGGGAAGAGTGGGTTGAGAATGAAGATGCAGAGGAAATCTGCACCGGGTGATAGTCACTGGAACAACCCCCTCAGTTATGTGGACAATAAGAACTATTCGTACCGTTCCGGATCGAAGAACAAGGGAAATGAAATGGAATGCACAAAAGGTAGCAGTAAAAGGGAGGATAATTACGCTGGGGGTGCAAGCAGAGGCAACAGTCATTCTAGCAGGCGAAGCAGCAGTATGTCGTCCTCGGAGAATTATCAATCAAGTGAAAGCCTAAAGGGAGGAGGATCCCACAGCCACGCGGGTAGGAAGAGCTCCACTGGATTGAGCGGGAGTGAGAAGGCCAACCGTAGTACTACTCGTTCTGTTGGAAAAAGTTCGAAAAAGAATGAGGAAGAAGTACACAACAGAGTGAAGGAAATGAACAGTCCAAATGGCTCGATGAGGAATGGCTCAAATGAGGGGGCTCCCTTAAATAGGAAAATTTTTATTAGTCAGGAAGATATAGACAAGGTAAGCGTGGACAACCAAACTGGTGGTAGTGACAACTCCTCGGAGAATAGAGTGACTTCGGAGAATAACCTATCACATAACAGCGACATCATCAACAGTGGTGAAGACGTCAGTGGTAGTGCAAAGAGAGGAGCGGAAAGCAGAGTTAGTTCCCGTATGAACGTTAATGGAAATGATGGAAATAATGGAACGCCAAACACGGAGGGAAAAGGGGAAATAGCTTTTTGTGGAAATGAGTATCACTATGATGGGGACGATATGAAGGTGAATTCTTCCGCTAGAGAAAACAACGAATTGGAGAAAAACTGCATTAGGAAGTTAAACTCGCTTAACAATAATAGCTACATAAATAATTTGATAACACATGTGGATGACGACACGTTTATCCATAAGGAGGGTAATTTCTTCCTGGAGTGTGCCCTGACAAATTCAGAAATGAATGGTAGCTCCTTCGAAATGGACATGTCTTTGAATAATGTGTATTCTAATGGTGGCGATGGGGACAGGCACCCTGGGAGCTATGGCCGAGGAAAGAAGAGTGACTTTGAGTAGGTATATACAGTGTGATGTTATCCATACTCAGTATGCGCATGCCCTTTCATCAAGACGTTGCGTCTGTAATGGTATTGTGCGTCTACCCCTTTTTAGTAGCATAAGCGGAATTGTCACGCCTTCTCATTTGTGATGGAAAGGGAAAAAAAAAAAAAAAAAAAAATTCCCCTTGTTTTTGTACATTTTATATTACGATTTTTCCCTTTTGTAAAAACGTACGTCGATGAAAAACAAGGCGATTATATCTTAGCATTGCATGCCAAATATGCAATTTCGACAATACGCTTCGTGGCCCCGCAGGCCAAACTTGGAAAAACATTCCTTCCGTCAAGTCTTTTATTTTATTCATTTTTTTTTTTTTTCCTATTAATTTTTTAAATTAACGTAATTATAACTTAATGGTAACGTAATTATAACGTAATGACAACGTAATGCTGTATGTTTTTTTTTTTTTTTTTCTTCTCTTTACATAAAAAAAATTATTATTGTTCAAAAAAAAAAAAAAAAAAAAAAAAAATTGGATAATCGTAATGTGGGAAATTATACATACGAGTAATCCAAACAGTTTCACACCGTCTACCTGCGTCTGTAGGTGAGGTAGGTGTTAAAGTAGTGGGCCATCTGCAAAGGGTAAAAGGGGGGGGGGGGGTTGAAACGGCAGGTCTAATGAGTGTGTATTGGTAAGAATGCGCAATAAAGGCGAAAGGGATAAACATCTCATCACCGGGATGTGCGTCCCTCGGTTAGTTACCTTATTGAATACGTTCAAAAAAGCTTTGGGAACCATCGGGTGCGACAAGCACTGCCTGATCATTTCTGGGGGGGGAAGAGAAGGGGAAATGGACATTAAAACAGACATTAAAAAATGGCCTTTAAAACAGACATTAAAAAGGGCCATTAAAAAAGGCCATTAAATGTGCGTATAAAGTGAGGGCCGAGGAAAGATGCACAAAATTTTGGCTGGACGATGCGCCTAGCCAAATATACACATCCAACAACCCCAATGAACAAGCGTACCTCCATTCTTCGCATAGCAGGCGTGGAAATAGGAATCCGAGGAGCTATACCTAAAGAGCATAGAAGAAAAAAAAAAAAAAAAAAATTTTTTTTTAAGATGTTTTTTTTTTACCAAGGATAACAAAATGAAACACATTTTTATCCTTCCTCCTTGGTGGGTATCTCTCTATATTTACAAACAGGTGGGCCTTACTTGAGCTTGAAGAAGTGGAGATAAATAATCAAATTCAGGAGACTGGCTCTTTTCAGGAAGAGACAAATTATTATAAAAACTAAATTGTAGATTTCAATGTTGGCTCGCATTAAGTAGATATTCAGAATCTGCTCAGGAGGGAGGTAAGAGAAGTAGAAGATATTCATGGAGGTGGAAATGGGTGAGAGGGAAAAAAGGTCCAATAAAATGACATTTCTCAAGCGAGTGTCCTCCTTTGAAAACCTTTCATCGTGGCAATTGGTTGGTGCCACGTCTAGATGTGCATAAACATATCTAACCGTCTGATCCAAGTAGGACACAACTTTGTTAATGTAGTAATTCCTGTGGGTGGGATGGCAAGGGGGGGAAATAATTATAACCAGAATAGTGAATTGAAAAAGGAAACGTTGCGCAGTTGTGCGTCTGTGCGTGCATGTGCTCATGTACTGCTCTTTTTGCATGCTCCACACTACCTTTGAATTGCGAGGGGGAAAAGGGGCTTAATCTGTTTATACATTAAGTACGAAGTAATTAAGAGGGTAAAAAAAATTGGCAAAAATATCAACACGGCATCCTTGATGAAAAACAATATCATGGAGTAGGACAAGTACTGGCCTGAAAAAAAAAAAAAAAAAAAAAAAAAAAAAAAAATTGAAGTGGGGGGGACAATTTTGGTTAAATCCAGGAGAAAGTTACATGAAAATGAATTATTTCTTCTCACGTGGTGTGCGGTTTTCAGCCCACTCTCGACTGCGTCTATAGACATACCCTTTTCGCTTGAGAAGAACTGCACAAGGGAGAAATTCTGCTTCTGCGTTTTGTAGTCCGCATATAGCAAACTCAAAAAGGCGCAAAAGTAGGAGAGGCTCATAAAGGTGGCCATTTTCTACGGAGGGGGAGGGAGAGGAGGAAGGTTTGGGGAGGTGGGTGAAAAGATGGTACAAGAATATGGTAACGCAACGATGGGACTAATACGGTAGCGATACAAACGCCCCTACCTTGTACAAACTCAAGTTCAAGGACAATAACACAAAGTAAAAGAGGCTGAGGCATAAGACGAAGGTGCTAAAAAAAAACGTCATCAGGGGAACCTGCCCGCTGTATATATAGCCCTTGTTTCCGTGACCTTGGGAATTGGGGGACTGTGGTGTCTGCTCCTTAACGGTTTCATTCCCAAAACTGGCATTCACATCCAGGTTCTTGTCGACATTCTTCTGAAAATATTTCTTCTTGTATTTCTCGATATTGTGTATCGATGGGGAGGGGTATAAATTGCTTAAGTAGAGTTTCCATTTTTTGTCGTTTACCCAGTCGTGATCTGCGCAGGGGAGTGGAAAGTGGCGGAATGTGCAGTAATACACATATTGCCTGCTCGTCTGGGGTGTATCAACCCCCTCCCAAAAGGCACATATATATATATACGTGTGTATATATGCTTATGGAATATGGGGGTAGACTGCCCTGTTATATTTATATATGGAAAAATAAAAATTACTGAGAAACTTCTGTTCGGCCTCGGTTAACGTTTTCATCTTCCCTTGGGGTATGGATATATGTATAACAGCACAGGGGAGACTCCAAAAAAAAAATTTAATCAATTTTTTTTTTTTAGTCCTTAAAAGTTCGCAATTTCGATGTGATATTGCAGCATAAAGGGAAAAAAAAAAAAAAAAAAATTATGGCTTTAAAAAATCGGGAAAATTGTATAATCTCTTTGTAACAAAGCCATGATTAAAGGAGGGGGTATTTTTGTGCTATATGGTCCTGTTTAATTAGTTTTTTTTTTTTTTTTTTTTAATAATTCCTGTGTGGAAGCGCTAGTTATGCCTTCTTTTTTTTTTTTTTTTTTCATTTTGTGAATTTTGTCGCAAGTTGGGCATACTCATTATATTGTGAACAGTAAGGGGGGAAGGAATGGGAATTTCCCTTTCGACGAAAAAAAAAAAAAAAAAAAAAAAAAAAAAGAAACGATCTACCGCGGACCCGTCGTAGCTACAAGAAAGCGCCCCCTCCCCCAAAAAAAAATAAAAATAAAAATAAATAAAAAATAAAGGAAAGGCTACAAAATTTCCCCGTTGTTCTAGGTGGCAAAACGTAGTGAAGAAACCCTATAGAGGAGGAAAAACTGACCCCAACCTTATTCGTTCTAGTTGGTATTTTTTTAACCAAGTCGATTCTCCAAATTAGCAACATCTCTTCGAAGCAACCCTCGAATATAAAGTTGAAGCGAACACCATTAGAGAAACAGCATCATCCCTTTGGAAGTTTGCTCTTGCCCGCGTTCACGATGCTTCTTGAGATTTTTGCCATTTAAAAAAATCCTGCGAGCGCCTTCTCTCAGCAACGGTCAAGTAGCGACTAGCTGTTAGCAAGAGGTAGGAGCAAAAATTAAATTCAATCCCCCTCTGTGGGACTAGTATGTAATGGATACCCTTACGATATCCTCACCGAGCGTACTGTGTTCCGTTAGTTTCCTCAACACCACCACACCGAAAAGGCATCCTGCCTTCCACCAGATATAATGTCAATCCCACTACCCCAAAATGAACGAACGAATTATAAAGGAAAAGTTATCAGCATCAATTAATCACCTGAACAAGAGGAGACTAAAATTTGATCTGAAGATATTTCCCATAAAAAAAACGGTGTATGAGATTTTTAATATTTTTTCCAAAGAATTAAAAAAAAAGTTTAGTCAAACTTTGAGAGAGTTAAAGAAGAGGAAAAAGAAGTGCGACGTGTGTTCGGCACCAATTGATGTCTTCACTCCGTTTCTCGCTTATGAGATTGACGTGAATAACACAACGTTCTTGTTCAGCAGGATAGAGGTACGTAATGCAAACGCGGGGCAAAAGTGAAAAAAGGAGAGAATATGTAATTATTACTTGCGTTTCTGCGTCTGGGCGGTTTCTTGTGCCCAGTTCATGTGCCCCTCACGTGTGGAGGGGGTATATACGCGTAAAACGCATCTTGCGAATGAGATGCACTTCACATACTGATAACGCACACCCTCCGTGTACATGCTTCCTTTTAGGCCTACTGCTCCAAATGCCTTGAAATAAAAAACTTCACCCAGTTTTCCCGAGAACTTTACCAAAATGTAGACGCAGGGGAGCTCCTCAACTTCGCCCCCATGTACGAGCATTACTATCAGGTGAACAATTTGGAAATCCATCAGAAGAACATTCTCCAAAATGACATAAACAATTACTTCTGCGTGTCCGTTCTGGCGAAGAACTTAAGGTGGACGTGCTCCACGCCGCATAGCACCTTCGACGAGTTCCTAGAGTATTCACTGCGCAGTATAGAGGAAGAAGAGGGGCACACCCTGAACGAGGATCTGCCGAAGAAGAGGAAAACGGAGGAGCCAGAACTAGTCGACATTTTAAGCAACACCAAAAGGAAGAAGGTTCTCAGCATATAAACAACACAGAGGACACACCTGAAAGTGTGCTTTTTTTTTTTTCCTTTTTTTTTCCACCATTGAATTAGGCGAAAGAATTCGTGGCAGGGAAGTGCTCACGTGTCAGAATCTTCCTAAGTGCCTACCATGTTAAAAGTGCATCTGAGCACGGTTCGCAAAAGGATGGCGTACCAATGGGAGAGTAATTTTTCTTCCTTTATTACAATCCATCCTTTTGCAAGTTTCATTGTTCGGATAATTCATTCATTTATTTTATATATATATATATATATATATATATTTTTTTTTTTTTTTTTTTTTTTTTTTTGGCAAATTTTGCTTTTATTTGCATTGCCCCATTAGGGGGACAAGCGTCACATGTGGTCGTCCCCCGCCTCATTTGAAATTCGCAACTTTTTTTTTTTAATTAAAAAGACGGGAGGAATTTCCTTTAATTGGGCCTCCTTGTATACAACAGAGTATCCTATTTTTGGTTGTATATCTTTTTGGTGATGTTGTGATAAAAATGTGATGGGTACAAAGAAATGCAATAAAAAAAAAGGGGGGGAGGGAAAATCATCGTTGCACACATAAACATATAATACAACGTGTAAAACAAAACTGATGAATAGAGGAACATCGCGTTAGAATATGGTAGTGCTCCTTTTGCAGAGGTTGTGCCTCAAATGAACGAGGTCTCGACATCTGCCTCATCCCCTTCATTCTGATCAAGCAGGGAAAACTGGAGAAAGTGGTTGGGCCTGTGTATGTCTGAGTAAAAGGGTTGCGGGATATCCAACAGAGCAGAATATTTTTGATTATTGTTAAATTTGATACCCATGAGATTGTAGTTCCATATGTTATCATCGGGGATTAGGAAGAAACCAACGAAGACATTGGATAAGAGTATCTGAACTTGTTCATACAGATTGTTGGCATTCGGGTAGGCATACAGATCAGCTGAATTCTGTTTGCTCTTGGCAAATGCATACCCATCATCAGTTAATTTGTAAGCATTTATGGTACAGCTACCAGGAGTAAATGAACAAGTAAGAATTATGGTTTTGTTCTTGTCCCATATTTTGGAGAACTGTCCACTGTCGTCATTTGCATTATCCTCTTGTGCGATATCGTCATCAGAGTATGTTCCTCCCGCTCCATCTGATTTTTTCTTCTTCCTGGATTTACACTCTTGTAGAAATGACAAATGTGCAACCATGTCGTATGTCGTTAAATGGTTAGATGTGTTGGAGCAGTTGGTGGTCTGTGTGTGAATCCAACCGAGGAGTTCTAAATTGTCCAAATATTTACTTGAGGGTAAATAATTTGACAGGGTAACAGATTGGTAGTTCCCAATCTGGGGGGGGATAAGAATGCATTTAATCTCCTTCACATAGGAGTTGTCAGGTGGGGAGGAACCGTACAGAAATCCTCCAATTTGTATTTTCAGATCGGAAATGCAAATGAATTTTTCAAGTAGATTTTTGGCAATGACGTACGTGTAATCGTTAATAGAGCTAATGGTATTTACACCGCTGTTGCCTCCTCCTTCTTGAGATACACTTTTTAAGGAACTATTATTTACATAAATATTTTTTGTTCTGAAGAGTAGGGAGTTATTAGCAAGGTATCGTATTTTCCAATCCGTCTTTGTTGTGAATGTTTGCTGTTCGTGGGGGGATAAAGTTGAGACAATCATTTCAGTTCCATGCTTCGTTGTCGTTTTTGACGTGGTAACCTTCATTTGTTGTTCTATATTATCTAAATTGTTTTTTTCCAGTTCCGCAATTTGTTGCCTCTGTATAGATGGGGGTGTTATTTCCATACCTAGGAGGATGTCCCTTATTTCGTTCTGAGTGAGCGAGGCGATATGTACATTGTTTCTCTTCGCATAGTCGTTAAGAATTAGATCCTTCAATTGAACTTCTAAATTAATCCACTGGTTATTGTTGAAGGAAGGCCAGATATGATGTGGTTGCGTTACTATATTCTTATTCGGTTGCAGGAGGATTTTCGTTTGCTGCGGGTTTATGTGTAAACTTCTCAGTATGAGGATTAGTCTACTAAATGCGGTGAAGGATGAAATTGTGTTTAGCCAGTCATCATACAAATTGAATAGAAGCATTTGTGGCTGGGTTGCTTTTAAGATAAGATCTCCTATTTTGTTCAGTTTTAGTAAGGCTTGGAATGGGAGATTCAACTCCGTTCCTTTGATTATAATATTTGGGAAATCTAACAAGTGCACTTCCAATGGATCTAGCATTCCTTTCCTAGTTACGATAATTTGTTTTGGTTGTTCTTCTATAGGGAGAGACCTAATTAGGGAGGCCACTTCTTCTGCTGTCTTCCATTTGGCTAGCTGAGATAAACGTTTTTGCCCAATCCATACAGATGTGTGGATAATTTTTAAAAAGAGTTGTCCTGTTTTGGGATTCAAAATGAAGATGGCGCCATTAATCGGCTTGGTGGTTAGGTTCCCTTCGAAGGTCTTATGGATGGTAACTCGGTAAACATTGGTGTCATCTACAAACCAGATGGTCTGCGAGGAGAAGAGTTCATTGTAGTTTTGCGTATTTAAATATGGTTCTGTGGGTTCAGAGGAGTATAATTGAAGTCCCTTTCTGATTCTTTCCCTTAGCACGTAGAGTGACGGGTTCGATTGAATAATTTTCTGCAACGCCTTCTGCATCAACGGTTTGAGGTTGTTAAACCAGTTGCCATATGCGGAGTATAGGTTGTATGCCAAATCTACTCCTATGAGGACCCCAGTGAGGCAAGGGTATATGGATAAATTGTCTGTAGTGTAATCTAGAAACTTGGCTCTGCTGTACCTTTCAATGTCATGGGAATCAAAATCTCCCCATCGGAGCTGAATGTCAATCCAGTACTGGTTGGACGTGTAGGGATAAGACCCCAGGGCTATCGAGCTGTTCGACTTAATTTCCAAATTGTTCAGAAAAATATTATCATCATCTGAAAGTAAGGATGGCTTGGAAATTCCCCATTTGTAATTGGCAAAGAGAAGAATGTCTGCACAGGAGCTATTCATTTTATAAGATTTTCTCGGGTGGATGGTTTCCTTTTGCACCGTTTCGATTTCTAGAAGATCAGAATTCAAATCAAACACTTGACATACATCCATAACTAGCGATTCGTGAATCTTCTGCCATAGATGTGCTCTAAATATTTGGATCAGCGATATTTTCAGTGTGGGTATTTTTCCATGCATGAATATACCTGTTAAGTCTAACTGCACTTGGAACCCAACGTACACATTTGCTCGATTGATTGTTGGAGACCACCATAAGGTAAATCGTCTGTTGGGGATTTGATTCAATCCACTTCTTTGTGCATTCGTTAACTTTTTATATTTCATAGATTCTTCAAACCCACTGGCCTTTTCCCAGAATAATCCTTCCCATGTCGGGAAAAAAGTTCCTTTAAATAACGTATGCTCTAGTATCCCTTCAACCCCTCCTAGGGCTTGAATCATATCCGTTCGATAATTGTTTAGATTCCAGAGTTTTCCATCGTGTCTCTGATTAGTCCACCAAAAAGGGTTACTCTTAATTATTTGATACTGCTTGAACAGTTGCCTTATTCTCCACCCCTTGTCGTATGCCAATGTGTGTCTGTCTTTCTGAAAGAGGGTGTTAATTCTGGGGATACCTTTATCCCAAGAGTCTTCCAAATCTTCCAAAGTTATTTTCTTATTTTGATTGTGGCATTCATTCCTTTTCAGTGCGTATTCACACCACACACGTTGACTTTCTAAAAATTCACTCTCCCAGGTGGAGATGTATCTGTACAGGTTGGGTATCAGCTGATCTTCTTCGTGGGAAAGTCCAGCTCTAAAATGGGTAATTTTCCCGCTATCTGTTTGCTTCATATAACGTAGGTCGGACTCTGGAATTAATATGTGTCCCATGGAGAGCATTCCAAGACCACCCAACTCCTTAGGTGTGTAGAACACAACGGGTGGAAAACGAGAAGGCATCTTCGAATTTAAACCTATCTTTATACGAGTTTGTATTTTATTTTCACATTTTACTAGGAGGTCTAACAATTCTTCTGTATCTAAAACGGCCTCCCTAAAATATGTCATCAATCCGATAAGGGTGGTGTTCCATTTGTTTGCAATTTTGGTGAAGGTGGTACTTCCAGATGACATTAAAATTTGCCTAACTCGATTTTCAAATCGTTTCATACTATTTTCCGACACCTTTAGATAGGCCTCTGCGGTGATTTCTTTGGTAACTTCGTTTTGTAGCTTCCATGTGCCTTCCTTTTCACTGGATGATATGACCACGTTTTTCTCTCCTCCACCGGCTTGATTGGCATTTGTTGTGGAGGAAGTTTCCTTGCTGGGATCCTTCTTTCCATACTCGTTTATGTACGTGGTGTACATGTTAATGCCATATGACAGTTGCCTTATTTTGGGAAGGATACGCACTTCAAATCCGGCAATGGTGAAAAGTAAATTTGGGTTGTCCTTCGAATAGACACTGACAAAGGTGTTGTGGTGATCCCAATCCAGCGATGTCAAAGATCTGGGGATTCTATTTTGAATTTCCCAGAATGTTGCTCTACCCAGATTGACATCATGCTTCATTTTCCTCATTCGACAATCTCTTGGCCAACAGGTCTTGTTATTATAGCCAACGATGTTTTCATTATTTGGGTCGGGATTTTCTGTTAAAAATTTCTGAATTAAATCTTTTGATTCTTCATTGGAGAATTTGAAGAGAATCCAAATTTTGTCTACATATCTACAGTACAGTCTGATAGGATGTCTGGTCTCCACGCGCACATTCTGGAAACTCAGAAATGGGTTCACGTCGTTGTAAGGACCAGCAATATCATACGCTCTCGTCAAGCCCAGAATGAGTAAATCGATAATAATGGTGTAGTATTGAAATACGAACGAGGAAAATTGCAATCCTCGAATAATGCCAAACGAGTTTATATGGTTCATATCTTTAAAGGTAATGTTTGTATTATTCTTCGCCGTTATGTAATCCGCAATGTTGTGATCCACAATCAAACGTAGCAATCTGTTCAGTAGCGTCAAGTCGATTTTCTCATATATTTTACTAAATTGTGTTTGCAACATTACCAGGCATTCATTATTTTGTGTATCCCAAATATTGTGTAGGTTGTTTATCCCCTGGCACATTTTATACACTAGTAATGGCTGCGGTTCGTTGTCGGAGGGCTTAACCCAATTGGGAAATAAATTTCTTAGGTCTCCTTCATACCACAGGTACTGATCCAGGTAAGCATCTGTAATTTTTTCTAGCGGGTCTACTTCGTACACAGGGACTAAATGCGTGTAGAGATCTAAAAACGAGATGGATATTTCCTTGAATGCTCTCTGGGTGAGTAAGTGCCTTTTTATTCTGGATAGCGTTTCATAGGGATTGTCGTACGCCTGTTCTATGAACCCCAGTTCTTCCCTCTGTGATTGATTAAGCCTATTTTTAACGGTAAAAGTTTCCTTCAATTTCTCCAAAGCTAGAATGAGTAACTTGGTGTCATGCTTATAATTCAGTGGAGGGAAAGGAATGTGTGTAAATTTACGCGATTCAAACCAGTGAATTGCTGTTGTGTAAAGGGCGACAGCTTCTTCTCCAGTGACATAGGGACCATCTTTCAAATATTCATGTTGCCTTTCCTGTTCAGCCTTCAGCCAGAGTCTTGTCAATCTACCTAAATTTTTCTTACACACGGTTTTGTCTACAGTAGCTCCTCTCTTAATTCTCTCCCTATTATAGTAAGTAGCGTTAATCCACCAATCGGCTTTCAGCTTAATATATCGAATGATCATATTTTCCACTGGAAGTGGTAAGCCAACGACCTTCCAGGGAATGTTAGCTTTCCAACATCTCCATGCTTCACTAAGATGTTGCAAAATGAGTCTAGCCTTTCCTTTATTATTTTTTAGCCCAGCAGGAATCATGTCTATAATATCATGCATGACAGCTGCTCTAAGTTCTAAATCGAAGTGACTTTCAACCCTCTGCTTAGTAACCGTTTTAGCAATTCCTTTGGAGACTCTTCCCTCGAATTGTCTAGCCAATAAATTGCTCAGCCATCTTTCCAACAACGGTATAACCCCTCTGAGGAAGAAAATCCACACTCTCCATAGAGGTGCCCACAATCCACAACCAGGGCCCTTTCCCACAGATCCTGTATTAAACCTATAATAAATTAAATGCTTCAAATCTTTACACATCCTTACTTGTCTCATTAGTCGGTATTTGTATCTGTACATTCCTGTCAATTGACCCACGTGGGAAAATATATATTGTATACCATCTGCCAATTGATATGCATCAATATTCCCAAGCCTATATTGTACATGTGAATCTACTATGGATTTCGTTAATCTGAGTATTTCTCTGCACAGGTGAAATGCGTTACCAAAACGAGACTTCTTCCTCTCCTTGGTGGTTAGCGTTTTGACTGGTTTCAAATTGAAGTTGTAATCCAGGTGAAGATAATTCAAATTCTTCCTATGAATTAGCAGGTTTAGCATGTTGTATCCTTGTCTGCATACCTGCAGACCTACTTCCACCCAATCCATTTCTGTACACTGGAAAAATTTCGTACTTTTAAATATTCTAAATAGATACTTTTTCTTCATACTTTTTGGCCTCTTCGAGTGTAGATGATTTAACACCCAACACTTGAGTAGTTTCTGGTAGGACACCCTAACCTTGACTGGGTACTTGGTCGATATATGTTCTTTGAACCATGACTGCACAAGGGGGATATCTATTCCTCTCCTTGTGTATCCACACTTTTTATTAAATGGGTAGGGCGCATGGTACAGTTGAATTCCGTTGATGGTTCTTTCCGTGTAGAGGGGATACTCATGCAGCAGCGGCAGCATTCCGTACTGCACATTTTTGACTACTATTTTGAGCTTACTCTGAGGTGTGCCTTGGACCCCCTTGGACCGGCTCTTATCCTCCCCGGCACCTTTTCCCTGGTCAGCACCATCATCGTCATCATCATTCTTTTCATCATCATTCTTTTCATCATCATTCTTTTCATCATCATTGTTGTCGTTGTCATCATCATTGTCGTCGTTGTCATCCCCATTGTAGGGGTTTTTCCTCTTCTTTCCACCCCTGGTGTAGCCCGTCCTGGAGCTGCTGTCCCCAGAGTAGTTCTCTATCGTGCTATTGTCTACCTGGTCTTCATCTCTACACTTGCTGCTGCAGATGTTCGTATCACTGTTTTCGTCACTGCTGTGGTGTTGGTGCTTTCCTTTTCCCCTACTTTTACCGCCACCATTCTTGTACGCTGTCCTGTCGCTCTTGTCCTGGTAGTCATCTGACAAGGTCGCGTCATGGCTGGAGTGATCTTCACCTTTTTTGTTCCCCCTGCAGTCACGCTTATCCTTTCCCTTGGTTGCTCGTTCTGCCGGGTACATATCCTTGTCGTTTTTCTTACGCCTACCACTTTTGCGCCCGGAATCAACTGTCTTTCCATCTCGCCTACTACTTGCATCGCTACTGTACTCGCTTTCGCACTCATCCATGGAACGTTCCCTGGAGCGATTTTTATCGTGGACAGAGTTTGTATTGTTCCTTCCCCTGACAGGCACCCTCTGGTAGTGTACCTCCTTCCTTGTAAAAATCAGATAAAAGTCATCCATATTTTTTTTCTCCTTCTCTGGATTATCCAAATTTCTTATTTTATAAGATGGAATAGGATTGATGATAAGGTCGAAATAAAAAGGGGGAAGATCAATGTCCTCCAACTTAATGTAGACACACATAGGAGAGTGATATTTACTGATAGCAATTTTTCTGGGTCTATTATTATACAAATAGGGGAAGGCAATTTTGTATTCCGTTCTAATTTGCTGACGTATAATAATTTTATTAATATCGTTGAACTCATTCCAATCTTCGTCATCTTCGTAGATGTCTCTGTATAAGGGTTCGAATTTGGGTCCACCTGGTATGGCCATATTTAACGCCTTGGCAGTGTAGAAGGATTTTAGATTGAATAAATAAAAATAATTATCGTCTTGAAAATCGCTAAAAAGTTGATTTCCTAATCTGTAGAGGACCCCCATTTGTTCCAAACTTAATTTATACTTCTTATAACTAGTTCCCAATATGTGGTTTCGATTGTAGAGTAAAGGTTTTGAATCGTAAAACCAGTCGATAACACTTTTGTCCTCATCTTTATCTAACTTCATTTGTATGCATTCTAACGGTTCTATATCTAGAATATTATCTGCGTAATCGAGTGGAGGTTCTTCATCATCGAAGGGAGGAAATCTCATTCTTTTGAAATGTTTCCTATCTCTTTTTTCCCTTCTCATCATGATCCACATTGTTCCCCACTGAGCAATGTACAGTGGATCTATGACGACGAAAATTTCATTCACAAAGGTAATGGCTCCAGTGATATGATAAATAACCTTTGTATTTTTAATTTGTTCCCAAGGCATGGGGATATTTTCTAAAAGCTTAAAAACGGCATGTGGCACATATTTCAAGGCACCCAAATATACTCTCTTATCATATCTGTACTTTTTGTTACTCATATCTCCATGTTCTTTGACTATTTTTCTAAGATGTTCACATGGCATTTCTTCTTTTTCTTCCATGACTCCAAATTTTTTTTTTTTTGAATATTTTTTACTATTTATCATTTTCCATTTTCGTGCCTTTTCTTTCACTATATTAAATTCAGTTGGCTCTGGAATAACCTCCTTCTCGACTGTCTTTTCTATTGGTTCTTCCACTTGGCTAGATTTCATTTTTGCATAATAACTTTCTTCGTCATAATGCCTCCTTCTTCTTCTCCTTTTCCTTCGTTCACTTCTTGATATGTATTCATCGTGCATGTCTTCTCCGTTGTGGCGCCTCTCCCCTCGCATATACTCCTCCTCATCGTTGTTGTATGGGTAATAATCTTCTGCTCCTCCGGTTTCGTTAAGGTACATGGGTGGGGGGAGGTTATTCATATTGTTTCCGAACGGATCCGTCATGTTGTCCATTCCTCCTTGTGCGTAGTTTCCCATGTGTGCCCCACTGGGCAGGAAGTAATACGGCATGCCATTCATCCCCGATTCTGCGCCATTCATTTGGTTTTTCATTTTCATCATGAAGGGAGGAGGTGGCATGTTCATCATGTTGGGCATGAGGGGATTCATATTGGGTGGTAGGTAGTTCATATTGGGTGGCAGGTTGGTCATGTTTGGAGGCAGGTTGGTCATGTTTGGAGGTAGATTGGTCATGTTTGGAGGTAGATTGGTCATGTTTGGAGGTAGATTGGTCATGTTTGGAGGCAGGTTAGCCATGTTTGGAGGCAGGTTAGCCATGTTTGGAGGCAGATTAGCCATGTTTGGAGGCAGATTAGCCATGTTTGGAGGCAGATTAGCCATGTTTGGGGGGAGGCTGCTCATAAGCGGCGGCATGTTCAGCATGTTGGGTGGCAAGTTTGACATATTTGGAGGAAAAGAATTCTTTCCGTGTACGAAGTTCGCCCCCGTTGGTCCTGCTCCTGAGGTTACGGGTGTGGGTGCAGTGGGGCCGTTCTTCCCCTTTTCCGGCAACTCGATCAAATTCGGGTTCATGTTGTACTGCGCCATGTTGTAGTATAGATTGTTCGGGGAACCCTGGAGGTTACTAAAAAGGTTCATGTTATTCTGTAGTGGCGGTATTCCCGTACTGGGAATGGGGCCTCTCGTCATGCCATTGCTATCTATCTGTGGGGGTGGATTGTTATCTGCATTTTCCCCTTGACCATTTTCATAATTCTGGGTGTCACTTATGCTTGGGTCATGGTAGGCTGTGGCGTTTTCCTGCTGCTCGTCCTGTGGTGTGGGGGAGGAAATACCAAAAGAGGTTGTCAAGGGGGGGAGGGCGCTGGAACCACGGTCTACGCAATTACCGCGGACTACTCAATTTCTACGTGCGCCGATCTGCACATGTGCCTCTCTCCCTCTCCTTACCTCTTTCGAGCGATCTTCCGCGGGCTGTTCTTGCCCTCCATGGTCGCTCATTTCAAATGGGAAAAAAGCGCAATCTGAATATGTTTAGTAAGCGAAATCTACCTGCTCGGAGGAGTAAGTATATCTGTGTATTCCCCTTTTATATACGAGGTACACTTACACGTACTTTTTCGCAGTGGCCTCTTAACACAAGGGTGAAAATTGTATCAATATAAACCAAGGAATATTCGCAAAGAGAACACAATTTTTTTTTCCTTTTGTTTTTTTTTGATTATTTTTAAGATTGTTTTTAAAAAGGTTTCTTGTTCACGTGAGCCATCATTTGTTCGAACATAGAATATGCGTACAAACGGTCAGTTGCATATGCGTGAAAGATGTATGTATGCAAGCCGCTCATATGCCCATTTTATGCGTACATATAATGGAGTAGGCGCCATGCGTGTGGTCCTATTGATAACCAACAGGAGGGAACCTGCGCAAAATGACTGCGGTTAGAAATGCTCCTGTGGGTTGAAGCCCGTTCAGCGATGTAACGAATTCATGCGCAATGAGCAATTCTTCGATAGCCATTCGCGGCAACGTACAAAAGAGTTTATACATGGGCGTATGCGCTATGGGAAGGTATATATTATACATATATATTATATATATACATATATGTATGCACTTTTTTTTGTAAGAAGGGAAAAAAAAAAAAAAGTGTTCATGTGACCTTTCATATGAAATTCCTCTGAAATATGGCCTAGCCAAATTTGATGCCTTGGAACCGCGTACGAGTTTGCATATAAAAGAGCACCTTTATTTCCCGGCTATAAGTATATGTGGGTCCGAAATATGTATGCGTAGTATAAGGGGGGGGCATAGTGTAACCTTCTTACTGCCCTCCACCCAACGCTGATATAAGGGTTGAAGCGGTAAGGAAGCGTGTCAACAGAAGTGACTCTACCCCCTCTACGATTTTATTCCATTTTCCCATAGGCACAACTACCTTTAAGGTGCATCCTCAAGTGGAAGAAAAATTGG
This sequence comes from Plasmodium knowlesi strain H, assembly GCF_000006355.2. Classification (NCBI taxonomy): domain Eukaryota; phylum Apicomplexa; class Aconoidasida; order Haemosporida; family Plasmodiidae; genus Plasmodium; species Plasmodium knowlesi. The sequence continues at coordinate 185,814 of NC_011904.2, read as the reverse complement.
CGTAATTGCAAAGTACACCCCTGGGACTGCGTAACCCATGAACAAATGAATCCACATTGAATATCATTAAGGGAACTAATTAAAATAAATAGTAACTGTAATTAGCCTGTGCTGTTTATGGCGCTGTATTGCATGGTTTAAAGGAAAGAATCTCCATTTATTGGCGAAAGAAGAAAAAATAATATATATATATATATATATATATATATATATATATATATATATATATATATATACACCAATTTTATGACTTTTCCCCTAGAGCGTTAAAACAAAATGGGAAGTGCAATTTTAGGGCGTCCGCAAATCGGCGTAAGGTCTATGCGCCTGTTTGGGATCCCCCCCCCCAAATGATATTTACACGTTAAGGGTAGGTAAGAATAAAGGCATGGATGGGTATGCCATGAACAGGGAAAGGTGAGAATACCCAGTTTACCGGGGTTACCCGTGCTAAAGGGGGACTCACGATCGCCCCAATATGCTATGTATAAAAAGGATGTTGATCTGAGGGATTAAGAAGGCGGAGTAGGCCCTCACCCAATGTCTCAACCTTGTTGTTCTACAACCATGCAGTGAAGGCTTTTTCCCTCCACTTCTCTTCCCCATTAGAGGAGCATTTCATTTACGCATTAATTTTTGTGGACTTGGGTATAAGTGTGCGTTACCCAAATTGAGGCTAGATAAAAGTGACAAAAGGAAGCGATAGCAAAAAAAAAAAAAAACAGTATAGGTAAATGGGAACCTCGCAATTGTGTTGATCCACGACATCTTCCTGTGATGATATAATCCTCCTACCCACTCATTTGCCCATCTTAGAGTGTGCACTTTCATCCCTCGTGGATTCAAATGTGCAAATACGTACTTTAACTTTTCCCTAAAATTGTTATTCCCCTCCATTTGCGCCTTTTTAATGCGTTGTTAAACGATACATGGAGTGACCCCTGTGAAATTTCCACTTCAAGCGTCGCGCATAATGCGAATGTGCGGCGGACCGGTGTGTTTATCAGTGGAAATAAAAGAAAAAAAAAAAATATATATATATTAAATTGATTTAATTTAAGTCGACTTTGCATATAAGTTGGAAGTTTGTTTTGTTTTCTTTTTTTTTTTTTTAAGGGGAGCTTTTTCTATTTATTCATTTGGGGGGAACTTTGAGCCGCGCAATTTTCTTGGCATGTTTGGAAGTGCAAAACCACCGGTAAGAGAAAGCAATGCCAAGTTGAAGACATGCATGAGAAAAGCACTTCCAGCAAGGAAATGATAAAATAATGCAGTTCGGAAAAATGAACCACACTACTTCCTTCCCTTGAGACATCACAATAGTTCACCATGCAACGTTTGCGTGTATTCTTCTTCTCCAAGCATGCGCCTTGTGACACGTTAGAATTGTTACAGGTATTTGGGAGGATCACATAGGGGGCACAAAATGTTGACGAGACATCCAAAAAGGATGGCCAATCGATTATAAATGGAAAAGGGCGCTTTTAAAAAAGAGTCGTGAAAAATGGTAAAAGGAACAATTCCTCAAGTGTGGCCGCATATTAAGAAGGCCCTTCTACGCTCTTCCAATAAGTGAAAAAATGTGATCATTTAAAAAATTCAATAATATAAAAGGAAACCTCTTAAGCTCTTTGCAAAAATTAACGATTTGATAATCGACAGGAGGTAGTTTCGAATGGCCTCTTTTTAAATCTTAAATAGGAAAGCTTTTCTCCTGAATACACTTTTTTTTTTTTACGGAGCGTTAAACAGTTGTATGCACATTTAGAGACGGCGCATGCACATTCCCCCTTTGGTCATTTATTTATTTATTATTTATTTTTTTTTTTTTGCTTTAACCTGTTTTATTCTTCCGTGAAAAATGAAGGCATTTGACGGAATACTCTTAGTGGTTGTTCTAAGTTGGGGTTATCTAATGATTATGTAAGGTTCTTCTTTTAAGTGTCTACACAGTGCCAATGGTACGAAATCGCTCCATCGTGTAATTGCGCAGCGGGCACGGCTATGTGGAACCACATGTGAGAAGCAACGACGTGATCGATCATATGTCAAACGGATGCACATGCAAAATTATACCAATTGGAATGGCAAGAATGTTCCAAGTGAAATTATAAAATGAGTATACATTAAGTCTGCACAAAAATGTATCATTCAAAAAAGAAAAAAAGTTCAATCCGTCAGTTGACAATTCCTTTTAAGTGGAACCTTACACATTAAAGAACAAAAAATTGTAAGAAGCCAAATAGCAAAACGGCTATGCAACAAAACAGCTGAACAGAACAAATGAACAAAAGAAAAAAAAGAAGAACTGAATAAAAAAAAAAAAACTGAACTTTAAATCTAAAACCATTTCTCACAGAACTCCCCTTTTTTCCTAGTTGCACGGAACCATGTGGGATGCTGCATACATGAAAAGGGTGACGCTTATTTCTTTCTTTCTTCTCGCCGTTAAGTACTTGGAATATTATTCCATAAAAAAAGGGCACAAAAATGAACGCACCAATTCTTTTGAGGAATCGCAATCAGATGCGTTAGGGCACTACTTGGGAGAGTGCACCCGTGAACAGAAAACATTAACCAATTTTCCAGCGGGGTTTCCATTGCACAGTAGTAGGAATGGTGCACCCAAGAATTGCCCTAAAGAGGTTGCGCTAAGTGCAAATGGTTATATGAAAAGGGATAAAGGGAAGGGTAGCAAAATATGCGCACTTGAACAAAGTAACCTTACTTTATGCTACAATGGGATGACCTCTCCCGGGAGGGAAAATTGCGCTAAACCCTTAGCACCAGCGCTAGTCGGGGCAAAGAACAACTGCGCATGCAGTGAGGAGGAAGATTTTTACAAAAGTGAAAAAGAAAAAATTGAACTTGCGCTGGGTAGGAAAATTATAAACCGAATTATCGTTCTCTTTTTTAAATTGTTTGATGAATGTGCACATGTGAAACATAAGTTGGCAAGTGTATTCGAGGTTTTTCTCACGATAAGGGGCACACGCAGATCGAATTTTTCTCCCCCCACAGGAAACCTAGCCAATAGTAATGCATATACATTTATAAGTGAAGATAAAATTTACAACAATTTCCTTTATCATTCTTATGTGCTTCTCCCCAATGGATCCTTAACCACAGATGGAGAGTTGTTCTTCCCTTTTCACTATACCCATTCTGACCGTGTCAAAATTATCAATAATGAGGGTATTACAAATGGCGGAGTTACTCAGGGTGAATGGCTAGAAGAAGGAACATATGGACAAGATTACAAATCAACATGGGATAGAATGAGGTGCAAAATTGACCCCTTGGGAAAAGGCAGCAAGGATATGTCACCGAAAATATCAGGCAGGAGGTTATCGGACAAGAAGCCGCTGGTCACAGAGGGCAATGAGGACGGAGATGGGGGTGAGCGGGGTGATGATAAGCACAAGAATGGCAATGACCCCAAGAAGAACCCGCCTTTGCAAAATGGTTGTGCAGTACACTATTCCACCAATGGAGAAAAGAAAAAGAAAAGAACGTGCAGACTCTTGTCACCTCAAGACATGTGCCATATTAAGCAAGATTATGGAACGGAGCTAGAAGAAAAAAGGAAAAAAAAAGAGTGTATTAATTGCAGGATATTGGCAGAGGGGACTTCCAAACCGGAGGACAAAGATAAAGGAGGAGAAAATAAAGAAGAAGAAAAAAAAGAAGAAGAAAAGAAAGAAGAAGAAAATAAGCAAAATGAACAAAATCAACAAATTGAAGATAAACATTATAAGAGAGCGATGTGCAGAATCTTGCAAGAGAATAATGGGGAAAAAAATCGTTTGATGAATAACACGGATGGAATAATATTGAGCGAAGATTTATTAGGACAGAAGTATGGTACAAGTGGTGAGCATTATAGAAAGTTTAGAATCTTGTTAGAGCGGGAACAAACATCCCATTCCCGTGGAATGGGGAAGGGTGCAGAAGGAAGGAAGAATCAGCAAGTCAGTAGTACATGTGATCGGAAGAGTAGACAGCTTGCAATTTTATCGGAAGAATATTTTTCACCAGATGATCATTCTGATGACATAAATCGATATGAAGGTGATGCAATAAGAAAACATGGTGGGAATGGTTCGAGTATTAGACAATTTAGGGTTCTAGCAGACGGTTCAGATGAAAGTGGTCCATATTTGGAAGTAGATGGACTTTCGGGAAATGGCGAAAATGAGGATGATAAAGAAGATGGAAAGGGAGATGACCAAGTCGTCCCTAGCTGTAAAAGGTTTAGAAGTTTATCAGAAGAGGGTGATTTATCCCATGGTAAACTCACAATCGTGCCAGGTAGTGCAGGGGGAAATGGAGGAGCAGGACATGGACAAGGGAATAATGGAGAAAAGGATGATAGAAGGAACTCAGAGTGTAGAAGACTTAGACTTTTATCTGAGGATTCTTTTCCATGGAGTAATACAAATTGTGACTCAAATGGAAGTGCAAGTGGAGGCAGTGATGGTAATGGGCGTTGCTCGAATATTATACGTTTTAGGATATTGGTTGATGATTACCCGGATATACTCTACGATGATATTCATTTGAATGGGCAACACATTGGAACAGGTTCAGTAGGTGGAAGTGGAAATGGAAGTGGGGGAAATGGAATGGGGGGAAGTGGAATGGGGGGAAGTGGAAATCAAGGAGAAAATTCTGGAGGAAATGGAAATAGCAATGGAAATGGTTCTAATAGTAGACAATGTAGAATGTTGGCGCAAAATGGTTCAGAGCCTGGTGGAACAGTAAATAATTCAGATGGAGGAGAAGGTGGAGTTAATAAAGGAAATGTCGGAAGTAAGAATCAAGGAGAAAAGTCTGGGGGAAGCGGAAATAGCAATGGAAATGGTTCTAATAGTAGGCAATGTAGAATTTTGGCGCAAAATGGTTCAGAAAGAGATAATACAAACTATGATTCAGATGGAGGAGAAGGTGGAGTTAATAGAGGAAATGTTGGAAGTAAGAATCAAGGAGAAAATTCTGGAGGAAATGGAAATAGCAATGGAAGTGGTTCTAATAGTAGACAATGTAGAATGTTGGCGCAAAATGGTTCAGAGCCTGGTGGAACAGTAAATAATTCAGATGGAGCAGAAGGTGGAGTTAATAAAGAAAATGTTGGAAGTAAGAATCAAGGGGAAAGGTCTCGGGGAAACGGAAATAACAATGGAAGTGGTTCTAATAGTAGACAATGTAGAATTTTGGCGCAAAATGGTTCAGAGCCTGGTGGAACAGTAAATAATTCAGATGGAGCAAAAGGTGGAGTTAATAGAGGAAATGTTGGAAGTAAGAATCAAGGAGAAAATTCTGGAGGAAATGGAAATAGCAATGGAAGTGGTTCTAATAGTAGACAATGTAGAATGTTGGCGCAAAATGGTTCAGAGCCTGGTGGAACAGTAAATAATTCAGATGGAGCAGAAGGTGGAGTTAATAAAGAAAATGTTGGAAGTAAGAATCAAGGGGAAAGGTCTCGGGGAAACGGAAATAACAATGGAAGTGGTTCTAATAGTAGACAATGTAGAATTTTGGCGCAAAATGGTTCAGAGCCTGGTGGAACAGTAAATAATTCAGATGGAGCAAAAGGTGGAGTTAATAGAGGAAATGTTGGAAGTAAGAATCAAGGAGAAAATTCTGGAGGAAATGGAAATAGCAATGGAAATGGTTCTAATAGTAGACAATGTAGAATGTTGGCGCAAAATGGTTCAGAGCCTGATGGAACAGTAAATAATTCAGATGGAGGAGAAGGTGGAGTTAATAAAGGAAATGTCGGAAGTAAGAATCAAGGAGAAAAGTCTGGGGGAAGCGGAAATAGCAATGGAAATGGTTCTAATAGTAGGCAATGTAGAATTTTGGCGCAAAATGGTTCAGAAGGAGATAATACAATCTATGATTCAGATGGAGGAGAAGGTGGAGTTAATAAAGGAAATGTCGGAAGTAAGAATCAAGGAGAAAAGTCTGGGGGAAGCGGAAATAGCAATGGAAATGGTTCTAATAGTAGGCAATGTAGAATTTTGGCGCAAAATGGTTCAGAAGGAGATAATACAAACTATGATTCAGATGGAGGAGAAGGTGGAGTTAATAAAGGAAATGTCGGAAGTAAGAATCAAGGAGAAAAGTCTGGGGGAAGCGGAAATAGCAATGGAAATGGTTCTAATAGTAGGCAATGTAGAATTTTGGCGCAAAATGGTTCAGAAAGAGGTGATACAGTAAATAATTCAGATGGAGCAAAAGGTGGAGTTAATAGAGGAAATGTTGGAAGTAAGAATCAAGGAGAAAATTCTGGAGGAAATGGAAATAGCAATGGAAATGGTTCTAATAGTAGACAATGTAGAATGTTGGCGCAAAATGGTTCAGAGCCTGATGGAACAGTAAATAATTCAGATGGAGGAGAAGGTGGAGTTAATAAAGGAAATGTCGGAAGTAAGAATCAAGGAGAAAAGTCTGGGGGAAGCGGAAATAGCAATGGAAATGGTTCTAATAGTAGGCAATGTAGAATTTTGGCGCAAAATGGTTCAGAAGGAGATAATACAAACTATGATTCAGATGGAGGAGAAGGTGGAGTTAATAAAGGAAATGTCGGAAGTAAGAATCAAGGAGAAAAGTCTGGGGGAAGCGGAAATAGCAATGGAAATGGTTCTAATAGTAGGCAATGTAGAATTTTGGCGCAAAATGGTTCAGAAGGAGATAATACAAACTATGATTCAGATGGAGGAGAAGGTGGAGTTAATAAAGGAAATGTCGGAAGTAAGAATCAAGGAGAAAAGTCTGGGGGAAGCGGAAATAGCAATGGAAGTGGTTCTAATAGTAGACAATGTAGAATGTTGGCGCAAAATGGTTCAGAGCCTGGTGGAACAGTAAATAATTCAGATGGAGCAGAAGGTGGAGTTAATAAAGAAAATGTTGGAAGTAAGAATCAAGGGGAAAGGTCTCGGGGAAACGGAAATAACAATGGAAGTGGTTCTAATAGTAGACAATGTAGAATTTTGGCGCAAAATGGTTCAGAGCCTGGTGGAACAGTAAATAATTCAGATGGAGCAAAAGGTGGAGTTAATAAAGAAAATGTTGGAAGTAAGAATCAAGGGGAAAGGTCTCGGGGAAACGGAAATAACAATGGAAGTGGTTCTAATAGTAGACAATGTAGAATTTTGGCGCAAAATGGTTCAGAGCCTGGTGGAACAGTAAATAATTCAGATGGAGCAAAAGGTGGAGTTAATAGAGGAAATGTTGGAAGTAAGAATCAAGGAGAAAATTCTGGAGGAAATGGAAATAGCAATGGAAGTGGTTCTAATAGTAGACAATGTAGAATGTTGGCGCAAAATGGTTCAGAGCCTGGTGGAACAGTAAATAATTCAGATGGAGCAGAAGGTGGAGTTAATAAAGAAAATGTTGGAAGTAAGAATCAAGGGGAAAGGTCTCGGGGAAACGGAAATAACAATGGAAGTGGTTCTAATAGTAGACAATGTAGAATTTTGGCGCAAAATGGTTCAGAGCCTGGTGGAACAGTAAATAATTCAGATGGAGCAAAAGGTGGAGGTAGAGGAAGTGTTATTATAACAAATAATGATAAAGAACATGAATCTAAGGGAAACGGAAATAGCAATGGAAATAATTCTAATGGTAGACAATCGAGAATTTTGGCTCAGGATGGCTCTGGACCTAATGGAACAGAGGATGGTTTAAATGGGGGTAATGAAGAAAGCATTAATATACCAAGGGGAAATGAGGGAAATACTTCTAGTGGAAGCAATAATAAAGGTAGTGGCTGTAGAGGTAGAATTATTAGAATTCTGGCTCAGTATGTTTCATCACGAGATGATAAGAATGATGAGTCGAGTGAAGGAAGCGGAAGTAATGGAATTGGAGGAAGTAAAAATAGTCAAAATGCAACACATGGAAAAGGCGATGATCCGAGTTCAGCGAGCAGGCAACCTAGTCCTTTATCAGGAGCGGAACAATCAAATGATACGATCAGCGGATCAGATGAATCAGCTGCAGGAGTGTTTAGTGGTGCAGATAGAGTTGACCAAGGGGGAGAAGGAAAAGGGGGAATTAATACTGATGGTAGAAATGTTGTACTTTTATCAAGTGCTAACTTGTCCTATACAGATGGGATGAAAAATGGCGAAGTGGAATATAAGGAGGAAGGAAAGGAAAGATCGTCGAAATATATGACGGATAATATGGAAGGAATAACTAGTGGAGAGAGCACCAAAGAAGTGGATGCATCATCGGAAACAGAACAGATACATGAGGACTGGAGTTCCAGTGGAAAGATGGATATGTCACCCGCATTTAAAAAGTATGAAATGGATGAGGAGGATGAAGAAGATGATGATTATGACGATGATGAAGAGGAAGAATTCGAGGACGAAGTGCATAAGAGTAAACACTCCTCCTATAACGTAAATGGAAAGACTAAATCGGAGAAAAAGGTTCCTGATGATAACATCGGTTCGGCTCCTGATAGAAAGAAGATTAAGCTGAAGCGCCTTATTAAGGGTAATTCCGATGAATGGGGAGATGCCCTGAAGTTGTCCAGTTTGAATAACTACGGAAAATATGGGAATTATGCCGATTATCCCAGTGAAGCTGCTACTTCCAAGCATGTTAACTATAGGCACTTGTTCAGCGAAAGCGCATATATATACAGGAAGGGCAATTACTACTTTATCAATCCGAGCCCATTTAGCATAGTAAAAATGAAGAAACCAGAAGGGGTACGATCCTATAGAGGAAGCCGAGATTACATGAACTGCTACGCCACCTCGTTTAGTAATAAGCATAACTCATCAAAGGGTAGCGAATATTCCTATAGAAATATAAAACAAATAGAAGAAATAATCCCCGGCTCCTTAACAGGTTTTAAAAACGACGACGGGTATATGAGATTACTTGTGCCTTCATTTATCCCAGAAGACAAATTTCTGAATTGCATTTTTAGAAGTGAGACTTATAATGGTATTCTGGATGAAGAGGGCCATATTAATCATGCTGAGTCATACCCTGTGAAAATTTATTTAAGGAAAAATTTAAATAAGACGAAAGGATGCTCTTTTCAGGTGAACGAGGGAAATGCATTTTACAAAGAGTATGCAGACAAGGAATCATTCCTATCCACGAAGATAATCATGAACGAGAAAAACAGTACCAACAACGAATGTGTCATACAAGCGTTTAACGAAATTGTAGGATTTCAATGTGGACCACCTTACTACAGAATGGACAAGAAGGAAATGCACACTGTGGAGGATTATAAAGCAACTAGCGAGAAGAATGATAATAATCTGATCAGTCAAGGTGTACCCAAAGGAAATTTTTTTATAACTGATCCTCCATATTGCTTTGAGCATGTGAATGAAAATCAGAACGTTATGGATATTCTACCTGACAGTTTCACCTTCCCAAATTCGAATATGTTGACTGGACAAATTCAAGCAAACCATACGAGATATATAAAAGTGGGTAAGTTCAGTGAGAGCAGAACCATTGGATGCTACTGCAACTATTATAAGGATAACAGCATCATGTACTCTGGAAAGATAATCATAAAAGTACAATCCAGGCAAGACGCCCAATTCAGTAGTAGAGGCGGACTCCAAGGACAGTCAGATGAAAAGGTAAATTTTTCCCAAGGGGTGGAAAGGAAGAAGGGTTTTGGTAAGGAAGATATAACTCTTCTTTCAGAAAAAGACAACTCACAAAGGGGAAAAAACTATGACAGTGATAATGGTAGTGGAAGCGGCAGTAGCAAGAAAGGGTCATCTTCCACCGATTACACGGCAGACAAGACGAGGAGGAACTTCATCTCGAACTTTAATTTCAAACGCAAGGAAGGAATAAGCAGTATTCTGTTCAAAAGGAATAGGGAAGTGTCGACCGTGGGTTATGATGTCCTCCATCGATCCGGAGACAAATTCAAGGATAAATATGTTGAGGATCCGCCCATAGAGGATATCTACGCGGACGAAAGTGATTCTGGTGGAAATGCCTACACTGACTTGGATAGCGAATCTGACACGAAAAAATATGACGATCAGTACAGCGACGCGCACACAGATGCGTATGCCGACCGGTATGATGATCTGTATCGAGAACCCTACGATGATTCGTATACTGATGCACATACCGATCCGTATAGCAACTTCGAGGATGATATCAATGGAGATTTTCTTTTCGACTTGGGTGACAGCCTCATCAATGGAAACGTACCCTCCAAATATAAGCCTCTGGATAGAAGCGTCGATATGAAGGACAGTATCATGCATTCTGGAGAATCCCAAACCATTACTGTCATTAACAAGTCTAAAGATGTTAAGCTCGTGCTTCCACAGCTCAACCCGAAGGAAAAGAAGTACGCAAGGGAAAGGGAATTCACATACCCTAAGGTGATCTCACTGGTTTATGAAGAGAATGGGAACAAACATGAGAATGTGAACAAATCTCTCAAACTGTTTAAGGAATTTTTCCCTCCAATGCTTAGGGAGCCAAAAGAGGTGGACGAGAAGAATAACATGGATGATGAAAGGGAGGTGTATCCTTTAGAGGGAGAGAGGGATATACCTGAAGAGGGAAAAGACGAAATGGTCGATGAAGAGCAGGATGATGATGACGTGGGGGAATGGATAAAATGGGAAGATCGCAAGGATGGAAAGGTTGAAAGGAAGGAAGGAAGGGATGTAACAGACTGGAAGGATGATAAGGACGAGAAAGACATGCGTGACTTCATGTACCGGGCATTCAGCAAAATGCAGAAAAATAAAAGGAATAATTCAATCGATGAAGAGATAAACAATTCTGGGGACGACCCCAGAGGGGGGATGGAGAACGACGAAGGAGACTCATTATATGGAGAAGATAAACACGTACTAATGAGAAAACGAAGGCGCGATGTGAGGGATTCACGCTCTGGTGAACAAACCTCACAGGATAAAGGACGGCCACGGAGAGAGTTGAAGCGAGAGGAGCAAACGAAACGGAAAAATAGTACCAATGGTGGCAAACAAGGTACCAATTCAAGTGTTGCTGAGGGTGACAAGTACAGGGGAGAACCCAGTGGGGAGAAAAAGGAACATCTGGAAGGAGTGAGAGACGAACAAACTGCAGAACGACGTAGTGAAGATAAGACTGATCATGTTGAGGAACCAAGTAAACAAAAGGAGGATTCAAAGGAAGAATTGGGTCCATCTGAGGAGGAAACTGGGGGGATAAATGGCGAAATAGGTGAGGGAGAGGTATCAAATAAAGGTGATGAAGAAAAAGGGAGGGAGGACGAGAGGAGCGAGGCAAAAAATACAGAAAATAATGAAGCACAGGTGAGGAGAAAATCCAACGGGAAGAGAAAAAAAAAGATGAGAAAAAGAATGAGAGAGAAGCTCCATAGCAAATGAGCCAAGCAGATTAAGTCGACCATGGAAACAAAGCAGGTAGACGAAGACCAGTGCGGTCTGTCTAGCGAAGCAACCTCATCACATTTTTCATGCAACACAAAGTAGGAAAAATATCACACCAGGATATTATCACCACCTTGCACGGATATTTGTCACGCGAAAAACCATGTGTTTTAATACATGGATTATTATACCATGGGAAAAACCCATTTCGCATGCAATAGTGCAAGTAACATTAGAGATTATCCTTTTTTTTTTTTTTTTTTTTTTTTCCTTTTCTTAACCATGCATAATGATCTTTCCATGTGTAGTGATCCTCTTTAAGCATCTGAAAGGAGCGATCACTGCTTCCCATTTTTTTTCATTCTCCTCTGCAGAGTTGCTCCTGCAGTAAGAGCATTTTCACGATTGCAACATGTCTACGTTCTTTCACATACGTATATTTTTTGAGATGAGATTATTTTTAGATGAGGGAATTTTTTTATTCACAACCCATAAGGGTAAAGTGTATCCAGGCGCGCTAATCCTGCGTCAGGCACTTACAACACATGGCATGAAATTATTGCACGCGTTTCACCACCCATACGCGTGCCTATATTGTGCACGCGTAGAAGAAAGAATTCGTGATGTATGTTGCGAAGATGGTGCAATTTGCCAAGAGTGATGCATTCAAAACTGATAAAAAAAAAAAAAAAAAAAAATTAAGACAAGTGAAAAGACAATCACAAGTGATATCAGAAGTACAGACAGAAAGGCTCCTTCTTTGAAGCCAATACTTAATCGGCTTGCATGTCGAACCGAGTAAAATATACGGAATGGGCCAACACCTGAATATAACCAACACGGAGAGTGGATTGCACTGAAACCTTTCAGGTGAATCCTCTTGCAACTTCACATCAAATGTGCAACAGTTGAATTTATGGACAACAAAAATTTTTTTTCGCTTGCTAACAGAGTGGAGGTCTATCGCTCAGTATTCGTATTTTAAAGGAATTTGTTTTTTTTAGTTTTAATTTTCTTGTGCCGCCTCTATGGCAGTTCCATTTGGGGGGTTTTCTCCCCTTCCGTGTTCCATCATTTGTGGATTCCCTTTCGGTAGTGTATTATTTGGGGAAAGATCGTTCTCCCCTTCTATCGCATTCTCCCCATATGTAACGTTCGTCCCCTCTGCTTCCTTTTCTCTGTATATCTCTTTCTCATCCTGATTCGGTCCTATTGGCTCACCACTCATCGGCTCTTCCTCCAAGACGTCATTCATAAATTCGTCTCTTTCTCCTGCTGTTGTTTCAAGGCTGTCTTTCTGTACATACATTTCCCTTATCATTTTGTGGGCACTTTTCGGGATATTGCGTCTGAACCTGGGGGAAACCAGTCGTCTTTTTCCTACACAAGTGTATGTGTGTGTGTGGGTGGGGGGGAATAAGTATGCAATGGTGCGTGGAAATGCACTCTACAATGTTGAACAGTTATTGTGGAGTGGTTCACACATTTCGGTTCTTCTTACCCATCAACTTTTTCATGTTAGCTTCTTGCGTTATCATTTTTTTCCGCAGCTCCAGTTTTTCTCCACAAGATTCTTTGAGGACTTTTAGCTGAAGGGGAAAAACATGTGCATGCGTGAGTGCACTTTTTTTTTTTTTCTTTTTTTTCATAGTTTAGCCAATTTCTGCACCGCCGGGTGGATTACGCCCACCTCGAATGGATGCACCATTTTCGCGCCCTCTTCCGAACCCTACCTCGTTGGTAAAAATCGTTATAGCATCGATGATGTAGGAGAGGTTATTCTCCGAGTGAATGCTCAATTGGTACTTCTCATTCTCATACGTATATATAATATTGGCGTTGGTGTTGTTTTTGCTGTCCACCACGATTCGCAAAATATTTAGCATGGGGATGTTTATGTCTCGATGAATGTTTCGTTCGATTATCGTCTCGATGTTAATCACATCTTGTTCTTTTCCGTCCTTGAAGCAGAGAAAACAAAGGAACCACTCCCCTGCGAGGTGTTGAAGAGGGGGAAAACGGCATCGAAATGTAAGCCAAAATAGGAATAGTGAGGTGTAGAAACGGGTTCCATAAAACGGTAAGCAGAAACCGGATCAACAGAGCCGATATGTAGACAAATGCATGCACAGGTAGACGCACCCATTATCTCCTTCGCCGACATGTACTTTGGCACATATGCGTAAAAATCGAATACACAGATTTCTTGTTCCAGTACGAAGCTCATTAGCATGAGTTTCTGCATCAGACTTATATCGTTTATGTCCTAAAAGAAGGGGGGGAAATAAAATAGTAAAGCGAACACGTGTATTGTGTTTATGAAGTTTTTTTTCTTTTCTTCGAGAAGAAGTGACTGACTAATTGTGAGCAGAAATTGGTCTGTCATGGGGGGGGGCATTGGAATATGCATTCTTTTGTCCGCGGGGCTATGGAGCAAAAGTCCATTTGGAGTTATCCCCGTCACTTTCATTTTTCCCTTCTCTGTCCCTCGTGTGTACCGTGTCCACATCTATTAGGGACAAATTTTTTTCGTCGTCATAGAACTCCTTGTGGATATTTTGCAAGTCAATATTTTTTTTTCTGGGACTCTTGGATTTGTTTTTCCATATTTCGAGTCCATCCTGTATGAACATGCACTCGTTGGGGCATGCATATTTCTGAACTGTGGTGATGAAAAGGGGGGCGGAATGGCTAGCCGTAAGTCTATGGGGATTAATTGGGTTCCCATTATAACGCATAACGCATAACGCATAACGCATAGGTGATAATGCTTGTCCTCACATATGTGTGAGCACATATCCGTAGGGGGGGCTCACTTTTGTAAAAGGACATTTGCACTTTGCATATTTCTTGCCCATCCTTGAAGCACACGAACCTGGACAGATTTGGATGAAAAGGAAAGAGGAGGAGGTTTGTTCTATGTTTGTATGGGATGATACATCTGTATAAGGGTGTATACATGTATACACACATATTCATATATATTAGCAGAGGGGTAGGCATGCACAAGCTGTGGGGCTTGGTCACCCATGAACTGACCACTCGTTCTTGGGAAAAGACTTGTTGATGACGCTCGTATTTATGTCTATATTAATTTGTCCAATGTGAACCTTCTTCGTTAATTTTGTTGTGAACAGGTCCACTTTGAGGGTTTCATCGCACTGCCTGATTTTTATGTCCACTCGCTGGTCGATGTGTATCCTGTTTTTCTTGTTGGTCGGTATTTCTGCGAGGTCGGAAAGTTAAGCAAGGATGGGCTTAAGCAGTGGTACAGTTTGGCAGTGGCACGGTTTGGAGGTGGCACGGTTCGGCAGTGGTACAGTTAGGCAAAGCTGGTCATTGTTGAGGAGGTTGCGCTGCGTGGCACCCCAGTTGCGAAACAGTTCCGTCATGCTGAGCTGCGTTGGAAATGCGCGCCCCGCTCACCCAGCGGAAATGTTTCCATTACCATCCGTTTCAAAGTCATATTTATCCGTACTGAATATGATGTATATATGTTTGTACTTATTTATGTTAAATATTTCGTTGATTTTTACTAGCAAGTAGAAGGTTCTGTAGTTGTGCAGGCCGCTAAAGTAGTACATGGACGCTGCAAAAAAAGGGGGAAGGGAAGGAGTTGGCAGGGAGGTGGGGGCAAGGACCGGCAGGTTGTTGCTCGGGTGGTTTGGTCGTGTAGAAATATGGAGATGTCTTTTCTCCATTTTCCCATGCGCAACATTTGCAACGCCCCCATGTTGGAGAAGTTCTTTCATTCCCGAGGGGATATATCTCCGTAAGTACCAAATGGCTCGAAGTCGCTGATGTGCGGACACGTCCTTTTGTAACTCTTTATAACATAGTTTACGCATTTTTTCGATATGCTATTAAATTTGTTCTTAAAAATATTGAAGATGAATTTTGTTCCAAACATTGGATTTTCCTTTTCCAGTTCAGGATGTGTAGTTGTTTTCTACTTTGTGCTTATCTGTTTTAGGTAGCCCTTGCGTGGGGGGGGTGAATATCTGAAGGAATGTCTCCACGAAGATGACAAATAGACGCGTAGTTGCGTGCAGACATGTGTATAAACGTTTTCCTGGATGTAGTTATGTGTGCGCAGCTATCCTCCACCACGGCTCACTCCGATGAAGGGCGCAATTCATTTTAGGAGTCAATCAGTTGGAAATGTTGTGCTAACATATCAAATGAATGAAAAGTAGTGGTACAAAGAAGTTGGACATTTGGGGTGCCATAGACGTTTTTTTTTTTTTTCTGCTTATGTTTTTTTTTTTTTTTTTTTTTTTTTTTTTTTTTTTTCTGTGTCACTTTTAATTTAACAGAATAGTTCTGATTCGTTTTATTTTTATTTTTTTTGTTTTTCTTTCCCTGTTTTGCGTCAATCTACGCCGTCATTTTTTTCGCGCCACAAATGCTGCACATGCGGAATGGCATTTCCTTAGTCAAAATATTGCACCTCTTTTTTTTTTTTTTCCTAACCTTTTTTTGGATTTGTTCACCCTTGGGCAGACATATACATGTTAATTTTTTTTCCGCCAATATGGGTATATGTGTGTATTTTTTTTTTTTTTTTTTTTCCCCCTTCTTTAAAGCTGATGGGGAGTTTGCGGAAGGCGCGATTTAGCCGATGTTGTCTGGGATACCCGATCGAGGAATTCACGAAAATGTGTATACTTTTTTCGCAAAATCCACCACCTCTCTTTCTTTGGCATTTCGGCGTGGCATCTTGTGAAAGGTATACGCTTCCAGCACGTGTCTGTAAAAGAAGACAACTCAACCTTTCTTACAAATGAGTTAGGCGCCGAACTATTCACACTTTTTTATTACTGTGCAAGTGATAGCACCTGTTCGAATGGTAACTTCCTTATTCTTGGAACATCCCACAAAAAAAATTCCCCGTATGGCTGACTGCTCTGTCCCTGAGGTTGTCAAACAACCGCATGGGATTTTTTTGTGGAATGTTACTCTAAATTGGGAGGTTTCGCTAATTAGGTTAATATGGACAGAGTGGTGAAGAAACGGGATGCTACGAGGGAATAGGTACATGGGAGAAAGGCTAAATGGGAGGACAAAATTACAAGTATTTTTTTTTTTTAATTAATTCCATTTGTCTATTCCCCATATGGAGAAGTTGTTACTAAAAACCGATGCGACCTTTTTTGTAATGGGCCAATTGGGGGAGGGTACCTTTGTGGCGCGTCCCCGTGAATGACGTAGACCTCGGAATTTGTTGCAACCCGGAGGTATGTGTGTGGAATATGTATTCGATCGGTTTCTGTAGAGGCGTCTGTGCATGAGAGCAGACTTGTAGGTGCCTCAACAAATGGCGCGATGGAGCAGGACCACCAAGGTGTCAAAATATATTGGCGTTATTTTCCGCCTTTTACACATTTCAGGATTTAGCAGTTTTGCGTGCCTTTTTTGTCGTTTCTTTTTTGGGAGGGGACCGCTTTGGCACAAGCCGTGAAATGACACATTCCTTGAGGAGCTAACTTATCAGCAGATAAGTTAAAGAAAAAAAAAAAAAAAAGTCGCCATAGCAAAATAATCATAGTAATAACCCTGAGAGGCACAAAAACTTAAGAGCATTTTTTTTCAATTCACCATGTGACGGTTTTATAGGCGTATGTGAATACATCCCATTTATATTATTTTTTTTGGAGTACTTTTATATTCATTCCGACTTTATTCATATAATCTTCCCATTTTTTTTATCTTTTTATCTTTTTCTTTTTCTCTCTTTTTTTTTTTTTTTTTTTTTTTTCCACTCCTTTTTTGTTGTTATGCTTGAGAAGGATGATTATTTCCCAGCTATAAATGACATAGCGAATGTAAAAAAAAAAAAAAAAAAGAAAAAAAAAGATATGAGCACAGGGAAGGCGATTTTAGCGTGATCACACGAACGTCTGCATAAATGACGATTCGTGTTAAGGCAGGGCCGTTACCTCTTGGTTTGCTTCGACTTGGCAAAATTATTGTAACGATTTAAGGAAACAAACCGAAACATGCGCATAATGTTGCTGTGTGAGGTATGCATATTTATATATGTTACATATGTGTCATGCCAAACTTGCACGGCATACACCTATTCCCATGTATATGCCCAACCCTGCGTATAGGTGAGAAAGGCATGAGCATATTCTTACGTCGCAGCCACCCCACAGTGGATGTGCCTATTTTGACGCGAGTTAACCAAGTGATCGTGTAAATAATTCCAAAGTTCTGCCAAAAAAAAAAAAAAAAAAAAAAAAAAGCAAGGATACACAGCGAAAAGAGGCGAATACAAGTGTACATATATATGCACTTATATATGTACATGAAAATGAGCAGGAAAATCGCGTGAACAGTTCTTTCTCCAGAGAACTCCACATATGATTGATCCGCCTGATTGGTCAAATCATTTGGCATATTAATTACGTAATAATTTTCCGTTGATTATTTTTTTTTTTTTTTTTGTGTAGCAACGTTTAGGAATATTTATGAGTAATGATAAGGGGACTATTCTTAGAAGCCAGGAAGTGAAGGAGAGAAAAATAAAATAAGCATCTTCACGGATGCGTTGGAGGGGGTATACCTGCTTGGTGACCTCTTCGAATGTGATGACACAGCTGATGGGGGGGCTCCCGTCAAGGGTACCACTGTTGTGAAGTACTCAGTGTTGAAAAGCGCCCATCGTTGAGAAACGCCCAGGTTTCAAAATGTTGCTTTAACGAGTCGCCTCCTCAGCATATGTTTTAATTCGGCCAGTGCGCCTACGAGCACGCACGTATTTTTGTGTGTCCTTTTTTTTTTTTTTTTTTTTTTTTTTTTGGAGTGATCCCCCCTTTGGCACATCATCCTCAGCTATTTTTTAAGAGACGGCTTGAGACGGCTCTAGTGACCGCTAATTTGCAGTATCTGACGTGAAGTGTCTAGGCAGCACAAGGCGGAAGATAACAGGGACGGTAGGGAAGGTGAGAAAAATAACAAGACCACATTGTTTCCCCCAACTTGGAGTAGCACCATTTAGAGGGTACGAAGGAGAAGAAACTCCTCGGAACGAATAAGCTCACCAAAAAATCGAATCACAAATGATGGAAATTAGCAAAGTGATGAAGAAGTGATCAAAAGTAAAAAGCGAAAAAAAAAAAAAAAAAAAAAAAAAATTATACGTTCGATAGCTACCTAACAATATGAATAATCACATAGGGGGAAAAGCAAGTGCAGAAGTGAGCTCAGGAAGGAATAATACCGGTGACAGTGGGGTACATGGACGTAGCTTCAACCCTTCCCACTCTTCTGTTCAACCCCGTGGTGATAAAATTAACGATAAATTTAAATTCTCAGGAGAAGTGGGAAAATCAAATCTGTTAGTAGACACAAATGAAAATCAAATCAACACCAGGAGCAGTGACAACAACAGCTGCAAAAATTCAAATATGAATAGGGATACAAATAGTAGTTCAGAAAATGTGGGAAATGCTAATGGGAATAATTATCATAACAGAGCTCATGTAGGAAGGATATACAGTGGTAGACCATGTGAACAGAGTAATCAGCAGTCTAATATCCCTAATGGGGATCCAGTTAACCACCTAAGGAGTCATCCGAATTTAGGTGAACCAAGGGAAAGGGCGGAGGATAATCCCCCCCATGCACAGAATAATCATTCAGGAAGTACCAATGGGAATCACCAAATGATGGACAGCAATAAAAACTGTCCAGTCAATGTTTTATATAATTACACCACCCCTAGTGGACAACACAACAGAAATAGCATTACTAGTGACATTCCCACAGATGTATACATCGATAGTCAGCCGAACGAGGGCGACGTGTACAGGACAAACCCATGGCAGAGTAAACAAGGGAATAGTACAAGTTCCCCTGCAAATGAGAATAACGCCGTTACCGTTTCGTGTAGTAATGATCAACAACGAAGTGCATCCAGTGCAGCAGAATCGGTGTACGTCCACCATGTGGTTTCTAACATAGCTAGCCACACTCCAAATGACAACATTATGCATGCGACGAATAACTCCTTAAATAACACAAGTGATGTGCAACGAAATGCTATACAGGTTAATTTGGTGAGAGGTGCTCCAAATGATAAAAATAGTTTTGATAGACTCAATGAAAAGACGTATCAAATATATGGGAGCTTCCACGACGGCTCCCCCAATGCAGCGTCTGCTGGTGCACAATTCAACAGCTTGGGTAACCAGGCGGGTAGCGGCCACATTAATCAGGTGCATCAGGACGTTCGCGGCGCATGGGCAGGGGGGCCGCAAAGTAATGGTACGTATAATAGTGCTGCGTATAGCAACGTTGGACAGAGCAACGTTGGACAGAGCAACGCCCAGTATAGTAATACCCCATACAGTAACCCTCCAAATAGCAACCCTCCATATAATAACCCTCCAAACAGCAACACTCCATACAGTAACCCCCCAAACAGCAACACTCCATATAGTAATCCTCCAAATAGCAACCCTCCATATAGTAACCTTCCATATAGTAATACCTCGTATAGTAACCCCTCCTATAGTAATGCCCCCCCTAGTAGCGCGACGGACCATCACAGTGTGTACCAAACAGCGTACCAGCATCGCGCCGTCAACCAACCCAGCGGTAATCTGCCCACCGCTAACCAGTCGAGTGCGCAGAACTTTCATGGAGCACACGGAAGCAGCGTTGGAAACCCCTTTGCCAGTAGACCATTCGGGAGTGCGTCATACAGAGGAAATGCCGCCACCACTGCTGACCCAAACGTGATCGAAAAACGGGAGGATCACCCAGGTGGGGTGACGAACAGACAGAAGTACGAACAGTCAGATGAGGAATCCGTGGAAAGTTCGAGTTCCGAAAATTCAAGTGAAAACGAAAATGAGGTAACAGATAAAGGAGAAGAAATATACACGCTGCTAAAAAAAACGATAAACCGTATAGATATGAACAAAATACCAAGACCTATAATAAATTACCAAGAGAGAAAAAAAAAAAAAAATTTAAAAGTATTCGAAACCTGTAAGTATATCTCCCCCCCCTCCTATTATCAACCCTACATATCCATTGACACGGGAAAAGCAGATCCGAGATTTTTGAAAAGCACGTTGTATCAGATTCCCTTATTCTCAGAGACGTTAAAGTTATCACAGATTCCTTTTGGAATTATTGTAAATCCTTTTGCATGTCTAAACGAAGGAGAAAAAATAGACAAAGTCGATATGAAGGATATCATAAACGATAAAGAGGAAAATATAGAAATTCTGAGATGCCCTAAATGTCTAGGTTACTTGCATGCAACTATATTGGAAGATATTTCTAGCACAGTACAGTGTGTTTTCTGCGACACGAATTTTTTGGTTAATGAAAATGTACTATTTGATATATACCAGTATAATGAAAAGATAGGACATAAGGAAAGTAATCAGAATGAGTACGGGAATTCTCTTTCTCCTTTGCTAAAGGGGAGTGTCGATATTATGATTCCCCCCATTTATTACCATAATGTAAATAACTTTAAATTGACGTACACCTACCTCAATAAAAATATTAACCAAACGGCGTCCATGATTACGAATAAGATTATGTCTCTAACGAAGCATATTTCTAGTTCGCTCGTTGCGAATGATTCAAGAGGGGGTAATAAAGCGACTACAGCTAGTGCTTTTGGTGATTCTGGGGATGCAAACTTCCTTGCAGGTGGTGGCTATACAAATTATGGAGGGGCAGGAGGCTATAACACGTATGATAATCATGATGTGGTTAACAACCGAGTGGGTACTAACACAACGAATCATCTCTATGGAAAGGACCAGGATGTGCAAAATTTCGACAACGTGACGGACAATACGAATTTTACAATACATGATATGAAAAATTTGTTATGTGAAAAAAATGGAGAACCGGATAGTGCCAAAATTAGAAGAAATTCCTTCTTGGCGAAATATCCTCAGGTAAAAAATATGTTGCCTCCCTACTTTGTCTTCGTTGTGGAATGCTCTTACAATGCCATTTATAACAACATAACGTACACGATTTTGGAGGGTATTAGGTACGCGGTGCAGAATGTGAAGTGTCCGCAGACGAAAATTGCCATCATTACGTTCAATAGTTCGATTTATTTTTACCACTGCAAGAGGGGTAAAGAGGAAGGAGATGGTAGCGGCAAGAGTGGTAACCACCAGGTGATCGTGATGAGCGACGTGGACGACCCATTTCTGCCCCTGCCGCTGGAGGACCTTTTTTTCGGGTGCGTCGAAGAGATAGACAAAATTAACACCCTCATAGATACGATAAAATCGGTGAGCACGACGATGCAGTCATACGGATCCTGCGGCAACAGCGCACTGAAAATTGCCATGGAAATGTTGAAGGAGAGAAACGGGGTGGGTAGCATATGCATGTTCTACACTACGACACCCAATTGCGGATTAGGCGCTATTAAGGAGTTGAAGAAGGACTTGCAAGAGAACTTCATGGAAGTAAAGCAGAAAATATTTTACGATTCGCTACTGCTGGACTTATACGCATTCAACATCAGTGTAGACATTTTTATTATCTCGTCAAATAATGTACGTGTGTGTGTTCCTTCTCTACAATATGTTGCGCAAAACACCGGGGGAAAAATATTATTTGTAGAGAATTTCTTATGGCAAAAGGATTACAAGGAGATCTACATGAATATAATGGACACGTTAACATCTGAAGACATTGGATATTGTTGTGAGTTGAAGTTAAGATATTCACATCACATGTCGGTGAAGAAGTTGTTCTGTTGTAACAACAATTTTAATTCTATCATCAGCGTCGACACGATTAAGATCCCCAAGATTCGTCATGACCAGACGTTTGCTTTTTTACTGAACTATTCGGATATATCAGAGAGCAAAAAACAAATTTATTTCCAGTGCGCTTGTATGTATACCAACGTGTGGGGGGATCGCTTTGTTCGTCTTCACACAACCCACATGAATTTGACTTCATCGCTAAGTACAGTCTTTAGGTACACCGACGCGGAGGCCTTGATGAACATCCTCATTAAGCAGCTCTGCACCAACATCCTCCACAATGATAATTACTCCAAGATCATCATCGATAATTTGGCGGCCATTTTGTTTTCCTACCGAATAAATGTAAGTGCGAGTTGCCGTATGCAAGGCAAGATGCGTAAATGACAATGCGCAAGTCAATATGCATCGTAATCCATGGATCTATCATGCCTGTGCTGACCGCGTTTTGCATACCGCCTACTTCATGCCACTTTTCCTCTTCCCCCTTTTCAGTGTGCCTCGTCCGCACATTCAGGTCAGTTGATCCTCCCGGATACGCTAAAGCTGCTTCCGCTCTTTACCTCCTCTCTTCTAAAACACAATGTCACGAAGAAGGAAATCTTACATGACCTCAAGGTGTACAGCTTGATAAAGCTCCTGTCCATGCCGATCATATCTTCCTTGTTATACGTGTACCCAGTAATGTATGTAATTCACATAAAGGGTAAAACGAACGAGATAGATTCCATGGATGTAGACGATGATCTGTTTATTCCAAAAACGATACCGTCCAGTGCGGAGAAGATTTACTCGAATGGGATTTACCTGCTCGATGCATGTACCCACTTTTACCTTTACTTCGGGTTTCACTCTGACGCAAATTTCGCCAAGGAGGTGAGTACAGACACATATGGCGTTCTGTTTATCGCGGTTAAGAACGAGTGCACCTACATAGGGTTTATATTAACACCTGACACGCGTCACTACACCTGACACGCGTCGCCACACCTGACACGCGTCGCTACACCTTCACATACCGTTGTGTATTTTTTTTTTATTTCCCCCATTTTGAAGATTGTTGGAGATACCCCGACGGAGAAAAACGCGCATGAACTGAATCTGACGGATACCCCCAGCGGACGTATGTATTAAACATAGATGAGCACGACAGAATTGGCAAACCGTTTACAGGAGGAATGCGAGGATTCAATTTTTACGCTTCTTCCTTTTTTCTCTATAATGTTATCTTATCCTATGGTATGTTCTGCTTTATTTTATTTTATTTTATTTCCCCCCATTGGCAGAAAAAGTGCAGCGTATAATTAAGAACCTGAGCAGGATTCACCACTTCAACAAATATGTCCCCCTGGTGATGGTTGCCCCCAAGTAAGTTCGAGTCAAAATGGGAAAAGTGGAATTGGAGGGACTTCGAGCAAAGAGACAGCGTGGTGTGTGGTTCGATGATATTTAACATGGAATGGGAAGCCATCACAACCTTGTAAAAGATGCACATATCCGTGCCTACAAATTAAAACCTCAACATAATTGAAATTTTCACGCCCACTTGTAGATCGAACCTGGAGGAACACCTCATATCTTTGTGCGTTGAAGACAAAGCCGACAAGGAATATAGCTACGTGAACTTCTTATGTTTTATTCACAAATTGGTTCACAAAAGGATTGATGAATCGTAATGGTGCGCGAGGAGATAGTTTATTCAGGCATATGCAGTATCTCCAGAGGATACTTTGATTCCCCGCCCCTCCCCCTTCGGACCACCGTGCCAATCGGCTGTTTGATGCGCCCCAACATGCACATACTAGAGCCGCATTTGTACTGCTTATGCTCCCCTTATATTTGAATTTCTGCCAATTTGAAACGCCGCCCATATATGAGGACGCTCGGCCAGTATGCAGATTCCCAAGGTGCGAGTTTGTATACATGCGTAGCCTCCCTACTATATATTCGTTTTAATTTCGCCCTTTTTAATCTCCACCGGAAAATTTGTTTACTAATTTTCGCCTTTTTAAATATTCTTGTGATTTGTGAAGAAAAGTGAACACATTGCGTATGTGCGTGTGCGCCCATTTTACATGCGCATGTGAACATGCATACAAACGTGCAAATATATATGCATGTACACATGTATGTCCTTATTAAGCCCACAACTCTCCCCCCCCTACGTATGATAAATTAAAAATTTTGTGAAGTATTGCAAAACTGATCCTGAGTGACGAATGACTTATTATTGGGGTGCGCCGAATAGGGCGACACCCGTGGGAACAACCACATTGTGTTTGTATACATGTCAACGTTGCACAGATTAGATCCGTACGGAACGCAGTTATAGCAACGTGCCCGTGTTTAATTTTTAGCAAGTAGGACAAGGAAAAAACAAAACTGGGATGAAAAAGGCGAGTAATTGGAGTGCGAACGAATGAATGGTTATTTATGTTGCTGCCCAACATTCTTCCGTTTCCACGTCTTCTTTTTTTTTTTTTTTTTTTTTTTTTTCCCAAACGGTTCAAGCTGTTCTGGGAAAATATATCGGTTCGTGAAAAGAACTTAAAAAGTAACCTTCCCATTCGCAGCAACATCAACTTTGGTAATGAACAAAAGAACATATTTTTATTTTAAAACAAATTTAACGGCTTTTCTAAAAAAGGAATGGAACTCCTTAAACAGAACAATCGAAACTGATAGAATTGTATTTTTTGATTTTTCTAGCTAGCCAAAAATAATGCGCTGAAAAAAAAAAAAAAAAAAAAAAAAAAAAACAGCCATAATGCAGCAAAATTAAAATACAACTACGAACACTTCAGCGAAGAGGAGGAAAAAGTTTCCATACCATTGGTAAATCTTCAGAATAAATATCTGCTCCCTGGCAGGTACAAATATGAAGTAAGAGTTTGCCAAGTAGTAGGAGTGAGAAAATACAAGTTTAACTATGCAGGTCGGTTTCCTCCCCTCCCTCGAAATAAGTAAAGAGAACAGGCCAATTATAGGAAAAGATGCAAAGCAACTTATACATAAACCACGTAAAAAAACTTGTTGAAAATGTAAGTGACGATTATTTTAATTTTGACAAGCTCACTGGGGAAGGGATAAAGCCAGGTGCTGATGGAGCAGTGGCTACCAGTGGGGTTGCAAGTGGAAATCATGGTAAGGTGGCAACAGCGCACCAAAAGAAGGTGCACGAGGTACACTCCAGCCTCAGCTCAAACTGCAGAATAATCAAAATAGAGGACGAAGAAGTTGAAATTGCAAAATGGAATGATGTGAGGAAAACCCCAATAAATGAATTCATAATAAATGCTTTGATTAACAAGTTTCACTTTAAAACATTCCTTCCCTGTCAAAGTTGTGTGCTGAATTATTCCCTGCTGAGCAAGAATGGATCGAATTCGCTTCTCAGTGGAGACATATACATTGAAGTTCCAACGGGTTTGGGAAAAACATTATGCTATATTATAACCATACTGGATTATTTTTTATATAAAAAGGACGAGAGTGGGAAACTCTTCTGTCTTATATTAACAGCCACAGAAGAATTGGTAACTCAAATCCTGGGGGTTCTGAACAAGTTCGAAGTTAGTAACCTACTATGTCAAGGGATAAATACCAACATGTTTCAAATGAACATTTATTTCGATGAGTTGATGGATAGTAGGGACACCTTTAAAGACACGAACATTCTCGTGACAACGACCAACAAATTTGAAACCCTCTTCTACAGTAATGAGGAACTTTTTAAGGATTTGAAATTTTTAGTTATTGATGAAGTGGATAAAATTATGTCCTTTAGTAAGTCCAACATTAACAGTTTAGTGAACTCCCTATCGAACATTGTGGAGAAGTATCAAATAGCAACTCATAATTTGTACAAACCAAAAAATTTCCTGCAGAAAATTTTCGTTTCCGCCACCCTCTGTAAGGTGTCGGATAATCTCATGTCGCTGAATCTGTACAGACCCATTTTTTTTTATTACATTGTTAATTACAAGAGAAACGAGGAGTTTTACTTGAGCACCAAGAAGAAATACAGCAAGCTTTATGTAGTTCTCCGACTGATCATGGATATACCGTCTAAGGGTGAGTAAAATATTTTGTAGGAGGGCCTTTTTTTTTTTCTTTATTGGAATGCCATGTGGTGGCCTCGCCTCTTAATAGGCATCCCTTTCCGTTTCCACGTCTACCACTTCCTCCATTTTCTTCACTTCCACTTTTACCCCCCGCAGACAACCTCAGCATGCTCATCTTCTGCAACAGCGAGGAGTCGGCTCACTTGCTCTACCGGTTCCTGACCGTATATTTCAGCTACACCAACGAGGACAGCTACGGGATAAAAGAGTACACCCGGAATTTATCCAACAAAAGGAAGAAAAAAATATTAAACGATTTTCTAACGCAGAAATTGCACATCCTGATATGTACGGACTCCATTTCGAGGGGACTGGACACCGTGAATGTAAACTACGTGGTGAACTACGACATGCCGAGTCACTACAACGTGTTGACACATAGGATTGGAAGGCTCTCCAGGTACATCATCATATATAGAGGTGGAACGAATGGGGCTATTAATGTATCATCACCCCCCTCAAGCTTTTATTGGCACATGGGTGTCCCCCAAAAAAATTACATGGAACATGTATGTTTCTACATATTCACATCTTTTGGATAACTCCATACTGACTCCACCCCTTTTGTGCAGACATAACAGCAAAAGAGGAACAGTGTATCATTTGATACGGAAAAAAGAAAAAATGATTATGAACAAGTCAATCAGGCAGAGGCACCTGAAAGGAATCGAGAAGATGAAATTCAAAAAAGAAAAACTTCAGGATATAAGGAGAGACATAAAACATTTGAAGCCTCTTATCAAGGATATTATAGCCAAGGAAGAGGCGGAAGTTTTACGTAGACATAAATTTTATCCCTACGATGAATTGGTGAAGCTGTGTGGGTTGGAGTGACCACATTTGGTGTGATTAACTTGTGGATATTTTTTTTTTTTTTTTTTTTTTGTCCCATTTTTTGGAGGAGACACATTCCACAGTTCGCGTATGAAATAAAGGGGGAAGAAACAACAAAAATTTACGTCGTTTTTTTTTTTTTTTTTTTTTTTTTTGTTCAATTACGCATCCTCTCCAATGGAAAACAGAAGGAGATCGTCGCCATTATGATGCCACGGATTGGGATAAAGTAAGCGTATGTAGGAATGTCCGCCCAACTTTTAAGTGCAAATGTGGGAATATAATTTTTTTTGTATTTTATCCATTTTTTGCCTTAATCCTCATGCGCATGGATAGAGTACTCGGGGGAGGAATAATATTTTTTTCTGAGTTGCGCATTTTGAGGGTGTACCCCTTATCACGGAGGGAAGGTCATGTCTTTGGGGGCCTCATTGGTCTGTTCCCCCGTGGTGTCCATCCTGCGGCGATAGAATGGGCACGGAGAAAAGTCACCAATTTATTTGCCCAAATTAGCGAGAAACTGATGGCCTTACGTTATAAAAAGGAAGAGGGGACCATTTGCTTAATATCATCACTCTTTTTACGATCAGTGGGTTAATCAATAAAGTGATGGTAGATTAATTTTTCCATAAAAAAAAAAAAAAAAAAAAAAACGCAGTGCACATGACGGTGTGTACTTTTTATCTTCCTGTCAAACGTTGCGGAGGTAGAAAATGTGCAAGAGAAAAATTCTACTTCTATATAACCAGTTGGAACAACTAAAACGTTATCCGTTTTTTTGTCCTTTTTGCGTCTTTGCTGCGCCCCCGTCTATATTTTTGTCGTTCATCACTTCATTTTTTTATACACCCTTCTGCAACTCGATCCTTCGTTTCCGTCGCGCCAGCCCCTCAAATTGGAGAGAACATAAACGTTAAAAAAAAAAAAAAAAAAAAATCGGAACGGTTAAAGGTTTTTTTAAATTACGTTAAAAAAATTGTATAAAAATTAAATTTGGAAGTGTTGACATGAATTTGTGTAAATTTTTTTTTTTTACATCTTTTAAAAAACTGAGTTGTTAATATTTTTCCTTTTTCCTCTCGCTCTGGAGGGAAAATTAATGTGTGCATTTTTGTCTAAGTGAAAGAAGGTGAATTTTTCGGCCTGTTGCACTGAGGGGGAGAATTCTTCACTTTGCAGAGTTTTCCACGCGTTGGTACACACCGTCTTTTCACTATTGTCGTTAGACACTTTTCGGTACACTGTTCTACTGTGGGCGTTTGTACCAAGTGAAACACCACAAATTCCCGCGTAAAAGCGCTATAACGTGAATTTTGTTCTCCCATTTGGCTATTATCCCCCCCCATAAAAAAAAAAAAAAAAAAATGAAAAAGCTTCTCCTGGTTGCGTTGTTTTACTTGCTAAAAGAGCAGCTTCCCGCACACGCGGAAGAACACATCTGTGATTTCACCAAGGAGAAGTACCTTCTAGGAAAAAATGAAAAAGAATACTGTGTGGTGGAAGCCAAACCTTTTGACAGCGTAACTTTTATATGTCCGAAAAAAATCGGAGCACAGTGCTTTCAAAATGTGAACACAGAAGATGATATAAGTAAAGAGAAAATGGAATCATCGAAATTAGCCATAGATGAGCTGCTATACGGATCGACCCTATATGGAGACACCCTCCTAATATCTCCCACAGTGAAGCAAAGCAAAACGTTCTACTGTTTCTGTAACTTAGAAATGAAGGACATGAAGAAGTATCTACAGAAGAAAAGATTGTCCAAGGAAAAGGAAAAAGAAAAAGAAAATGCAAAAAAGAAATCCACCGTCAATGTGGACAATTTGGAAAATGCGGATGAAGACATGGAGGTGATAGTCCCACAGAAGCAAGAAGATCAGAACCTAGTTCGAGCATTACATAGGGTAAGAAAAATTATGAATATAATAGAGCGTGAAAAGAACAAAGAGGAGGAAGGAGACGATTCTGAAAAAAAGAAAGAAGAGGACAAAGAAGAAGAAGAAGAAGAAGAAGAAGAAGAAGAACTTGTAGTTGAAGAGAAGGAGGAAGAAAAGGATAAGAATAAAATTGAAAAAATTATTACAAAGTATGGAGTAATGAAAGTTGTTGTTTCTACAAATCATACAATAACTAAAGGATGCGACTTCGGAAATAATGTAGTGAATTATTTTTCTAAACCCTACCCTATTGAGAGGTATGGAGGCAGTAAGGTGTGCAGAATTGAGGCGAAGCCAGGGGAGTTTGTCGGATTCAAGTGCATATATGATAACACGGGCAGCGTTGAACCACATAACTGCTTTGACAAGGTTTTTTACGAGGGTAAAGAAACCGATTTACAGACCCTCATGCCCGGCTATATATCATATGGAAACAAGAAGAAGGGGAAGTACGCCTTTTACTTAAAATTACCCCACTTTGTGCAACACAGCTATACCATTCGGTGCAAGTGCAGGTCTACCGTTTGGCAGTATGATGACTACGTGTTTGAGCTTGCGGTCGAGGGAGGAGAAAGCGACGTTGTTGCTAAGTCTTTCCATGAGTAAGCGGTACCAGGGGTGGATGAACGAGGTGGCATATGGAAAACCATCTCAACTTTTATGTGGGTTGGCCTCGTAGTGCCTACGTGGATGCCGTTGAGTGTAATCATCCAACTGCGTGTAGCACCTTCACGCGAACGAATATATATATATATTTTTTTTTTTTTTTAAATGTTGAAAATTTTTAATTCTTCGAAATTAATTGTCCTCGAAGAATATTTTCAGCACTACGATGCGGGCTGAAGGGATGTTCTCCCCTCTCCCCTCAAAAAAACAATACAATTTTTAAATTTTCCCTTTAAGCTGAAAATAAAAGGTTAGAATTGGTTGCTTGATTACTTGGTTGGTTGTTGTTGGTTGGTTACGCGGTTGCGCAGATAAGCGTTGTGTCAAGTTGGCAAGTACTCGGTAGACACCCTCGTATGAGTGAGAGGGCTTTCTTCATGTCCACGTCAAATTTGTGAGCCATTTGGAGAAAGATTCCTCTTACATGATACCGACATATTGGCATCGCTGAGCCAATTGCTGTCTAATTGTGGAGTCCTCCTCTTTTCACTTTTTCAAGAAATTACAACATCGCATGTAGATCTCTCCCCTACCCTTATTTTAGCACACGTGAACCTTTTCATGACGCATAGTTAATTCTGCAATTTTTTAAGAGAAAATTAACGATGAGAATAGTGTAAAATGCGAGTGGCGTGTTTGTAAGCGTCCAAATTGGAGGATTTACAATTTTTTTTTAAAAAAGATAGATCATTTTTTGCTTGCATAATTTCGAAGCACCCGATATATATATGTATATTTTTTTTTTTCTTTTCTTCTTTTTGCATGCGTTGTGAGTATGGAGCGGTAGATGGTCTAATTTGATCAGCTAGGATGAGCTAAAAATATGGAGTCGTAGCGGCTCGTGTCTCCATATTTTTCCTTCCCGTGTGAGCTTTCGTTAGCGACGTTTCGAGCTATTTCGTTTTGGGTTTGTTGTGTGTCTGGCGATTTTTTCTTTTTTTGGGTAGCATGTTAAAAAGGGCCCCTCAAGAAAAAAAAAAAACAATAAATAAAGTAAATATATTTTTAATTCATTTTAATATTTTAATATTTTAATATATTAATATTTTAATATTTTAATTTACTTTATTTTGTTCTACTTTATTTTTCCTCTACTTTGTGTAGATCTTATTCCTTATAGTTGAACGAATTTTTTTTTCTTCTTTTTTTTTTTCTTTTTTGCATCTACTGGAGTTATAGCTATCTCCGCAAGAAAAAACTTAAAATACCTGCAGATACCATGTTGTAATTTTTTCTTTTTGCTTCCATTTTGCGTTTCAATTTTTTATGGGAATTTACCGTATAGGTGCTAATGTGTAAGACGCATATTAGGACTATCCTTTTGCGTGAATTTTTTTTTTTTTTTTTCGCTCCTTGGGTGTGCATCTTAAAAGGAGGGACACACGGATGAACAGAGTGTAGTGTCAGAAGGGGGCCTTGCCGAAAAACCATAAGAAGAATCACAGTGTGAGAGTAAAAATGAGGTTCTTTCAGGTGGTATTGCTTTTGGTGATCCCCTTCACGGTTAGCCACTTGTACAACAACGGAAAGCTGAAATGTGGAAAATGGGATGTTAGAAACTATTCCGAAGGGGGAAGGTGGAGAATTCTTAACGGAGAAGACGGTAGGGATGCCCTACCAAGTGGTAATTCACGAGATGCAAGAAATGATGAACATAGTGTGAATGAACAAATTTCTCCTACAGTCCGAATTAAACAGGTTGAATTTATTGACAAAGAGACAGGGGAAAGTACGCTTGTAGATGTGGAGGAGGGAGGTAGGAACAATTCCCGTCATGCCACAGAAAGTGAATCCTCTTTGCGTGGGAGGAATTTGACGGATATATCTGCTGATGAAGAGAAAGGAAAAATGTTGCAGGAAGATGGTGGGGGAGTAGGGCGAACTACTTCAAGTTCGATGATGAAAAAAACAGTTGAAGGTAGCAATGGTACGAGAGATCTTATACAACATAGAGAAGAAGAAGAGAAGGAGGACGATTCGAAAGCAAACATACAAGGTAATGCAGAGTTGGAACTAAAGAGCATACCAAATGGAAAAATGGCATCCATAAAGGATAACGAGTCGAACCTGGTTAGAAATATAATTAGCCAAATTAATTATGCGCGAAGCATTGGGGAATTGATTAAAATGACTGATGAAGGGGAGACACAGTTCTCAGGAAGAAGTATCCTTCCGAAGGTAGAAAAGGAACGAGGAAATCCTTCACCGGATGTCATTTGGGGGGGAAATAATCCAAAGGAGGAAATTCAGAAAGGAAATAAGAACGATGAAATGATAAAGGGATATGCAAATGTACTGTTAAACGAAAGGAAAAACACCTTGAAGGAGAACGTTCGTAACTTGCTAAGCAGAGTTTTTAATTTAATCGTTCGCGAAAAGCTAATGACTCGTATGTGCCAGAGGGGGGAGCAGCAGGATAGGGAAGATAAATCGAAGGGTGAAGGATGCGCTAAAAGGAAAAACTGCGAGTGCAGTGATGGGAAGAAACCCACGCCGAGTTCATCCGATAACCCAAGAGGCGACCCCACGAACTGCGGTCTTCCAAAACTGAGTACAAACAAGTTCTATCAATCAGAAGATCTTTACAACTACTACATTTCCCTCGAGGAAATGCTGAAAAGCAGAATGATTCGGTGGAAAACAGATCGAGTATCAAAGTACTTCACCTTCTACCCAAGCAAAAAAATAAAAGACAACCTAGAAGATGTGACGGAGAACAAGGTATTTATAGAATCCGTTAGAAGCATCTTATTCGATTCACATAATAAAAAAGAACAAAATGTTTACACAAGTTTTGCCGTTGTTGTTGAGACATTATTCTCCTTAATAAAGGAAGAAAAGGTAATTGTTGATATGTATTCTTATGTGAATTTATTTTTCCAAGACTTAGACATTCTAAACTCGAAGGTATTGCATTTTCTCATAAACTCATCGATTGAAAATTCTAATTTTTTAATCCCCCCGGACGATTTGTCCCTAACCAACTTTGAATACATTTTAGCCAAGATATATTCTCGCTCCGTTTTGGCTAATATTTTAAGCAAAAAAATGAATCATTCGGATTCTAAAAAATTGTCAGATTTTCTCATCAGTAGGAACAACGATTTAAAGTTTACTTTTCTCGAGAAGGTAGAGATTCTGGACTCCGCTATTCCTAATGAAGACGGTTCATCCATGGTGTTGAGGAATTCAGGGGATCAAGCGAGTGGCCCCGTCCAGGTGGACGATGACACTTTGTGTAAATTTATTCCCATTAGGAAGAAGTGAGTCTTTGCGCGCGACTGAATATGCATCCCTGGGTGTACATGTTCAAGTATATGCATACTCAGTGGTGCATATCTCCTTATTCCCACCATTCATTTCTAACCAT
This sequence comes from Plasmodium knowlesi strain H, assembly GCF_000006355.2. NCBI lineage: Eukaryota > Apicomplexa > Aconoidasida > Haemosporida > Plasmodiidae > Plasmodium > Plasmodium knowlesi. Next base: position 152,712 of record NC_011904.2, on the reverse strand, counting down.
TTATTTCAAACCATTCATTACTACCCATTCATTTCTACCCATACATTTCTACCCATTCATGTCTACCCATTCATGTCTACCCATTCATGTCTACCCATTCATGTCTACCCATTCATGTCTACCCATTCATGTCTACCCATTCGCTTTTCTCCCACGCAGACTACTGTACGAAAAACTGAACGTCACGAGGAAAGTCGCCGAAGAAGTAATCCTGGATTACCTCTTCCGATTACTCGTGAGGAAGGTGCATGATTATGTGATGGAGTGATTTTCCAACTGGATAGAAGGAAGATAGTGGAAGGCCCCAGACGGTACCAGCCGATCAGTTAATCAGCCGATCAGTTGGATGGGCGTGAGCAACAGTCTGCTCGCTATCCGAATGGTACATATGTAATACATGTGTGAGTGAATAATTTGATCGCCCAAACGTTTTAGCCGTAATTTGGTTGCCCCCTTTTTGTTGCCCCAACAGTTTCCTCTTTTTTTCAAATTTTTTTTTTTTTTGTAAAATAGGGGTAGATGTTTGCGCGGTGCAAAAGGAAGAGCGCACGGATGTCGGTGGGTTCGCCAGAGCCGGCCTGCGCTCCCATTTTCCGTATCTATTTCGTTTGACTAGTTCTGCCGCCCGATTTTTTTTTTTTTTTTTTTGTCAAATTTCAAACTTTAAGAAAATCGCCAAGTGTGTGTATTTTCTACTAGTGAATTTTTTTACTATCTTCAATTACTATTTTTCACAAATATGAAAAATTTTCCATTCCTATAAAAAAGCAGAATGTGCATATCTGCGTCCACAAGTGGAATGCTGGATGTGTGAATCGTTTGTGCATTTCAGTGCACTGTGGGGGAAGGCAAAAAGGGGGTGTTATACTTGTGAAATTCGCCAATCAGTGCTAATTCGCGTTGACGAACGGGTGCACTTTGGGGAAGGGAAAAATTGAAACATGATGTCTTCATACTTTTCTAGATTTAGACACGTTCGGAATGATTTTTTTTTTTTTTTTTATTCTTTTTTTCTTCTTCTCCCCCCCCCCCCCCTTGGTGTGGTTATCAGGCGAACAGGGGAAAAGGATCAGAAGGGAAAATCACATTATAGTTTATTAATTTTAGGCGATTTTTGTAACTGTAATGTTATTTTCCGTTTGGATGCCATTTTTTCTTCTTTTTCGTTTCAGTTTGGTTGTTCTGTTCACTCACAGGCGGCTGCAATTTTGCGCCGATATATCCCCGCATAGACATAAAGTTCGTTCCGTGACAATCTCCTGGACATGATTTTAATTTGTCTGCTTTTCTTGGCTTTTGTGAGTTATGCCAAATGTGACATCCCGGTTCACTGCTTGAGTAGACATGTAGAGGGGAAATGGGAGATCAGCCTGGGCCTCCTTAAGGGAGAAAGTGGTGGCGCTTCGAATTGGGGACAAGACTACGACTACGAGTGTGGCTACCGACGTCCGGACGACTCCGTTTACCATGGTGTAATATACATGCACATCTGTACATGTGTGTTATGTCGAAGCGGTACCCGTCGGGTTCTGCCCTTTCACTTTTAATGCACCATCACATATCCTTTTTTTTTTTTTTTTTTTTTTTTTTTTTTTTGCGTATCTTATCCACCTGACAGAGGAACTGGACCCTGATCACCTGAAGGGACGTTTCGAGGAGAAAAAAAAACAAATTATCCAATTTAACACAGACAGAAGCATAAACATAATCGAAAATGGGGAAATAAATCCTGAGTACAGTGGGTTCTGGAGGATCGTGTACGACGAGGGGTTATACATGGAGGTGTATAAGCAGAATGATGAGAAGGAGATTTATTTCTCCTTCTTCAAGTTTCAAAGAAGGAACGATGCGTCTTACAGTTACTGCAACAGGTTGATCATGGGGGTAGTGAATGTGTATCACCTGAATGGTAGTGAAGGAAGTTCTTCTTCTTCGGGGGTTTCTGGGGTAGATGATCTATCAGATCAAAATGTAAGGGGGAAAAGGGGGTCCAAATTGAAGGACGTTTTTCTCGTCAAAATGGAGCATAATGGGAAAAATGGATTGACCCCCAAAAGGATTAACCTTTCCAGAGAAAGATTCCATTTTGTAGGCTCAAAAGAAGGTGCACCTAAAAGTTCGAGCCATTCCATAGATTACTACAACGATAATTATATTAATTTTGACATGTTCACCATGAAGAGGTTATGTTGGTATGGGAAGAAGGTCGGTACCCCTGATGAGCCTACGAACAAGATCCCCGTGGAGATAATTTCTCCCCTTGTGTTGGACCCAGACACACACAACAAGAATTACGCCAATTTGAAGTTGGAGTGGGGAGGTGTCAATGACAAGAGGATACAGCGAGTGAATCACGGACAGCCACATACCGATAAAGCACTCACCCGATTGAGAACTCTTCCAAAGCACACAGAAAAATCAAACAAAGGGATGAAGCAGAATAGCATATTTAATACCTATCGTGAGAAAGATGTATCTTTGGCACATTTTGACTGGACAGATGAAGCTGACGTGAGGGAGAGACTTAATGGGAAATGGGTAAAAGTTATCGACGAAGCGATAGACCAGAAGGAATGTGGATCTTGTTACGCAAACTCAGCTGCGTTAATTATTAACAGTAGACTCAGAATTAAATACAATTATATAAAGAACATAGAGTTGTTATCCTTTAGCAACAAGCAGTTAGTTCTTTGCGATTTCTTCAATCAAGGATGCAATGGTGGCTACATTTATTTGTCCCTAAAATATGCGTATGAGAATTTCCTTTTTACGAATAAGTGTTTTGTGAGATACTCCTCTTTATATTTAAATAAGGATACGAAGAATAGCGCGCTCTGTGATCGGTTTGATACGTTTAAGGCTTTTCTGAAGAAGGGGAGCGGGGAGGATTGGTCAAGTGCGCATGTAGGACCACTGCATAGGCAAACCAAGCGAGTGAGGCAACACGAGCCTTCTGGGGGGAGTGAAGAAAATGTCGGAGGGGAAGATATGTTTGTAGGTGAAGAAGTGGATAAATCCTCTACCCAAGGTGAAGAGCACAGCGGAGGAAATAAACACAGTCGACATCATATGGGTGATGTGGATGATGTGCGCGATGAACAAGACCTCCCCAAGGATCACGAGCTAAGCGAGGGCTACCTCCCAGTGGACGATTCCGTGAGGGATGCCAGTGAAGTGGACATGCTCAAACTACGCGAATGCGACGCGAAAGTCAAAGTGACAAAGTTCGAATACTTAGATATAGAGGACGAAGAGGATTTAAAAAAGTACCTATATCATAATGGGCCCGTAGCAGCGGCAATTGAGCCATCAAAAAATTTTCCGGCGTATAAGGAAGGCATACTGACAGGAAAGTTCATAAAAATGTCGGATGGGGGGGAATCCAATGCGTATGTTTGGAACAAGGTCGACCATGCTGTAGTTATAGTTGGGTGGGGAGAAGACACGGTTGAAAATTTGAAAAAAAAAAAAAAAAAAGTTCACCATTATTCAGATGATCTTGACGCTTATGCTAGTGGAAAGGAAGACAAGGCCGGAGGTAAGGTCGTGAAGTATTGGAAAATTCTGAACAGCTGGGGGACTCAATGGGGGTATGACGGCTACTTTTACATTTTGCGCGATGAAAATTACTTCAGCATAAAGTCGTATTTGCTCGCGTGTGACGTGAGTTTGTTCATCAAGCGGGGTGATTCGGGAGTGTCGCAAGGGTGAGAAGTATTCCCTTTTGGGGGGTAGAAGGGGTAAGGTGAACTCTGACATGGTCTGCGCTTGAGAGGAGGGTTCTTTCGCCAAAAGTTACGCTTTTAACTGCGCGAGGAATTAAAGAAATTATTTTAAAAGGGCTTGCACCTATACGGTTGCACCGCTACATTTGATATACTGATACAGCGTGTGCGCCCTTTTTTTTGATACTCCACTTGGAACGTGTTAAAGAACTGGGGAGGTAGGGATCCCCCATCATGTGTTTTCTCCCTTGTGTGTAACTCCACAATTTAAATTTTAAAAGCCAATACGAAGTTGCCACCTCTTTGTGTTCATTAAAAGGAAGCGCCTTTGGAGAAATGCCCTCGCATTCCTTCCCCCCTTTTAGCTACTGACCCCCCTGGGGGATTCCAAACTGGTGAGTTTCCTTTTCTCGAGGAAGCGCCTTAAGGATAACTTAATTTCGTAGTGGAGCTTCTGAAAGAGGATTTGAAAAATGGGATTTTTCGAGGTCCCCAATAAATTTTTGTAAACAATATGGTACTTATCAAAATGATTGTTCAGGAATAGTTGCAGTTCGAATGTATCATGGTGGTTGATTTCTTCTTCTCCCTCCTCATCGTCCTTTTCATCTTTTTCATCTTTTTCATCTTTTTCATCTTTTTCATCCTTTACATCCTTTACATCCTTTTCATCCTTTACATCCTTTTCATCCTTTTCGTACTTTTTGAAGGTTCTTCCAACTTGGTTTGTCCTACCTCCCAAGCGTGATCTGTCTTGTTTGAGTCTTACACCTGAGGTTGTTCGTAATCCCATCGAGTGGCTCTTACAATGTGCTAATGCCCCATTGGGGGGAATGGCCCCCCTCCCCGAAAATGTACCTGCGGAGAATTTTCTGGGGGGAACGACAGCATTATTATAAAAAGAGTAGTACGTTACGTGGTTGTTAAAGATGTGAGTTAAGTTATAAATATGAACGTCGTTATTAATGTTAAAAATGTGGGTGTAATTTTTGAAGGCCTCATAACAATTGACTCTCTTATTTCGAAATACGATGTCTGCATTTATATTGGCATGAACGTAGGATCTGTAGATACACATGTAGAGAAGTTCGCAGATATTTACTCTAAGGGTGCATTTATATTTGTACTCCGTTTTTTTACTTATGGTGAGGTAATTTAATGTCTTTTCGTAATAGCATAGCAACTGATTATTGTTGGATTTATCATTGAGAAACATTAGATCAAGGTAGGATATGTTAGTAACGAGTGTGTCCCATAATTCCTTCAACTTTATCTTATCGATGTTGTAGTATAGGGGGATATGGATCAGCGCCAAGGAGGAGAGGATTTTTATTTTATATACATTTGTGTATCTGAGTGTACTTATTAGGTGGTCCAAGATTTGGCTGTGCAACTCGGCAAAGTTATGTGCAAGGAAAAAGGAGAAATTGTTGTATATCAGTTTGAAGGCGTAGAGGACATTCCATGTGATTTTGTTCTTTATGTGATCTTTTACGATGGATAGAAGGTAGAGAATAATTTTTGCGTCCACGTTGTTGTTCGCTTTGTTTATTGAGTTGTTTCTGCTTTTGCTTGAGTGGAAGATATCCTTTATTTCTATGACGATAGGATACTCGTGCACTTTTTCCTCCCTCTTTTCAGAGTACCCTTGGAAAAGATGCTCTGGGTTGAGTAATTCCTGGGGGGCATGTACTGAGGCGTTCTTGCACTGATCTGGATTTTCCTCCTGGGGAGGTTGTTCCTTCTTATTCTTTTTCCTCCTATCCCCTTCAAGGGGCTCACTCCGCTGGGAGCGATCCTCTTCCGAATTAACCATCCTCATGGGTATTTCCTTCTCTCTATCTGACATTTCCCACTTTGCTGCGTCCCCTTTGGACGAAAAAAAGTTGTCTTCAAAATTATATTCATACTTTACGTAGACATTTAGGAACAGATGATACAGTTTGTACTTGTGCGTTGACTTCATTTCAGAGTTGCTCTTTTGCAAGTGGCAGGTCGATAAGTTGATGGACCTTTTCCCTTGTTTGTTTTCATCTTGGTGTGCACAAGCAGGGGGGTGCAACTTTGTGTCGATAGTGGAGAACACATCGTTGTTTCCGTTTCCATCGCTTTTGTTTCTGCAGCTTATGTTCATTTTCATCTTTGCGAGAACTTCCTCCCCCCGGACGGAGTGCTTTTCCCCCTTGTACACCTCATCCTCTTTCGTTACAGCGCCGTTTTTGACATTAGGGTCTAAAAGTCCTTTGCTAGGTGTACGTTCAATTATGGGTATTCCTCGCCCAAGCAGTCCCTTCTTCTCAATTAAATTATTCAGGTACATAAAATACTTGAGAAGAAAAGTCGAGGGCAAGAAACTAATCGAATTGAACAAAAAGAAATTTACATTTTTGCATATAAATCCTACGTACCTAATTATGCAACAGATGGCCCGGTCTTTTTCTACATTTTTGTTTTGCCGGATGATTAGGAGTAGTATATATATGTACTCGATGTAGGAAATGAGGTATATATTGTTTGAGAATTGGTAATGCAGATTTTCTTCGTTGTGGGTATTGATGTCATTCGATTGTTTGCCGGGGGTAGGGGTATTCCTTGCGTCGCCTGACAAATCTCTACAGGGTGAAGCATTGCATGGTGCACTTCTGCCGCTCGTACAGGTGCTACTAGCCGTCGTGTTATTACTGCTAGAGGTACCGCAAGTTATTCCATTGTGAAAAAGACCCTCGCTTGCAGTCGTATGTATGTGATGGTTGCACTGGACGAATTCACCCGTAACCGTGTCCTCTCTTGATTTGATGGATTCCTCGCGTAGACGAAATAACTTCAAGTCATCCACATCTGAGCATAAATGTATGCTGTTAATGAAGCTGATAAACTTGTTAATGTCTTTGTTCTCTTCACTGTTATAGTTACTGTAGTAGGAAAAGGTCTTGATACTGTTTTGGGTAAAATAAAAGGGAACGTAGGAACTAGCTATTTCGCATATGCAGTTGTATGTGTAGTACTTTAGATCTACAAAGGAATCGTTGTAGAATTTTATAATGTGAATGATTATGTAGATGTATATATAGTACAGCTCAAACAATTTCCTTTCACTTCTTTGCTTTTGTAGTACGTATGCGTCTTTCCTTTGTCTCTCCACGGAGCCCGCTGATGGAGGTTCGTCCCTTTGGTCGTTCTCCTCGTATACGTGGATGGAATTGGTTACACATGTGTTCCTTGTTCTACTTTGCGCTTCGACCTGTTCTATGTTTTCGTTCGAATAGGAAATTTCACCATTGCGTGGAAGTAATGCCTGTTTGTTCTTATGTTGTGTGTTAATCTTGTTAACATGATTGCTTATCCCTCTTTGGGGATTCTCGAGTTTCTTGAATCCATTCCATTCGGGATCCTCCCTTCTGTTTTGTCTCTTTAGAAATCCACATATTTTGCTCATTTTGTCTTTATGGATATTCCTCGTATTCGTCGCCATTTTTTTTAGGGAGCTAGGGGAGAACATCTCTTTATCCTTGTCGTTTCCATTTTGTGGAATGTAAGAATGTCTGGGAGAATTTTTCTTTGCCATCTCATCCGCAATATTCATCCCTGGGTTGCTCATTCTTCTTTTTTGTACTTCCACCGTCGGTTTTCCTTGCAAGTATTTAAAGGTTGAATCAGGCATACTAATGCAGTGTCCTGGGTTCTCTTTCCGTTGTTGCGCCTGCACTTGTGCTCTTTGTTCCTCGTCGGAAATTGCGTTCAACACACCTATCTTTGCAGAAATGGTGGTATCCCCTGAGTAGGGAGTAACATCCGATGAGTGCTCACATTTAACTGGCTCCTTCGTGTTTTCCATTAGGACTGTACACGCCGAGTGTGTACCCACTCGCCTCAGTTCTTCACGTTCCATTTTTTCCTTGTTGCTACTACTACTACTGCTGCTGCTACTACTACGCCTGCTATTACTACTGTTGTGGTTGAGGATCTCCTTCGAGATGTACATGGTTGAACGTGTGGGGACCCTGGCTACATCTTCGAACAAATCTTTCTTATCATGCCATTCCTGGTGGGTGTAATTCTCGTCATCCGCAGAGGCATTTCCAGGGTTGTTATCATCGCTAATCTTTGTCATCTCCTCGATAGTACCAGGACATACCTTCCACCTTCCATTCACTCGTTCGTAACTCATGTTCCTGGGGGTCGAATGTATGAAAATGTTTGTAGATGTGTCATTTATCCTTGGGGAGGTAACACCCCCTGTGGTTATACTTGTACACATGTTCGTTTTCCACTTTCTCTCAAATGGGTCTACGCTCTTGGGGGAGGATACGTTTGGAAGGTTCATTACGACGTCTGTGTTAAGTTTGATGTTTCTTTGCAAGGCATTTCTTTGAGAGCCAATTTTCGAGGCATAACTGATGCCTCCATGGTCTGTAGCACCCCCAGCCCCAGACAACCCCGCTGCTGTGGTGAGGATATTATTATAGTACACATTAGTTGAATTTATATGTAGCAAATTTATCCTCTTCTCATAATTTTGAATGAATTTTTTATTAAAGGTAAAAATGTACTTGATAATATATTTGCTGAGGGCGGTAATGATGTTACACTTTATGCTGTGAACACAGGAAGACACAAGGTTTGTCAGTCTCTGGATGTCTTCAACGGTTAGGATTTTAAATCCTGTATAGCTTAAATGGGAGATGCAGATGATGGTGTTTAGAAAAATATGCTTTAGTTTGCTCCTTCTGTTTGTCATATCCTTGTTTATTTTATTTATGTTATGGATATGTATGAGAATGTACTTCCGGAAGAGGTAGATCATGTCTGTTTCGACGACCTGGACAAATTTTTTCTTCTTACTCATTTCCATTGGTTCGCTTTGGTGCTGATCGGGCGTACCGTTTGTTCTACTATCCGGGGAGATCCTTCTCCGCATGTGGTCATGTGCATGCTTGGAATCGCTTCCAGTCGGTTTTCCATTGGGGGGGTTCAGCAAATGGTTTGAAGTGTCCCCCACAGAGTTGTTCTCGATTGAGGTATTCGTCGTCGAAGGAGCTTCCCCCCGCTTGGGATCACTCCATTGGGGAGGGCATACATGTCTGACTCCATCTGCACTAGCGATGCGATTGTGGACACTTCCATAGGATGATCTCTGAACACCATGTCTGAAGCCAGTTTTAAACACACCCGTGTCGGAGCGTTTTTTTCTGCACATTTGATTGCACTGGGATAGTTCTTCTTCTTCTTCTGTCCCACCCGACTGTGGACTCAACGTGTGTTCTTCCATACAGTTGTTCCACTCCGTCCCGTTCGACGTGATGTCATTAAATATGGTGTCATTTCTATATTCATCCTTCTTTGTATAAATTGGAAGTTGGTATTCGCTGCAATTAACCTCGTAATAAGAATTGATAAAGCTGAAAATGTCTATGACAATTTTAATGGATATAATTTTTATGTGTATATTTTCCGATTGCAAGAAATATTCGAGCAAAGTTTTGACGTCATTCCAGCAGTGCATATAGCAGAAGAGATAATGTTTTAAGGTCTTTTGGAAAACTAGGAAAATATTCTTGAAAATTTGAATATCATATGGTATTAAATTCGGTATTAAATTGGGCACTAAATTTTGCATTATATTGTTCCTGTTGAGGAAATGATTCAGGTAGCTGGTGTCGTTATTTTCCTGTTGCATGTAGGAAATTATGTAATTGTCGTACAGGTCGTTGTAGGAATTGATCATATATTTTTTTTCGTAAGGATAGGATATGACGTTGGTGTTTGAGCGATCAGTTATGTTGGCATGGACTTCAAGAGAATTGTTCTTATCGATATTGTTGTTCAAATTTATGTTTTCTCCCTCTTGATATTGTTCTGGCTCTTCCGGTAAGTTCAATTCCTTTGTCCCCTTGTCGCCTACCTGTTCATTCCCGTTTTCCGTCCATATTTCTATTCCATGTGCGCAGGGCTGATAAAAAATCTTATACAGAAATATCAACATGAAGTAGATTAACTGTGCAAAGGAGATGTCATAGAGCTGATTATGCGAAGCGTGGTGGCAGTAAATGTTGCGACCATTTAGGGTTCTGTTGATATTCTGTCCGTATATATTCGTGCAGAGGAAGCGGAAGATGTCATCATTATAATTGCACATCAGGACGGAAAAGATATTAATAATAACCGTTATCATGGTTATATATTTGGAGCCTTTGGAATACTCATTGCAATAGAGAATGCTCATTAGAAGATTGTAATCTTCGCTTGATAGAAGGTTCTTATTTATTTTGTCTATGTTTTTGTACAGGTGCGATAAATCGTTGTCGTTTCTTTTTTCTCCGACCTTCTTTATGTTATTTGTCGCATCGGTTATGTTTGTATGTTCGCATGAGCACATGCTCCCATCAGCAGCTTCTTCTTCTTCTTCATTATCATCACTGTCATCATCACTAACATCTTCGTCGCTACTATCATCATTGTCATTATCATTTTTTTCTTTTTCTTTTTTTTTTCTTTTCTTGTGATTTTTCAGTTTCAATGCACCTGGTCTCGGAGCGACGCCTGTCTTCCCCTCGGGGGGCTCGCTACGGGCTCCATTTTGATCCATGCCATTGGAATGCATGCGCAAGGGTGGTAATTTCTCCACCTGTTCACATGCATTCTCCTCATTTTTGTCACTCGCCGTGATGTCTTTGTTTTTATCATTTTGTGTGTCTGCCTTCCCTTCCTCATTATTATGGTGCATTTGTTTTTTTTCTTCTTTTCCTTTTTTCATATCTGCTTTACTTTTTCCTTTCGAGTGGTGGATTGGAAGGCCATTTCTGGTGCATCTTGAATCACACCCTTGGGTTCCTATTGGAAACGAGCCCCCCGATCTATCCCTCCTCTGACCATGCAATCGTTTGCCATCTGTCTGTTCATCTGGTGTCTGCTTCCCCCCCTGTACATCACTTTCTTCGTGTTGTTCGGCATCCCTAAGGTTATTCAGGTAATTAGTGAGGGAGATAAACACGCGCTCATCCTCGTCTAGGTAGTCATGCGCGTAGAAATCCTTATCTCCAAGTTGTTTCGTGTGGAGAATTTCATTTCTATGTCTGCCCAGGTGCACATTATTGTTCTTCCTGTTGCACACCACGTTGGTACTGCTAAAATAAGTTGGGAACTCCCTTTCTCTCTCTGCAAACTTTGCGATGTATGGAAGGAGAGAGTAAACAGAAGGGATATTCTTCTCTCCTTGGCTTTTCCCTTTAGAGGTAATATCCTTTTGGAGCAATTTCTTAATACAGGAATTAAAGGTATCACCGTGGTTAAAATATATGAGGTACTTTAATAAGTAGAAAAAAAAAAATTTCAGAATTTGCTTCAGTAAATTCTTATACTTTGCTATTAATATAGATTGAGAAACTCTTAAAAAAAAACGGCAAATATTTAATCTGTCCGTGGGGGTATAGAAATTATTTTCTCTCTCCACCATATATGTTCTGGTAATAAGTTTTGTAAGTTTTGTAAGTAACTTTACAATGATTTGTTCGGTGGCGACTTTTTTTGCACTACAGTAGTTTCCTTTCTCATTGTATTCTTCCTTCGCGTAGCTTTCATAACAGTAATCGTCCGTAGGGTTGGATATTCCCCCGTTGGACCTTCTACCAAGAGAATTATTTCCTTTCACTTGTTCATATGTCTGCATTTGATTATCCACTTCAAGTGTTGTCCAAGATGGTCGAGTATTTATTTCAACTTCTACTTCTCTCTTCACGCTGTTATTCATCTCTTTAAAGAGAAGAACTGAATGGTTTTCTTTTTCCATGTAAATATTCTGCTTTGTCTGTTTGTCCGTGGAAAACGGGTTGATATAACCTGCACTGTATGAAGTTTTTCCAGAAGGGGTGATACTGGAAGGAGGATAGTTCTTGTCTCCCTTTATTGGCGCGCTTTTATTTTTCCCGTTCACTTGTATCATTTTTTTGGTTGTACTTGCTTTTGGAATTTCCTTCGTCAGGCTATTCATCTGATAATGTGGGGATTCCTCGGGGGAGGTCTCTTCGTTTGGTCCCGTTCTGATGACATCGTTCTGCATCTGATTGATGTGGTGGTTGCCGTGGTGACTACCCTCCTTCAGTAGAAACCAGTACTTGAGTTGTTTGCAGTCGAAGAGGTACTTAAGGCATAAGATGGAATTCGTTCGGATCTTCTGACTCTGGTCATTCATCGTGAGTGTTAAAAATATCGGTATCATTTTTTTCTTGTTTTCATTGTAGTAGTAGAGGATTTTATCCCAGTTATTTATATATATGTGCGAAAACATTTTTATTAGAGAATGTACACAACAGAGGATGTTATTTCGTATGGATACGGCTAACTCCTCATCCTCCTCTCCTTTTTTTTTGGAGTAAAATTTGGCTTCGGAGTGTATTTCCCCATTTTGCTGATCAGATATGTTGTAGTTACTCTTTTGGGGGTTAACGTTTCCGATTCGGCCTATGGGGCTAGGCTGGGTTTTACTTCTGGAGTATCCGTAGTTGTACTTTTCAACGGTCATGTCTTCGCTCTTTTTCTTTTTCGGAAATGTCACGCCAGGGATGGATGTCTTTTTCAGCAGGATGTTTTCTTCATTCGTTCCGTTGTTCATTTCGCTAGTCGATCGGTTAGTCGCTCCATTGGCCTCTTCCAAATTTTCTCTATTTCGCGTACATTCTGTGCTTACAGCAGTTACAACCTGTCTGTTGCGTGCGGTGTATCCAGGCCCTTCCCAAACATCCCCCATAGGTAGATCTTCCTCCTCCGTTTTGTCCTCCTCATCTAAGTAGTTCGTGTTAACGAAGAAAAATGGCTTGAGCGATTCGTATAGGGGGAAGGCAATGAGTTCCTCCTTCTTTTTGTTCCTGGAAATGATTCTGATTTTTGCGTATTCTAGGATGGTTTCATTGAAGGCGTTTATAAATGGCAGGAGAATTTCGAGGGAGCTCTCATCATATGAGTGCAGATCTCGATCTTGGCCTTCGCACTGACCAACCAGTAGGTCGTTCTTAAAGTACTGGTATAATTTTTCGAAGAGGGATTTGTACAAATTAAGAAGGAAGAACCACGCCTTGTCCGATATGGAAATGGGCTTGATTAAGATTAACTTGACGACACAATACAAACATGTTTTTATCACCTGAAGAATGTATACTCCTAGGTGGAGTAAAAACAGGAGGTTCTTTGCAACTAGACAAATGCTATACAAAATGGAGGAGTTAATTTTATGGATGTAATTTGAATTTAGTAGAAGGAGAAACATCTCGTAAAATTTATTTAAATTAAAAAAAAACTCCTCATAATTCTTTAACCTTAATTTCGCTAAATACAGATTCAGTTGGTTCAACTTCTTTTTCTTAAATCCGTCGTTATTCATGAACACATCATTGAATACCTTGTTGGTACAGTACCGTATGTTTTGGATTATGATATCCAGCTTACTTCCTGTGGGTATGTCCCTCTTGGTTGTGGTGGATGTGTCGGGGCAGCGTTCCGTGTGACCTTCGGGGTATCGTTCCGGATAGGCACTGGTGTCCCCCTCAACACAGCAGTCACCGTGATGGTCTTCTTTTCTTCCGTCACTTGGGTAGGTATTTGCCCCTCCGATGATTCCAACTGGGGCATCCACTACTGTGTCCACTGCTACATCCATTGCACCTCCTCCAATGCCCAGGAGCTCCCTCCAAATGGTCCGATTGCATGCCCCCCCTTGATGGTCAAACTGGAGCACTGTCGTCGGCTCCGTTATTTTCTTAATAGGGTTCAGAAGTTTCACCTCTTTGGAGTCATCCGTATTGCATGTTGTGGCATCAAACGAAAGGCCCTTGTCCCCCATTTTTCCAATTTCGTAGCTTGAAGAATTGTTCACCAAAATGTCCAAACCCTGGTTTCCATTTCTGTTGTTGTTATGGTGGTGAGGAGGACAACCGTTGGAAGTACATATGGTGTGATGTTCTTCACCCTGGGTTAGCTGTACACTATGGCATATATTGTGTTGTCTATTTTGGTGTAGAATCAGGGATAAGGGTGCTATTCCCTCCTTGCATTTGTTTTGAGAACTGAGAAAATTGGATATGTTAGAAACGGCAGGGTGTGGGATTACCATGGGGGAGTAGTTATTTCCCTCGCCCCAGGGTTGGGAGGTACATTCACCCTTTCCACTGTGCGTACTGTCAAGGAAGTACCCCTCAGGAGAGAATGCTCCAATTCTGTTAAACTCGTCTAGAAGCATCCCTTCAGCATCTTCCGGATGGGTACAAGAGATACCACCCGTTTGGGCTCCTGCACCACTGATGAACTTCGTTTTGTCGTTAGGATTGAACAGGTTACTTGTACTCATTACGTGATCATTAACGGTGATGGCCTTTCCTACCTTAAAATTGTTCATCCTTTTGTACAAGCTGACTAGCCATTTTGACCTATCATCCATATTGGTGTCCATTGAGCTGTTTTGTTTCTTGTTTATCATATCTATGTTCGTTCCTAAGTGGTCCTCATTATAGGGTGGGTTCATTTTTGTAATTTTAGTTACTGAACTACTTCCCTGTGCTAAACTGTTGTCCTTCGTGGTTACATTTGCATTGGTGTAAACTTCAAATAGGTTACAATAAGTAGAGTCCTCGCTCTTAACGACATGATTAACGGAGTCTCCTTCGAATGGATTACTTACATCTAAGCTTCCTATGCATCTGTCTCCTTTTGATTTATCTATACGGCTGTGTAGATCTCTATACTTGGCACTGTCAAAACTGACCATCATATCGTACGGTACGTTTGTCCCTTTATCAGCCAGTGGGTAATCATCACTGTGGAAATTTTTTTCTACCTTTTTCATATCTACTCCGTTGAGATGATTCGATTTTTCCATTTTTTTTTTGTTCACGAATGATTGTTCGATCCAATTAGGGTTCACATACTCCCCTTGGTTAAGTTGCTCCTGAATTGTTCCTGCGGGCGTATTCATATCATTTGAGGCGTTGGTGCACGATGAGGAGTTTTCCCTCGTACACAACAGCGTCTTGTTTACTTTCTTTTTGCTTATGTACTCATCTAATAGGTTCATAACGTTCCGCATACTAATTTGTTCTTCTGAGTTGTTCATATGTGGAATTTTCTCGCAACTCTGGTGGATCATACAACTGTTTGTTTGGCTGGGGATGATTTCTCCATCTGGGTGGTTGATCATTTCGTCCCTTGGTAGATGGTTTGTGTGGGTCACCTGGTATGTTCGCTCTATTTCGCTTGCCCCTTCAACACCATCACCATGGATAACCACATTTTCCCCTCTAACTCGGCTGCAGTTAGAATATCTTCCAAGGATGTTTCTCTCCTGTCCTGGAAACACATTCCTATAGATATGATTCGTTTGTCTACCTTCATCGCTTGGTTGGTTACTCATTTGGGAATCGCATCTGCGGATGACAGTTCTTTCTTCATTTAAATTATAAACATTTTGTATATTTAGGAGATCCCTATTTTTGTAGTGGTCAAGTGGAGCGTCAAAATGTCTATTACATGTAAGTTCATCTGTGGAAATTGTCCCCCCGTTTAGCACCTCCTGTTTTATTTCATTTAATAAATTTAGTTCTGGGTATATTGTGTCATAACCTTCTGCCTTGTTACTTGGATGGTGGAATATTTGATCGGATGGGCTACCTCCAACGTTGTTTGTCATTCCTCCCTCTGCGCGAACATCTGTTCGAAAGTCGTGTTTTAGACATATACCTGGATCTGTGCTTACACCGCTTCCTATGCTGATTCCCCTTTGCCTGTGACTCCTCATGTGATCAATCTGAGTGGCACCTCCCACGATAAAGGATCGGAGCGAGGGAAGGAAGTCTCCATTTATCCCCCCGTAACGCACCTCCTCCTTTGCATTTTTGTCCATTTGACTATTACAATGGTTCAGTTTAAGTGCTTTGTGTAAATCTTCAAGTTCAGTTGCGCTGTAATAAATGCTATTTTGGTCGAAGCAACTTTGTACATGCCCCATTTGAGCGTTCTCCATCCCTTGGATGTCTCTATGTGGCAAGGTGAACTCAACTTTGTTCTTTCCTTGTATCATTAAATGGTTTCTCTCATCGGATGAGGAGTTTACCCGCACATCATCTCCGACAGTGCAGTAGGAGTAGTCACTTTCTTTACTCAACTGTTTCGTCCTTATATCCACTTGGAGGGGAGATAGTGGAAATAATTCCGGTAGATGATGCATCACATTATTTTTCATTACATGTAGTTGGTTTTTCTTTGGTTCTGTCTGTAGATATAGGGGGAAATGTGTCTTTTCTGGGGCATCTCCACTCTTTACAATTTTATTCTCTATGTAATTCATTCCGATTTGCTTGTACATGTCATTTTCGTTGTTTAGAGGGTAGTAGTTTTTTAAATTCTGTTGAGCCTCCATCTGTGGTGGATTTTGCACCTGCTCGTTTTTGTCTTTCCTTTTGATACTACGCATGATCATGTTAAATTGTTCCTGCGTGATGTTTGACGCAACATTGGGGGATATGCTTAGCCCCATGTTGGAAACCCCATTTTGCGTAACATTCCCCTTTGTGTTTAAAAAATCTTGCACGCTCTTTTCCATCTTGTATGGTCACAGAAATATTAGGACGAAATTAATCGTGACTATCTATACCCGTCTGGAGGGCACTATCAGTACATGCCTCGTACTGGTGAGGTGCTCCAACACGGATTTGCTCTAGCGGGAATATGCGAACATGTAATTTTTTTTAGGTTTCTGCTTATGCAAATATAGTATGGTGGAATAGGTGGGTAGCGTTGCTACTCCTTGAAATGCTCTCTGTCTTGTGAATGTCACTCCCGGGTTGGCTTATTCCAAGAGGTCATTTTTGATTCAAAGGAACTCATGCAAACATATTTATATAAATTTTTCACAAATGAAAGAATGGTGGTGAAGCATATGGACGAATCCACCGACTGTAGAGTCCCACTTTCCCAAACAAGCAGCGTTTAAAAAATAAAAAAAAAAAAAAAAAAATGAACATTAAATCAAACGGGGCAAGGTGGATTCTTTTAACAAAGTTTTACCTGACGTTCTTTTTTGTAGATATATTCTTTCAGGTATAAGCATACGGGATGGCTCGAAAAAAATAAAAAAAAAAAATTACACGATGGATGCATGGGGTAGTATATAATTTGATAGCAACTGTGTGTCTAACAAGCCGTCGTATTGATACAACAAATAGATGAAGAAAGTATGTGTATGTGTAGGCCCATGCACAAATGAAAAAAAAAAAAGAAATATGCGTTTTCGTACATATATGGGGTGATATTCTCTGATAGGTGTACATGTACATGGAAAAAGTCAATACGGTAATGTAAGAAAAGGAAAAAGGAGGAAAAAAAAAAAATCCTTGCGAATGCGCAGATGGGGTTACATTTACGTAGCAATTACAATGAACTTATCCAATCTTAGGTGTCGCCCACCCGTAGACGCACTCACAAAGAGGAAATTATGGAAAACAAAGTAATGTACACAAATAAATATGAAGTAGAGCTAGACAAAGACAAGGGGGTGGGGATCCAAAAGGTGATTTCTCAAACCACAGTGAGTTGTTATCATTAAAGGGGGAAAAAACAATAAATAGAAGGACGATTGGTCTAATTTGTTGGTACAGAGGATCAATTATCACGGAGGGGTAACTATACATGTGAATATATGAGCAGACAAACTTTTACATCAACACATGGACACAAACGTGTCTGAATCTGTAGGATTCCCTTTTTCTTGACACGAGCATGCTTAGTTATGTGCACAAATTTTATTATTTTTTTTTTCTCTCTCTGGCCTCTCCCTTCCTGGATCCCTTTAAAAAGGAAACGAAGGGAAATATACCCCCACTTGGTACCTATGGGCTGAGAAATTAAAAATGGGTAACCACTCAGTGGATCGAGGAAATCACGTGGAGGTGTTTTAAAAAAAAAAAAAAGGAAAATAAGATTAACAAAGGAATATTTTAGAACATCACGTCCACTATATATTTTTTTATTAATAACAAATGACTCAGTGTTGTGTGGCGTGGTGGTGGCTCAATGTACACACGAATGGTGTTCCTTTTTGTAATTTTTTTTTTTTTTATTTTCCCAAATATGTAACGTTTGAGGAGGTGTCTCAAGGAGAAGGATCAAACCTCTTTTGGAGTGTTTTTGCCTCCTCCACAATTTATGAGCAAAAGGGGCGATTCTAAATCCCCACAGGTACATTCATTCGGTCCATGCACTGCACTTATGGGTTCAGTAGTTGGCGTACACACATATGTATGCAATAACAAGGGAGAATATTTGTTGTAAAGAAATATATATTGTAATGGTGGAGTAACATGGACGTACATAGCGACGCTACGCCCTGTGACTACATTGACATGATGAATGTGTAGGAGAGGGCAACACGAAGTGGTATCTACAAATGGAATTATGCACAGGCTTGTATGTGACAATACAAATATGCGAGGGTAAAAGGAAAAGACAATGCCAACTAGGAAATACGGACAGGAAATTTCAATGTTGGAAGACGCGGAGGTTATTGCATTCACAGGGGTTAGGTATTCCTTAACTGCTCAAAGCAGTCCCACTTGGGGGAGGAAGACATGCAGAAAGAAAACGTGCCTCCTTTATAATATATGCATAGTCTAAAATAGTACGAAGAAATTAACAGCCATAAAAAGGGTAACAATCGATGGGACAATATGTTGCTCCTATGGGGGGATGATAGAGCAATTTTAGAGTGGTATGTGAATAGAGTACGAAACGTGCGATGAGTTACGGGTTTCAATTATACATAGAGATGGGGTAGTTACACATTCATAAGCGGTAAATATCTGGGGCAATAAAAATGTAGACGGGGGTGGTGGTTGTGGGATGTAACGCATTTGTTCAGTCCCTCGTTTTTTTTTTTTTTTTTTTTTTTTTTTTTTTTTTTTAATGCGCTGCGTTGATGGAGAAGCAGTGTACGGGCTATAGAGTTTACACCATATGCATGTTACATATGTGGAACGTATGTGGTGGTATATCATGACTTCATGAATCGCGACACCTATGTGTGTGCAAGTGCGTCGCTACACGGGCTACTCCATGTAGGAAAAAACACGACTACAGGAAAAAGGCTCCCTCTTATTATTTCTTGTACATAATGAGCACGTCGTTATCGGTTAGCCCGGTTAGGTGCGCATAGGAGAGGGGCGTCTAGAAGGTGGTGCATTAAAGTAAGAGACAAACAAACTATTAAACAAACGGAAGTTTGGGACGGAAAGTAGAGTGAATTCCTTCAAGAGGGGAAAAAATATTTATCTGGATACTCCAGTTGGGTAATAAATTAAAATATATTCATGTGGTGCAAATCGGAGTGGACGCACTTATAAAGGGAGATGACCTTAAAAAAAAAAAATAAATAAGAAGGCATATATTTGTACGCATAAGTCTACATATACAGGTGCAGTTTACCAACAAGGGATCCACTTGAGCATATGTTTATGTGTACCCAATGTGCGCATATGCAAATGAACATATGTAGATACTCATGAAGTGTCCTTAGCCCCTTGCGGCTAGAGGGGAGAGATATTGCTAAGGATAAAGGGTGAAGACAAGCGTGTGTGCGTGTGTGTGTTGGTATACAACTGAATGAGCTAAGAACGGTTGCTTCTTTGCAGATTGAAAGAACAAACTCGTTCATGTGGAAAATACTTACCACATGCACGTGCGTGTAGACACTGGACGGGGTAGACACACTTTGCAAAGATCTTCGATAGGTTGTACTATTAATTCATTTAAAACGTAGCGCGGAAGGTTGAAAGATAAAAAAAAAAAATAAATAATAATAACAATGGTTATGATAAAGTGGAAATAAAAAATAATTATAGCAATGACGTAGGAATGAACGAAGGTGCCAAACTAAATTGGGATATCATTCGCAAAGTGCCGACAATACGGTTTGGCAAGCGAAGTCGGAAGCAACACGGGTGAGGTGGCCACTTATAGACCTTCCCCTCGATTGGTTTTTGCGTTGAGGTGTATTCGTTTGCAAATGGCGCAGAGCGGGTAGACAGATTGATAGACGTTCGTGCAGGTGGTATAACGGACACAGGCATAGACATAGGCATAGACACAGGCATAGACATGATACACCTACGGATTCGGGCGACAGACGAAGGTATGCATACATGTGTAAATATATACGCATGCATAAATATTTGCGAGGAACTAGATGTACCAGACCTCGCATGTGATAATTTTTTTCTTTTTCCCTCTAAGTGAGAAATGAAAAAATCCTTCGATCCATGCTAGTGCTGGAGTCACCTTATTTCGGGCGTGCATGTGTGCAACTGTTTATCGTTGTCACCGTTTGTTATGTCTCACCCTCTATATTTTCGCTTCTCCCAAAAAAAAAAAAAAAAAAAAAAAGAAATGTTCGCAGATAGTAACAAATCTTCTGCTTTACATGAAGCCAATTCAAATGTACCACTCAGTTTGGGGTCATTCTATCTGTGTGTACAAGGTCACCTTGGCATGAAAATTAAAAGAAAATATATCATCATAACCTTTTTTTTTCCAAACGGGTACATATAAGCGTTACATGCATATATAACGTGCATCCACATTTGTTTGGCGCATATGCCCAACGCTCTGTGTGGTGAATATTGACGAGGCCATTAAAACGCGTGCCTGCATTTTCGTGAAGGATGCAAATTGGATAGGCATACCCAATGGAAAGGGCACATTAGAAAAAAAAAATATATATATATATATATATATATATATATATATATATATATGTAGAAGCAATGAGGAGAATTGGGTCTCGGAAATTTCCTCTCAAAGGCAAGTGTTGTCCGGAATAAGTAGCCAGGAAAGTTAGAAAAAAAAAAAAAGAAAAATGCGTACGTGTAGGTGAGTGTGCAGGAAGAAATACATCTAAATGTGCATAGGTGAAGATACACAAGTATTCATGTGCACGAGACATACATGCATACATACACAAGAGTAAAATTGTGTCGCGAGCGCGATAGAAAATAAAAAAGCGTGTTATGGAGGAGGAATTATTCTTCCTCAGAGCGAGAAGGAAAAACTATCCATTCCCAAAGAAGGCAAAAATAATTTTCTATGCACACACACTCGTTCTCTGTTCACTTGCTCATCGGTTAAACAACAGCATGTAGCCACTCCATCGGGTGGTTTTCATTTTAGCAGTACATGTAGGAGTGATTTGCAATACGAACAAAGGGCGATTTAAAGAACAATTGCCTGGTTCTTTTTCCTATGGAAGGTTAACTAACAGAAAATGAAAAGAGGATACGTCAAAGGGGCATATGAACAGGGCAAATGCAAAAAAAAAAAAAAAGGTTGTAAGGAAAAAATTATGTGAAAATGTGCGTGAAATAATTTTAAATGAGAAAAGAATTCTTTTATTATTATTTTTTTTTTTTTTATTTATTTTTTTCTTTTAATGTTTTTCTTTGTTCTGTTTTGTTTTTTTTCATTCTTTCAAATTCCACATTTTTCTATTTGCTGAGACGATCATACGAGGCGTGTGGGTGTGTAGGCGTAGTGGAATAAATGGCAGAAGAAGATGCGCTTCTTGCGTGGCTCTGTTGTGTAGAGGACGCCAAAAGAGAAGCAAAGGAGGTAGAAAAGAAACGAAAAGAGAACGACGCGAAGATGAGCGAACGCAGAGAAGCGTATAAAAATAAAACAAATCAATTCATATCGTAAAACAACGCCGCGTGATACAACAGCAAGCAGCACAAGTGCTGGGAGGGATACAGATCGATTTTCCTGAGCGGACGAATGCCTGCACGTTCAGGCGAAAAAAAAAAAAAAAAATACAAACAAACATATATATTAACCTCGTGTGTACACACCGCGCGTTGATTCCCCCCACCTTGTGGTTTTCGATTTCCACCCTCCCTTGTACCACATCACGGAGCTAAAACAAAGCGGTGGCGCGCGGAGAAGCCATATGGATGATGTCAAAAGGAATACGCAACAAGAGCGTCAAAATGTGGGCGCTTAAGAATGCGCCTAATTGAAAGCAGAGCGGAAACCCCCCGTACGCGTATGCCTCCTATGTTGGAACACTTCCCCTTTGGACTACTCGATACTTGTAGAATGGCACAAAGCTATGTGCCTCCTTTTGTGCACTCGAAAGGAGGCGTTTTTATTAATGTGCAAAATTTTCGATGTTGTGTGCAAAGCACCCAGGAGAGAGAAAAAAAAAAAAAAAAACTGTTAACATAGTTGTGATGTGACCCGCAATTGTAGAGGTGAAAAATTACATGGATGTGTCACTTTCATTTTATCTAGGCTTGCCATGCGGAGGATGTGCTATGCATTAATTTACTGTTCTTCCCTTGCACATTTTCCTTTGAAAGAATTGCAGTTAAAGAAGATTGGCAAATAATGCGACATCCTGGAATGCTCATTTAATTTGATTTATGACCTCCGATTTGTTTCTTCAAAATGGGTATGACCGATCAGGGGAAATGGCATGCATTGTCATGCGTTTTCATGTGTTGTCAATTGTGTTGTCATGTGTTGTGGTTGTGTTGTCATGTGTTGTCATGTGTTGTCATACGTTGCTATAAGCCTCGACCCCCCAAGTCACCTCCCAATTTTGTGACACGCGCATGGGGAAGTAGAACGCCCACGTGAAAATATGCCTACGCCCATGTGTGCTTTCGGATCGTTTTTACAAAATGAGCCTTCCACAATTGGGCACTGGATGTAAGATGAAGTACATACGGATCTCTCTATTTCGGTTTTTTTTTTTTTTTTTTTTTTTTATTTTAATATTAACCATTCTGTGGCACATGTTCGGAGGTTGTCCCAAATATAATGCTTCATTTCACAGGAACGGAGCAAGCAAATTTGCAGAAGAGAATGCATCGCGTCCTACAAAAAAAAAAAAAAAAAAAAAAATTCATGTAAATGTTTATACATTATATGCTCAGGTGTGTATTCCACTTTAATGGCCAAGTATGCAAGTGCATGTCGCGCACCTTCCTAAAGTTCGTTTCACAATCGCGATAATGCGATTATAACGATGAAAAAGTAGAATTGAGTCCGCACCTGTTGGAACAATTTTTGCGTGACGCATTTTTGAGAATTGTACGGGAATACATAAGTGAAATGTACATACTTATGTAGTGTGTACGCGCAGACGCGTGTTCCCTTTAACTCCGCTTTTTTCTGTGGTGAGAAGTACAGACAACGCAAATGGATGTAGATAAATTTGCTCCTCGTCCGTTGGAGCGACCAAACGGGTAATGAAAAAGAGTGTAAATTTTTATTGGAAAATATGTTTTGAAAATTTACTACTACATACCCATGAAATAATTTTTTTTTTTTTCCGTTAGACAAATTTCATTTGTAAGAATTCATGCTGTGCAGTTTGCCATATTTTTGGGGGTCCCCTTAAGGGGGTTGTTCCCCTTGGGTTCTCCTTAGAATGAGTTCCTTTTCTCTTAACTGTGTAGGGGGTTCACCCGTTTAGGTCTTTCACAGAGGAAATTTACAGTTATGGTCGCTCCAAATTAGCATATTGCTTAGAAGTACGAAGCACAGTGTGTTAAAAATCCCATCTGGCACATGCATGCATGCATGCATGCAGAAAAGGGCTTCCCTGAGGCCCACTTGGGGAACCCCTTGATGAAGTGTTTGGCAACATAGGAAGGGTCTATTGTGATGGTTCATTCGGCATTCTTCTCTCCCCTTCCCTCTCAATTTGAATAAAAAAAAAAAAATGAAAATATGCTCGGAGTGTAATTATCAATGTCTGCATGTACGTTTATACATATGCACAACTATGTTTGGAGTATGTTCCTTCAAAGTTCTCTCTTCCAAGGCTCCCAAGCGAGAGAAAAAAAAAAAATTAGCAATTTTTCCAAAGACATGAAGAAATGTTCAGAGGTTGTTTTTCGTCTTCTTGGCATATTGTATGAAGTTTAAAAGGAAGTTTCATTTGCGCGTCTTTTGATGTGTTGTTGTGGTTTCTCGTATTTTCTCATGCATATTTATATTTTTTCATTTTTTTTTTTTTTTCTCATTTCTGTTCAAGTCGCTCCTCCCCCTCCCGTGACGTCTTCTGCGTTGTACGCACATATACAAAAAGGAAAAATGCACTCGTACTCAACGTACATACGAATCTACGATCATGTGTTTCCCTTCGAACAGGCATATGCCGGTTGATACAAGTCTCCATGAAGGACAAGGAAACGTGCTGGTGAAAGTAGAGATGTGCAATGATGGAAGCTAATTTAGCTAGTTCAGTTTTTTTTTTTTTTTTTTTTTTTTTTTTTTTTTTTTTACACCCCTCCGATTAGCTGTAAAGGAACAAAAAAATGGCTAGCTCAATACGGGTAAAATCCCTCTTTGCCATTTTGGTTTTCCTATTCGAAATGAAAAGAAACGTTTTATGTGCTCATGACGAGGATGTTACTTTATGTTTGTCCGAATTTAACCAAGACAAAGAATGTAACGTAAGAGCTGAATTTGGAAAGGAAATACAAGTGTACTGTCCGATAGACGCAGAACAAACTAGGAACGGAGGAGTTGTACGCATGAATGGGCATGAAGTAAATAACGACAACACTTGTTTTAGTAAAATGAAATCAAATGATACCTCCAACAGGAATGTAATAAAAAAATTTGAAGACTATGTACAAAATTTAATTATGCACACAAATGATAGTGATAGTACGCATTATTTGTACGTGCCACATACCATGACCACTGCATTGTTCCTCTCTTGTAATTGCATTGACAAGTCCAAGCAGAAGGCTTATAAGTTAAACATCCAAATAGCCAAAAACGAGAAAAAAAATATTAAGGGTTGTAATTTTTATTATTCTGAAGAGGAAGGACAGCAAAAAGAGAATTCCATAGAAAAAAACATCAATGTAAAGTATAAAAAAGTTTGCAGTGTAGATGTCCACGCGAATGATGTGGTCTCTTTTAGGTGCAGAATTCACAACAGGTATAGCAGCGTCTTTGTTAATCCTCCCCTCTGCTTTCACGATGTTTCAAATGAGAATAATGAAATTCTGCAAATTTCCGGGTTACTTAATGAAGCTAAAGTTATACCTAGACTAACCACTTACGTCCATGATCCTATGATGGCCAAATTTTTGTCTTACCTGGTATCTCCCCCTCATGTAAACGAATCCCTAAGGGTGGAATGCACATGCACGATTACAGACAATGTGCTTGACACCTCCTACGTAGGAACCATCTCGTTGAATTTTATAAAAACGGATAAGCTCCATCCCGTCCAGGAGGAAGAGGATGCCGAATATAGAAACAGGTGGAAGTACAGCATAGATGAAAATGAGATGGAAAACGGTGAGAATATAAACAATTCATCACCGCGGGACGGCAAGAAAAATGCCAGATCCTCATCTGTGTTGACTGGGCTCTCGGTCGTGTTGTTACTCTTTTTGTTTTTACCGTGAGGATGAATTGGTGAAGCGATGAAATGGCGAAGTTAAAACGTGGAAAAGTGATAAATCGAAGCGACTACACCCCGTAGAGAAGCACTTCTTTATGCATCCATATTGGAACCTCCACCACGTTCGTGCAATCCCTAAATTAGCCTTCAGAGAAAGTACTGCTCCTTCCCTTTTTACCTTCTCCAATTTGTCATTTTATCGTGTCACTTTAAATGCATTGCCTTTTTTTTTTTTTTTTTTTTTTTTGGAGGTTCATCTTCACTTGCATGTTCTCTTTAACCAATTTTTCAACCATTTGAAGTTCCCAAAGGTGCAGTTGTTGGTGTATCCGTTGACTGTTCCACGACATTTCAGTGCGCTGTAATGACGGTGGAAAAAAATCCAAGTCGCCCCTATCAGCAGATTCACATGCACGTCTCGTAAGAATAAATTTTATTTCCCCTTTCCTTTTCTCCGTGTGTGCAAGGAGCGAAGGGCTTTTTCCCATTTGCCCTGTTCAACCAGGTAGATTGGACAATCTCCTTTGTACTTAACTCTGAAGTGGGGGAACAAAGTTGGAAATGATGTAGCCATCATGCAGGTACATGTACAGTAGGAAAAATGGGATTAATACATTTTAAGTTCATGTTGGATGATCATACAGCGGAAGGGATAAATTAAAAAAAAACAAAATCACCTTTTAAATTTCGTGCAACAGGGGAACAGGATGTGCTGTTCCCTTTCACCGTTCTCATATCTCATTTCTCATTTCTGCCTTTTTTTATTGGATGCATGCAAAGGGTCAGAAAAGTGGGCAAGACAATGGACAAAATGAATGGACAACAGAATGGTCCCCAATTGATCGAAAAGACAGCCTCCTCCCATCATTAACCAAAACATACAGCAATCGTATAGAGACATAATTCGAAACAAAAAAAAAAAAAAAAAAAAAAAAAAAAACTCTATATGTGATTCTCGTAGCATGACGCGATGCGCTCTCTCCTTCTGCTCTCTTCAAAAGACAGTTGTGTTATGAGATGAATTTCTCAATTTTTGCCTACAACGATGCCTTCAGCAGATGTACAAAATTCGTTGCATGTGCACACATGGTCATAATTTTGAATCTCCGATTTTATTGCCTTGTGAAATGAAAACACAAGCGGTAGACATTTTTACTTCGAGAAAAGGTTTTTTTTTTTTTTTTTTTTTTTTTCGAAGTTGATTTCCCTCGTGATTGCAACATTTGGATGATCTGGTTTTTGTGAGTCATCCACAGAATTAACGGAAGAATCATGAAGACTGAACACAGCCGTTTGTCACGTGATGTCGATTTTGTGACAGATTTGGCTCATCAGTTTTCCACATCTTCCTTTTTTCTGACAAATATGGTGCAGTCGTTTGACAAATAACCCCCTCCCTTTTTTTTTGTCTCTTTTTTTTTTTTTTACGATAGACTTTTTCTCCTTGCCGGATTTACTACGCAACAGTTTGTTTCCCCATTTTTTGCCTCATTTTTGCCTAATTTCCCCCTCCTTCTTTCCCCATTTTTTCCCTATTTTTTGGATTTTTCCGCCCCTCCCCCTGATTTGGTGTGCCATAGAGCGTTTTCCTCCCAACTGCGTCTTATCGCGACGCCTGCAACCGGGCAAAGGATGAGGCGGATTCTGCTGGGGTGCTTAGTGGCCTGCTTCTTTGAGAAGTGGGTGTGTTTGTGCAGGAAGATAAACGACCTGATCAGCTTGGGACATGTAAATGTCTGTACGATAGATATGAGGATATCGGATGCCCAAGAGTGCGTCTTGGAGAATAAGTTCGGGAAGGCATTTTTATTTGTGTGTTACTCAGGTGAATACTTGGATATGAGATCAGAAATAATTCCAGCAAGTTGTGCCCATAGGACATTCATAAATTTAAGTGATCCCACTGAATTCTCCGCAGATAATGATACCTACGAATTGTTTCAAAATTTAATAGGTACTAACAACTCTAATTTGAATGGGAACTTTTTATTTTTTGGAACCCCCTATTCGAATAAAGACATAGATCTGAGTTGCTTATGTTACGGAGAAGGAAAGGAAAAAGTTAAACATGTGATGAAATTGGTATTTAAAAAAACGAAAAAAAAAATAAAAGGTTGTGATTTTGGTTATAATATTTTGTCAAGAAGAGATTTAACAAATAACATTGAGTTGAATAGAAATGCTCCTTGTGTGATTCATGCCTACCCAGGGGATGTGATAGGTATTAACTGTTACAAGAAGGAGCGTAACCATTCATATAATGAAAAGTTGGAGCTAGTGCCCAACAATTGCTTCCATAGTGTTCAATATGGAAATGACATTATTTTGTCTACTAACAATTTGATTCCAAATTCGAGAGTCATTCCAGATTCAACAACAGATGTGAATTTGTCTCCAATGCATTCCTACATGTCTTATATGATACTACCGAAGGATATGACCATGACAGGTAAAATCAGCTGTCAGTGTAAACGCGGGGGATTTGTGGGGTCCATGTTCATTTATTTGAAGACTGCAAATAATTTGCTATATGACTCCAATGGGATCGATAGAATTATCGAAAAGGAAAATGTCCAAGAGAATTCAGATGAAGGATGGAGAGGACGTATAAGAAAGGAGGCAGAGTCTAACCAGGGGAAAAGAGAAAGTGAAATCAAAACAGATGTGAAGGAAAATAACGAAAGGGAGCAAGATATTCATAACCATTATAATAATATAAACAGCATCTATTACAACTCTGGGATTATCCACCCTAGTAGGAGATATGACTATCGAGAACAAAGTCAGAGTGGCCACCGAAACGAGGGAAAAGAATCCAGTGTAGATGAACCCATCAGTGAAAGTAACACTTACAGCTATAGTAATGATAAAAATTTTAGCCGTGAAAGTTTTGGAAACAAAGTACCCAATGAAAATAATTACGATGCTTATTACATGGGCATTGGTGAAGGATTCAGTAGGGGCCCACAACGAAGAAAGAAGAGGACATTTTGGGAAAACCTATTTGGGTTGTCTTCTTCTTCCCAGTTTTCCTCTTTTAATGCGTTCATACTTTCCTTTTTGGGGTTCATCTACGCTGGTTATTCGCCCCTGTAGGAAGCGCCTTGTGCGCAGGTACATATAATATGTATACATATATATATGTGTGTGTGTGTGTGCGCATATACGCGCATGTACGCGCGGTGCTTTAGCCGGTTGGGGCTCACCAATTTTGTTGCCCTTTTGCGACTTTCCTGGTACATTTTTTTTTTTTACTTTTTGTTTGCCATTTCATCCCTACATTCCTCGCATTAATGCGTTTTACAGTTTAACGGGCTGTTGTGTGCGTTTATGGCTCTTCCTCTTCATTCGTGTCTTTCCGGCGCGCAAGTAGCACATATGTACACAACGCGGAATGTGTCCCTCGCGGGCATATCAATCCCCCACCTTGGCATGTAACCATGCTGTCTTTTCGTGGGGGAAAAACGAATTTGTGCAAACAAGAAAAAAAAAAAAAAAAAAAAAAAAAAAAAGTGATAACTTCCTCCACTGTGCATATTTAAATTTTTAATAAAATACATGCTTTCTCATTGGACAATGCTGTAAGCGAGCTTTCGGGCGTCCCTTTTGTATCTTTTCTTGGGTTTCCCAATTTACCCACTTGTTGAAAAGTGGAGAAGCTAAGTCAACACAGGAACATCGCTCGGGGAAGGGTTAAATGTAGTTATTAAAAAACTAGCGAAAGTGGGAAATTTCCTATTTGCAAAGGGAAAAAATGTTAATAAAATGTATGAACAGGTCAGGTTTTTTTTTTTTTTTTTTTTTTTTTTTAAATGTATGAACTGTTCATAATTTTGTGCGAGCCTAGCAGAAGTGCGTCTAAGATTTCAATGACATAAAAAAAAAAAAAAAATTGGAAAAATGCAAAAGGGAATTATTCGGGGGAAAAAGAAAAAATTTTAATAGAGACCGTAATGGGGCATGGGTTAAAAGAATTGCCAAAAAATATATTCCAATCATTTGACAGCTAAAAGGTGAGTAACCATTTTCGTATGTTCACTCCGCATCGCATTTGAAAAATGTATTTGCCTCAAGGAGATAAGACATAAAAGGAAGGAAACACGCAACAGAGAGGAGTAAAGAATGATCAGAAAAAAGGATCATGTATGGAAAGATATAACTTGAAATGGTGAGACATCTGCAAACTCTGAGCTAGTTACACAACTGAGATTAAATCTATACATGTGCATGTTTGCATGCTTTTTTAAAAAAAAAAAAAAAAAAAAAGGTTGCGCTTTTGTAAAATTATGTCCATTTTACGAAAGAATTAACATGCAAATGGTTCGCTTTGGAAATATAATTGAGGAGAGAAAATTTGAAACTTCTGGATACGTCATTTTGCCTGAAATATGTATACTTTTATAAAATTTGCAGCACTTACGGCGTGGGCAAACCGTATAAGCTGTGTAAAATGAAAAAATATTTTCTCCCCTTTATGTGTGAGGAATGTTGGCTTAGCTTAACTTATTTGCCGATTGCAAAATTGAGTGCCTCTCTCCCGTGCGCCTTTTTGGTTCACCGGTACACGTCCGCGGGAGGATAAATCTGTGCGTGCGCAATGGGGAAGGAGAACAAATGAACAAGTTTAACCAATTGAAGAAGCCACTTTCAGGGATATACATTTTTTTTTTTTTTTTTTTTTTTTTTTGTCTTCCCTAGGAAGAGCTGTTGTCACGTTGACAAATTCGACTCGTTCTCCCCCATTTGAATGATCCAAAAAATATAGAACAAATTTTTTGCACACAAAAAGGTGTTTGCTAAGATTTGAGGAAGTTGCACAATTGACAATGGGGAAAATGAGCACATGCCTTCCAGTAGTGTCGAATATGCTTGCCTTCATTTTGCTATATTATTTTTTTTCTTTTTTTATATTTTTTTCGATTTTTTTTTTCAAGATGAGAAAAGTATTTTACTCTTTACTGGTTAGTATATATATATGGTTGTATATGTACTCCCCAGCATATGCGCTATATTTGAAGGAAATAGAATTAGGGAATTATTACATCTGTAACTTGAATGACTACCCAAGCGAGCATTGTGTGGTAGACTACGACCCGAACAAAAGAATCAAGTTTCTTTGCCCGATTGTACATAATGAGGGAGAACACATGAACACGTACAATTCAAGTTACTGTTTCACATATGAAGGAATAAAGGACCGGCTCATAATTAGGAATAATGAAGAACCCATATATACAACCCTTCCTGGGATTATTCTGGAAAACCAGATTCTCTACGACAGGTATAATTTGGGCATCTACATTATGCCCTTCAAATTGGAGGCAGACATGAGTATTGTTTGCGTCTGTGACACGAAGAAAGAATACAAAGGAATAACACCTTATATAAAAATAAATATTAAAAACTCGAACAATGTTCTTGGTGTAGGTTCTTCGGATGAATATATAAAGGGGTGTGATTTTGGTAATAATAAAGGGAAGCATCAATTCTTAACTAGTCCTCAATCACATGAACATCGATCTGTTTGTGCCATTCTAGCCAATCCGGGAGACATAGTTGGAATTAACTGTATAAATTACAATGAAGATGATCCCCAAAATAACGACGTCACGTTGGAACCTTCCAACTGCTTTTCCACGGTATCCTTTTCTTTGTATACTTTCAGTTTTGTAAAGATGAACATAAACAATATTTTGCCTGATGCGAAGTACTACCCCGAGACCTCGGCCTTTCCCAAGGATCCGAATTTTAAAAAATTCTCGACCACGTCTTACTTGTGGATCCCTGCTAACGTGCCTCAGGCATTTTTTCTGGTCTGCTCTTGTAAGTATGCGAAAGGAGAAGGCACTGCGATGTACCACGTGAGCAGTAGCACCCTAGAGGTGTGAGCGGGTACACGTATAACCGCTGATCCCACTTCAGAATTAACATTTTTTTTTTTCGCGAAGATGGCTGCCTCGCATCCATTTATTATACAAAAGTTACAGAAGGTAAAATGATCCTTACTGCACTTTATTTTGTGCTATTTCATTTTATTTTTTTTTTTTTGTCTTTTGCCTTTTCCCCAGTATTTATGCATCATTCCCCCTGACGATTTATTTTTTTTGCCCCTGATAATTAATCACTCTGTATCATTTGTGTTACATCCTCCTTGAGATATGGCTAGCGTTTTACGCGTTTTAATTAAGACACTTGTTGTGGAATTACGCCCACAGCTCTTTTTCCCGCTGTTTACTTTTATTTTTTTGAAAAATATATATATATATATATATATATATATTTTGTTTTGTTCTATTTTATTTTGTTTTGCTTTTCCTTCCATTTGACTTTTTTAAATTTAAGACGCAATGAAAATGCGGAATTTTTTTTTTTTAACGTACGAAGGAAATGGTATTTAGTTAGAAATGTGTCTCCTGTCCAGTTTGTTTCCACTGGGTCATTGATGCAGTTGCATTTTTTGCGAGAAATGGATGAGCGGATATGGGTAGTCGCGGTGCGTATGCATAATTCTCTTTGAACAGACACCTGTGTTTTTCTTTCGAATGTCCTTTTTTTCCCCTTCTTTTTTTGTGCCCACTGTGTAGTTGTCTTTGTACTTGCTGCGCGAAGGAGACATTGTCTGGATTACACAGGTTCGCCATTAGTAAAGGGAATTATCTTTCTCTACGAGTGGTTTAAGAAGTACTTCCCACGGGAAAAACACCATCATCACATATGTTTGTGTGAATGTCTGCATGTGCATATAAAAATATAAGATTTCCGTTTACGTGAAAAACTGCGTGACGGATGGCAAAGCTCATGGTGCGAAGGACGGCCTGGAAATGAGCCCAAGGCTGTGTTACCCTTTTTGCCTTTACAAAAATGGACATTATAAATCAGGAGGGGTCCACAAAACAGTTCTATCAATGTGCTTTCGGGTCGGTCCATTTTTTTTTATTTTTTCCCATGTATGTGTTTCATCCGATCGAGTAGGTGTTTACACGGGGATCCTGCGAGGGGGGTTCTCCACAAGTACATAGGTATGGCAAGGGTTTGTCAAGGATTCCCTTTCTTTGATGCCCCCCGCTGCTTTTACTAATGACCAGAACAGCGAAACCAAGCGTTTGGAAATAAAACAAAATGGGGAAAGGAGCGAAAAATAAAAAAAAAAAAAAAACACTGTCCCCCTTTCCTACACAACTGTATTATGCGTACATGATGACTTCCATCTTTGGAAAAATTAAAAGGAAAAGAAAAAAAAAAAAAAAAAAAAAAAAAAAAAATACGTAGTTGCAATGGTAAATTTATGCACGTACATATTTTTTTCCTCCTTTGGGGGCGGACTGAAAGGTAAAAGGAAAAAAAAAAAAAAAAAAAAAAAAAAAAAATGAAGCATAATATAATATACGTGTACAAGGGTGTATAAATAAAGATATGCACGTAGGTACTTATATTTGGTATGTACCTTAGGGTAATCCCCAAAAGAAAAAAAAGGAACTTTATTTCTCCCCCTTTCCATTTGTTTATAGTACGCTGGAAGGAATTTAGGCGCGGCACGTTTTTTAAGGCGCATATCAACGAGGCAACAAGGAGAGCTAGCGAACAGGGAGAATGAACGAAGGAGCTACCCCTCCCCCTGAGATAGAGGCCACTAACATTGAAAAGGAGAAAGCCATTTTTCTTTTCTCCTACTTCCCCGGAGGAGACCATTTTGGCATCCATAGTGGTACATGCGTAGCACATTAACACGAACACATGCGCGCATACGTACATGGGTGTTGACCTGTTAACGGGCTTACCTTCAGACGAGTTGATTTGCTGACATACGTATGCCCACCTTCGTGTGAGCGAAGCGCCTTGTTCTCGCGAATGCATCTTTGCAGTCTGCGTTGGCGCTAATCTACCGATTTTATAAACGGTCATAATAACGTCAACGCCGCAAAGGGAGGTTGACGGTTCCTGACGATAAGCGTGAGCACGATGGTAAGGCAAGTGGAGAAGGCGCGTAACGGAGTAACAGCGGGGTGATTTAGCAACGATGTGCCTAAATGGAGAATGGGACAAATGGGCATCCAAGATGAAGGCAACTTGTGCCGAAAAACAACATGAGAGACACTGCACACATGCCAAAATGATTGACACCGTGAAACTTGTCTTCCTTTTCCTTTTGCAGGAAATAAATACCCCCGAGGCGAAGGAAGGCAATTCGGAAACGAAGAATTCCAAGAAGTAGGGGAGAGAGAAAAAAAATAATAATAGAATATCATAATAAAATATCATAATAAAAAGGGAAAGACCCTCCAAAGAGGGAGTTCTTTTTATCGAATGTCTCATTGAAAAATCTGCTTCTCAAACATATTTCTACATTGTATAGCAAAAGTACGCAGAGCAGTATGTGCACACTTCTATGGTGGCCATTGCATATTCACGCAACTGATCTGTTGCTCCATTCCTACGGTGAAAACGCCTGTCCAACTCCACACCCCTTCTGACATTCCTCTCGTAGGCGAAGTATCGATAAAGTCATTTCTCCAACGAAAGTAATAACGAATTAAAAAAAGAAGAAGAATGGACAAAATATAATAACTAATGAAGTGCGGGACATGTCTAGAAAGGAGGCCATTTTCCCTTGGCTGAAACCAATGAATGCAAAACGGAAAGTAGTTCTTCTCACTTGCTTATGTTGGGTTCTTCATCTTTATTTATTTATTTATTTTATTTTATTTTTTATTTTTTTACTTCCCCCCTTTTCAGATCGCTAAAACGGATGTTGGTGCTTCCGACGTTAATAACGTAGATGATCTAGGTAAGCACCAATGATGAGAAAAAAAAAAAAAAAAAAAAAAAAAAAAAACGGTTACATAAGTGGGGGGAAGTGTGTGTATGCCCTCGGATGTGGGGGCTGTTTCTTTGTTCTTGCATTTCATATGAGTACTTCTCCCTCCCCGTCGCAGGTAAATCCAAAGTTGAGTTAGGCGAAAATGAAAGTTCCGATAAGGTAGAGGGAGAACCAAGTGAGTGCTTCTCAAATGAACTCTACGGTGAGGATGATGCAATGGTGGAACAAGGACAGGGGGAGAAGGACAACATTGGATTAGAAAGTAACGTTGAAGTGGATAATAACCTTCGAGAGGAAACTCCGTGCACAGTGGAATCCCAAATGTGCAGAGCCAAAAAGAAGGAGAAAAAAAAAAGTGCCAAAAATAAGTTCGCTGAGGAGACCAAAAAAACGATTCAGAAGGAGAGGAAGAAAGTAGAGAAGGGGAATAGAAAGAAGAAGAAACATATGGGTAAGGACAAAAATGACGAACTAAGAGAGGTTGTCGTGAAACTGGCAGAAGTAGATGATGACAACGACGATGGTAATCAGGGCGATGACAATGATGATAGTAGCGACGAAGATGTTAGTGATGATGACAGTGATGATAATGAAGAAGAAGAAGAATCGAAGGGAGAACTCCTAGACGATGTGTCAGACGATGTGTCAGACGATGAGTCAGACGAAGTGTCAAATGAAGTGTCAAATGAAGTGTCAGACCATGTGTCGGGCGAAGTTTCCAATGAGGAGGTGAATGGGCCAGAAGAAGGAGACACGGATGAAGAGGGAAAAAATAAGGAGGAGGAATCGCCCAAAGTGGCAAACATTGAAGGGGCCAAAGAAGGAGACCAGGAGGATAACCCAGATGATGCAGACGCGAGTGGGGAGGCAAGCCATGACGACCATAAAGACAGCGATAAGAACGAGAACAATCAGGAGGATGACAATTTGGAGGATGACAATGTGGAGGATGACAATGTGGAGGATGACAATATGGAGGATGACAATATGGAGGATGATGACGAAGAAGCAGATGAGGAAGAAGAAGTGGGCACAAACGAAAAGGAGGACGAAGCGAGCAAGGAGAAGTTTGATGAGGAGGATGCAACTCCCCGAAAGGGCAGTGACGATGAAGAGAAAGGAAGTGCTGATGGAGAGAATGCAACAGATGAAGAGGACCTAGGGGAGAACGAGACGAACAAGAGTAGCTTGAACAAAAATCAAAAGAGGTTACCTAGAGAGAGGCCGCTATCATAGAGAGGAGAGCAAAGAAAAAAAAAAAAAAAAAAAAAAAAAAGGACACTGCATGTGTTCATGTGTGTCTATGTATACATGCAAGCATGTACACATTTATGCATAAACACATCAGGCAATTTTGTTCATTTCACCAATGCGCATTTTAACTTACCTCCCCCTCTTTATAGCGACAACGAAAGTGCGGCGAGCGAAAGCAGTGATATTAAGAAGAACGACCGCTTGTTTGCGTCCATGGTAATGAGAAGAACCAATTGCATGTGTGTATGAGGGCGGAGGAGCCCCCTCGAATGTAGACCCGTTTGGTTGTTTTGTTTACGCTCTTACACCTCACATGCATACCATACATACACTTAACACACTTGGTACCTTCCTTCCTTCGCAGAATGATAATAATTCGCCTAACAAGCTTTTCAGCGAGCACGTGGGAAAGCTGAGCATTTTTGGAAACGTAAATATCGACATTGAGAAGTTGAGGCAGAGACTGAACAAAAATAAGAGCGTCATGGAGGAAAAGAAGGAAGTGAAGATTTCGGAAACAGAGGATCCCTTTGGTGAGTCACGCTTTAACAGTACCAAAATTTTATAATCATATGTAGGGTTAAATGATACTGATTTTAGGTATCATATATATTTCGCCTACGTATTATTTCATGCTTTTTTTTTTTTTTTTTTTTTTTTTTTTTTTTTTTTCCCCTTTGGCAGAGAATGAAGAAGTAGTCTACTCCGAAAGCAGCATTAAGATAAGCAAGTTCATAAAGAAGAATGAAAAATATGACTGGTCAGGATATTTGCCTGTGAAAATTCAGATCATGAAAAATGTAGAAAATAAAAAATACCGAATTCTTTGTTTTCAAAAAGGGAGCGGAAGACTCTTTTTAAATACAGACATATTTGAGGGGTTCAAAATAATTCCATCCAAGAGTACCTCTGCTTTGTTTAGTGGACGAGACATATGTAAGGGGGTTGCAAAGTGTTTGTCGATGTGGGTCGTGGCCCCGTCGGCGCACTTCCGCCACTGTACACAGCGTGTGTGACCACATATATATATATTACATACATATATTACATACATATATTACATACATATATTACATATATATATTACATACATATATTACACATGTGCATTTATATGTATTTTGGACAGCTGAATGCACTCCATTTATATCTATTTCTTCTACATTGACCACACGCATATTACGCACACATCCCTCCCCCAGGCGACGAGAAGAAACTGAACCAGTACATTGTAACCTTCATGAGCAGCACCTCTAGGGATGAATTTGTCAAGCATATAAAAAACATCACGGACGGATGAAGAGGCCATCGTGGGGTGAACCTCCTTGTTCCTGTGTACGGGCAGAATGTATATCTGTATTTGCATCCTACCCACGTTTGCACGTATGCAGGCATATGGGCAACTTGTGTTTTACCCCCTTGATTATTTTTTGTTGTAAAAAAAAAAAAAAAAAAAAAAAAAAACGTTTTGTGGCTTCGGTTCTGCGTTGGGATAGTAGCGCCGGAGTGGGGAATAAGTGGGGTACGCGGACGAGCTAGCATATGCATATGTGTTTCTGTACATGTGCATCCGAAGTGGGTCGATTGGTCGGTTCGTTGGCCCCCTTCTGGGTATTTCCACAGAAGGTTGATCTAATTTAAATTTTTTTTTTTTTTTTTTTTTTTTTTTTTTTTTTTCCAATTTTAAGACTTTCTTCGTAAATGTGCCGAGCGCAAGTGCACGGCGCTGGACCCTCCCCCACGGGTGTTCCTCACGGGTGTTCCTCACGGGTGTTCTTCACGGGTGTTCCTCACGGGTGTTCTTCACGGGTGTTCCGCATGTGTGTTCCATGTGTGTTCCATGTGTGTGTGTGTCGCGCTGCTCCTCATGCATTTTGTTGCGTGTCCCACCTTTGATTTATCAAAACTCTTTCCCTTTTTTGTGACTTCATTTTAAAGCCATTTTTTGAAACCTTTTCTAAAGTGCGCAATTCTGGGTATACCGTAGGTGGATACATCCAAAAATGGGGTAAGCCAATCGAGGCTCCAGGGAATCAGCATAAAGAAACAGTGCAGTAAAGGTCGCGCAACTTTGAAAAAACGCTATAAGGAGCATGGGTAATTTGGCTAAAAAGAGTGTTGTTTTTTTTTTTTTTTTTTTTTTTTCAAATCGAATGATTAATCATCGCCATTTGCTTAGGCCACATAGTAATGCCCGTGTAACGTTGTTGAAGGGTTTTGCTTTCCTCCCCTTTTTCAGCGATGTAAGATCTGGTCATCTATGCACCCATGATTGATGACAGTGGAAGGGAATTCCCCCTCCCCCCTCCCATTTGATTAAAGAGAAATATTATATACAATGTTTAGAGGATGCGGAATTATGAGACGAATGGGCACCACGGGGGGGAGTTATTCCCGTGGGACTGAGGGGAATTCCCTCTTCAATGAAGAATCTCTGAAAAAGGCATTCGTAAGGATATCCATCGGATCTCCATCCCCGTCGTCAGCATCGATGCCATCTCCCTCATCATCAGTGGCCCCACCGAGAGCAAAAATAAATTCTGTTCTGAACTTTTTGTTAAGTTCCAAGATCTTGCATACCAAATGGACCAAGTTAGGAATAATTGATGAACTATACAAACGGAGAGTTGACAACAAGCTTTCATTCCATTTGAACGTTCTGTATGGGTTGGGTTCCAAGGGGTTGCACTTAAGGAGGAAGGGGATCATATCGCCGGTGCTGTTTCAGCCGCTCGTGGATTACAACCAGTTTGTTTACATTGTGCAGGTGTGGCTTGGAGGGGGGATATAATTTCTCTGCGTGATGAATTACACGTGGGTATATATTTGTTTATGTGTGGGTGCATGTTCCTTTTTATGTGTGTGAGCGAAGAACGGACAACGTTTAGAGAGATTTCCCCCCCTAGATGGGTCAACAGTGGGCAGCCTCCTGCACGACATATATATGATTATTTTTTCCGTATTTATTTATTTATTTTTTTCAATCCGTTCACAGGTGATGAAAATTGCAGATAAGGAGAGACAAGCCGGAACGCAGGAGCAGGCCGATTTCATTCGGAGCTTCTTCAGAGGGTAGGGCATTAGCACTTGTTTATTTTGTCATTTCATCATTTTGTATCATTTGTACCATTTTGTCATTTTTTTTTTTTTTTTTTTTTTTTTTAATGGACCCTTTCGCTGTAACGCATTATCCCCCCCTGGGGATCCCAAAAAGGAGATACTTATTTTTTTATAAGTTCGAATAATTCTGCAAAGTTTGGCATACTATGTGTGCACAACCGACAAGGTGACGATACTTCCTTTTAGTGGTGTTGCCCTGTAGATGGCCATATGGGTAAGACTGAGATTACGTTTTATGTTAACCCGTGTTCAAGTACCCTTTCTGAGGTTCCCCTCCCTTAGTTTGCCATGCAGGACCGTGGAAATGGTGGAACATCACCCCACACGATGGGTGGCAGGGGGGGATGAATAGTGACCTACAGATCAACTAAGCGAAGGAGTTGTAAAGGTTCACTATGGAATTCATCTTTTCCACCTAGTCAATCTCTTCTACTTTCTCATATTGTTCCTATCCATTCAACCAAATGGATGACAACCTTCCCCCATGCACCAACTTAAATTGTGCAAATATATTTTTCTTTTACTCCTTAAGTGGAAAGTTGCGAGAAAATGGCTAAGACGCATATGTAGCAAACAGTAGTTTTTTTTTTTTTTTTTTTTTTTTTTTTTTCTTCTTTCAAATTGGCAAATTGTACCTCACGACCTTATCGCCCTACTCCCTCCCGAACTTTTTTGTAGTCTTCCTCTGCGCCATGGGTGCAGTGCTCATTTTTGAAGTCTGCAAAAAGTATATATATATATATATATATATATATATATATATATATATATATAAAGCAGCCGTGGGGAAATGAGCGTGCACGCATAAGGAACAACCTGCACTGATTTTATATTTGCATTTCCCTTTTTCTTCTTCCCAACCGCACAAGGCATTAGACGTTTTACTGAACGTTGCGGAGATACACAAATGCCCCTTCACGCACTAGTGGTCTTATGTAAGAAGGCGTTCTTATGACGGAAGCTATTGGCCATGTTGATTAACCTCGTGCCTTGTTACACCTTAGCACTGCTCTGCCTACGTGGCTATAACACTACCTTGTTGTATTACTTCCCCCTCTAAAAAAAAAAAAAAAAAAAGAGCATCTCTTGGATAATATATATATTTTTTTTTATTTGTCGTTTGTGCAAAATAAGAGCAATGCACCCGTTGCATAATATACTTTTATTTTATTTATTTTATTTTATTTTTTTGAGGAGGGCTCAACCTTGCACTCACCTTGGAAGTCTTAGGGAAAGGGTGCTTCAAAATTTGTCTGCGAGACAACTTTGTGGATCTTGTTCTGTTCATATTTATCTTAGACTATATGAGCAAAGAGGGATATTCCTTAAGAATTGAAAACGAGAGAAGCGTTCCCCTGTCAAGCTTTTTTCTGGTACGTTTAATTAGTTTTTTTTTTTTTTTTTTTTTTTTTTTTTTTTTTTTATTTTTTGTCTGTAAATTTCTGTATGCATATATAATCAGCCTTGTCTTTTTCGCAATAGAAATTTTTGGATTTTATAAAAAAAGTGTTTTTTTTGAGGGAGAATAATCTATCACCTATTTCTTCATTTTTCTATTTGATCTTTTGCCCAAGGGCTTGAGTGTGTTTTTGTGAAAAAGCTGACAAGGTTACTATCGTACATGGGTCTCTGCACTAATGGGTGTGTATGTGTGTGTGACTATGCCAGTATGTGCACCCCTTCCCCATGTAGTGCAGACAAAGCCCCATTGGGATAGTAGCACAGAATTGTTATATGTACCTATAAGGGTGATTTGTGCAACAGCCAGGTTGAGTCCATATTAGGCTAATTTGTTTTATTCCATTTGTGCGTTACAATGATTATTTGTTGGTAACCCTTTTGTCATTTCTATTTTTTTTTTTTTTTATCGTGGCGTTTTTTTTCATATATTTTTGTTAACATTTTGTGTTTTTTACGTTACTTTTTTCTTTTTTCTGGGCCCTTGGAAGGGAAGAACTGAGAGCCCATCGACCCTGTTGCGACATGCAGAACGAATCTTGTTGTGCAGAATCCAAGCGTCTCATCGCGAAGAAACACCTGCAGAGCTAATGTTTGTTCACATATTTAGATGTTCGTTAAGATCTCTTTTTTTTTTTTTTTTTGTTATTTCCCGCAGTTTGTAATTTTTTTTTTTTTGTGTAGGAGTTTATTTATCACCCCGAATTATTGTGAGTTTAATTTTTTTTCTCCTACAATGTTTTACGCGCGTCTGCATATACGTGTTGTAAAAAAAAAATGGCTTCCACAGGGAGAGTGAATCATGATTACTTCACTCCCGGTGCATAGCGTTATATAATTTTTTTTTTGTTTTTCTCCTTATCACTACATCATGGAACATTGACTTTTGAAAAGGTTGTCTTTTTTTTTTTCCTCCCCCGATTTGCGATTTTGGGCCCTTTTCCTAAATACGACATTTCATGGTAAGCCTAATTTTTTTTTTTTTTTTTTTTTCCTTTTTACTATCGTAGTTAGAGTTATCTGCGAGTTGTGCATCTAAGTTAGAGACTTCATTGAGAAAAAAAAAAAAAAAAAAAAAAAGACCCACTATATGGTTAATTACAACACCGGGTTAGCTATGAACTGAATGTACAACTTCGGAATAGCTCCTCGTATTATTCAATTTTGAAAATATTCCGGATCAGTTGTTTACAAAGAGAAAAGGCATGGTAGCCAAAATGTGCGTGTAACTTTTCTGATTACTCTCATCATAACGCCTTATTATTACATGTTTGTTTTAATCGTATAACTTGCTTTGTTTGTTCGTTTTTTCGTTTGTTTAATTTTTTTTTTTTTTCGTACAGTCTGAGCATATGTGTTGGCTGTTGCGCGTATTTCTCTTAAGTGAGGGCGCTTCTTCACCCATTTGGTTGGATCAGAAGGGGGTATGCTACCTCCACAGAGTTGTCATCGATGTACAGTTTTTATTTCATCCCCATTTGTAGTGTCTCTTTTCGGGACATTTTCTTTGCATATTTATCGAAAGAGTTTGTCTCTGTCTAATTTGTCTGGGGAAATCTCCTCCCTATTTGAACAGTAAGGCGAGGCGCCCACCCATTCTGTATGAATTTTTGTCGGAGTACATTTTTCGGGTTATCATAGGGTGTATATTTGACGCCCACCGTGTCGTTATAGAATGAAGAAGGAGGAAGGTACTTTCCACCTTCGTACATAGAAGAGAAGATTCCTTGAGGAGAGGAAAAAATATATATATATATATATATATATATATGTGTATATAATTTACATCTTCAGTGGGCTAGGAAGGTTTGTGCAGTGAGCCGGTTAACATGGACAGAAAGGCGTACCCACGAGATGTACGATGTGATGAAGTCACTCCAAGAAATGAGGAGATGCACAAAATGAACCCCTCCAATGTTGATAAGGGCTATGTGGAAGATCACGTAAAAATTAATTTTCCGTCTAACCTTGACTTGAAGCATAAAGAAAAGGAAGTGAACCCATGGGGGGAAATAAGAGGGACTTATTTTAAGCTGAATGAGGACAGCAGAACGGAGTACAACTGTGGAGCATCAGATATGAAAAAGCAGTTTGACAAAAGTATGAGCCCTGAGCAAGGTAACCTTCTTGGGAGCGGGGAGGAGATTTTGTTGTCTAGGAAAAGTGACTTACACGATGAGGAAAAGGGAAAGGGAAAGGGAAAGGAAAACGAAAAGGAAAGCTCTGAAATGAGCCAAATGAGCCTCTTGCATGGGACTTGTTCAGGTGAACACATAAATGCACCGATTCCACAGGAGCAGTGTAGCGGTAATATCAAGCCAATAGATCCACCCCCTGTGGAGAAAATCAAAGAGGAAGAAAGCCCCCACCACGGAAGTACATCTAGGGGAAATATTAGAATGGATAGTAGCAGTGACAAAGGGAGAAGCAGTATGGACGGTGCATACATTACGATGAAACGAGAGCAATATGTGAATAACGTTTCTACTAATTTGGACACATGGTGTAATAGTGAAGTGTCTGGAAGTAATCATATTTTCTGCAACAGAGGAGTGCCTAAAGAGGGCACGCAACTTCGACAAACAATAAGCATCCCGGATATAGGAACAGATGACAAGACGGATAAGGAAGAACAAAAGGAGTGTACCGTAGTGAGCGTAGAAGAGGTATCTAGATGGAGAAGTGTAAAGGAGAACGGTTATGAGGATAAGAAGAATGTGTGTGACTTGGTGCAAGGGGGAGGTAGCTCTCCCCATGGAAAGGAAGAGGAGAGTAGAACTAATCCTATAATACAGGAAAGTTTAAATGAGGTAAGAAGGAATAATTGCATGAATAGGTCAGGTAGTTACTTCGAAAATGGAGAGAAACGTAATATGAATGAAGAGAATTATTTAAGGAACTCCAATTTGATGAAGAACCTTGTTAGTGATGATCACCTGGGTGAAGGATACAGACGAGGAAATCTCTTTACTGGAGATGATTCCCAGTGGGTGAACATTCTGAACACAAGGGAAACCCCTCCGAATGGAGAAGATCGTCTTCGGAATAGCTACCCTCTCATGGAGGACATTGCCCATTTGAAAAAAAATCCACATGTGGAAGAAAAGACAGGTGAATTAACTTCTGAAGAGGATCAAACTGGGGATGTACTCCATGGTGGCAACGAAAATGAGAGTATGTTGGAGAAGTGTCTTCATGTGAAATGCAAGAATATGTTTCTATCCACCGTTGAGGAGATAAAGGAGAAGTTGATAGTAAAAACGCCGAATGTGGAGAATCCCAAATTGTCTAATAAAGTCAAGGAGATTGATAACCAATTGGGAATAGGGAATGGAGAAATGAAAAAAGATGGGGAGGAAAACTTTGGAGGGTACTCTTCAGGAAAGGGGGATAAAACAAATATAAGTGAAGGAGATTTAACGGAAGGTCCAAACGGAGGAGTGAGTCACGAAAGGGTTAATCCCTTTCCATGTGATGCGGGTATAGAAATTATATCACCAGGCCATATTGAGGCATCTGCGGAGGGAGGAGGAGAAAATGAAGGAGTTAGTTACAAAGGTGTAGAAAATGAAAGGGATACCCATTTGGAAGATTGCAATGAAGAACGTTTTTCATGTGCAGAACACACAGTAAGGCGAATGGATGGGGCTCGATTAGGTTCACCTCCATTAGGTTCACCTCCATTAAGGGAGAGCTCACAGGAGAGGGGAACCGAGATGGGTATCGCCATACGTATAGGAGCACATGACGATGAGGAAAAAATATCTCTTGAAGGGGAAGGAAAAAAGGAAGACCGCTCACCTGAATTGTGCAAAGTAAGTCTAGATATGTCCAACGAGTTAGATGACAAGTCGAAGGGCAAAGAGATCAACCCATACGGGGGATGCGAAAATGGGTTAACTTCACAAGAACCATTAAACAAAAGTAAATATAGCACAGACAAACAAATGGTAGGGGCAATTCCTAGAACGTTCGTAAGTCTAGGCTACACCGCTGATGTGCATGGGGTAGGTTTCAGGACCAGTAGAACCCGCTTTGGAGAACGAAAAGGGATTCACATGGTAGATGGGAAATGGTCTGAAGGGGATAAATATACTATGGATAATTATGAAAGGAGTGAAAATATTCCTATGGGTACATATCGGAATGGCCACGAGGAAATTGCGGCCAACCGGAATGGTGACTACAGCTCATTTGAAAAGGAGATGAATAGTGCCCTTCTAGATTTACACAAGGACAGAGTAGATGTGTGCCAAGATAACTTGACACATTTGAGCGATTGTAATAAGAAGAAAAAGCGAACTGGCATTCCACTAAACGAGAGAAAGTACTACCGCGTGCTAGCTAAACAGATGATAAAAATCCAGGGACTAACATTCGACCATAACCAGATCAGGTGGATTGCCTATTGGAAGAACGAGAACAACAAACAGATTCAGAAGCATTTCCCTGTTTGTAAGTACGGGTTCTATAAGGCGCGTCAGCTGGCACTGGAATTTAGGAACTCGAAATTCGCCGCCAGTAGTCAGACAGTGGGTAGCGGAGAGGGGAAACATAAAGGGGTGGTCATCACTGAAGTGGACAAATCAGGAGTGATTAATCTAGGAGTAGAAAAAGGTGAGATTATGAACTACGGAGCGAACCCCCCTCAAAGTGGAAAAAAAAATAGGCACAAGAAGGATGCCACAGCGGTAAAAAATTCGGAGTGCACGCAGATGGGTAACCAAATGATAGAAATGCGCACTACTAATAGAAGGAAAGACACAAAGGTGGGGATACATAACCCCCGTAAGAGGAACCGGATAAGTAGCAGGCCTATCTTTCTGGCTGTAGAAAACGGAGGAATAGTAGCGAATCAAGATCATGCAGATGGGACAACTGAACCCAAAAATTTGGATGCAACGTCGAAACTAGCATTCGTGAATAAAAGGATAA
Source organism: Plasmodium knowlesi strain H (assembly GCF_000006355.2). Taxonomy (NCBI): domain Eukaryota; phylum Apicomplexa; class Aconoidasida; order Haemosporida; family Plasmodiidae; genus Plasmodium; species Plasmodium knowlesi. The sequence goes on along the minus strand of NC_011904.2, from coordinate 107,945 downwards.
ATACATGTAGAGGAAGTTCATATGGGGAGAATAATCCAACTGGAACATCAGGGGGAGGAGGTTTTCCGGGAGGAAGACATGCAAGGATTACAAGACATGATATAAAAAACGTGCAGAATATTTTAGCATGTCAGCACGGAGACAATTTGAATAGCATTGAAAATTCGCCCCATTCGACTATCTCGCAAGGGTTTCCTCCATTCATGGGTAATCAGGTGGTGGGTGGTTTGAGTGGATGCATAGGAGACAGTGGGCACAGGTACCATCAGGAAAACCATACGACTACAGATGGGCAGATCCCCAATAGACACGAATACGCGATGGGGTCATACGGTTCAATCAATTTGTACGACCAGAATGGAATAATAATCGCAGAACCACAAATCAACAGATGGGACATGGGACATGGGAAAACAAGCAACTACAGTTACATGGTTAATAACTTCGAATCGATGCAGAGGGGACACAATATGGCTATGTCATCGTTTGTAAGTGGAGTGCCAAGTGAGGTAGCCCATCTGAATCGTGGGATTAGTAGAGAGGTTTTATGGAAGGGTCAAATTGGGCATAAGTATAAAAATTCGTTGAACCAGGCGAAGCAGGCGAACCAGTTGAACCAGGCGAATCAGCTGAACCAGGGGAACCAGTTGAACCAGTTGAACCAGTTGAACCAGGCGAATCAGCTGAACCAGGTGAACCCGTTTTTCAGTGCCAACTACGGGAGAAACTTACAGACAATCACAGATGCAGGAATTTCGCATAAATGGGGGGGACATACACGAACCGGGAATTATATAGATGGTTCCAATTTGAGTAGTGGGGATATGAAAAACGAAGGGGGGGAGATTTACTCCCCCCCTTTTAGATGTTTACAGTCTGGGTCGCCTCAGCACATCCGAAGTGGCACTTACCATTACAGTATGAATGAGGGGAGGAGACAAAATATGGATCCCCACTTTAACAGTGCAAATAAACTTGTGGATGGTACATGGAACAGTACATGTGAGGAGGAGAATGGAGTGAACCCTAATGATAATTCGACAGTGCAAAGTTGCATAAAGAATAGTTTGGAAGGTAAAGAAGTTAGAGGTAGTGCCATTTCAGGAGGTAGCTCCGTTGGTGGCATGAGAATCAAACGAATGATTAATTCGGCTAGTGCTACCACAGAAGGGGAGAATCCAAAAGAGAACAAACAGAAGGATGACCTGAACGTACATATGCGTAGTAGGGTAAGTGGTGAAAGGAGCGAACGTGATACATGGAATCTAACTAGGGCTTCCACAGCAACGCACATTTCGGAGCACTTGTGTGAACTGATAAATGTAAACAGAAGTGTATATTATGAACGGAATCATGGACGGAGACTTCACAGTGAAGGAGGAGGGTCAGGCGGAGTGTTAGGCGGAGTGTTAGGCGGAGGGTCAGGCGGAGTGTTAGGAGGAGGGTCAGGAGGAGTGTTAGGCGATGTGGTAAGGATGAGGAACACGGGTGAGGAGACCACACAGGGAAAAGCAAACATTTTGGGAGACAGCGATAAGGCATTTGGAAGGAGCATAAATTCACCTGAACGATGGATAACCATTCAACCCATGGAAAAGGAAAAAAAAACAATGAAAAACGAATGTGTTGAAAGTAGAGAAACGGGAAAGGTGGCATATGATCATTCTGTGGATGCAGTAATTTCTGCATATGTTGTAGACACCACCGTTGGGATGGAGGAACGGAAAACATCAGAGAGAAATGTAAGCGGAAAAAATAAAGCGAAAAAAAAGAATTCCGTGAGGAAAACGAACAGAAAGGAAGGAAAAAGTTTTATTGACTCACAAATCCGCGGTAAGGATATATCTGTATTGTCAGAAAGTGATATCATTAATCCGAACGGCCAGTGGTATGGAGAAGGAGTGAGGGGGGAGATGCATCGAACCGGTAGGGGCGAACACAATCAGGGAGGAATCTCCAAGGAGATTTCGAAATCGAAGAATCGCAAAAAGAGTGCTAAAAGGAAAAAAGAAAAAAACGAATTAGATGTTGCACACATGGAGGGGAATCAGAACAGAAGCGAGTGCAAACAAATAGAGGACACGAAAAATAAAGCGAATGAAGAAGTTCTTTCTTCGGTAAGCAATCCCAATAAATGGACGCACAGTGTGAACTTGATCCAGAGGGCAGGTAACTTAAGGGATTTACCAAAGAAAGCAATAATGTATGACGAAAGGAAGTGTACAAGTGGTAAACACTTACATCCGTCTAGCGAGTTGATTCAGCTCCCCCAAAACACTCCTTTATGCATTCCCATTGGAGAACCCAGTGCTCCAGAATGTGTCACCGATCCAGTTGTTGTGAAATATGGGGAGAATATAAGCGAGAATTCGTCAAAGGAGTTAAAAAAAAAAGATGTAGTGATGGTAGAAGGAAAGTACACATATAAACTAAATGAGTTGGAAAAAAAATGTTGTAATGATCAAGATGAAGATGAGTACTACTACAACGAGATTATGAAAATGCCGAAAATTAAAGGAGTTCATTTTGACATAAGACAGAAGAGGTGGTGTGCCTATGGACATAAAAAGAAAGAATGTTTTTCTGTGTACCGTTATGGGTTCCTAATTGCGAGAGAGCTAGCAGTGAAAAGTAGATTGAAGGTTCAGAAAAGGAAGAACAACCTTAAATTGAAGAAGAATAAGAATTACATGAACGGAGAAAATGTATGCGAGAAAAATGGCGTGTCTCCAGTGAAGAAGCAGAAAATCGTGGTAGATAGAAAAATACATCGTAGTGACAATTTGGAAATTACACATTTGCCATATGGTGCATTACATAAGAATAACAACACGGTGAGCTTGAATGATTATACAGGTCCCCCTTCCCCGATTGACTCAGCGGAATGCACACCTACCCTTCATTTTAACGATCAGAAGGGGGATCCCCCTGGAATCAGAAAACCAACGGGAGAATCGATCTCCCACGAAAATGAAAAACAGAACGATTATATCGATGGGAAGACTGAACATTGGAACGAGACTGAGATGAACGAAAATTTGTTTCCAATAGTGTTGGCGCAGTCACACATGACGGAGTCGTTAAAGGGATCGAGTGTTAACGGGAGGAAGCTTTGCCCCTACAATGGTAGCGGTGCAAGTGTTGCAAATAGTGTAAATAATGCCAATGGTGTGAGTGCAGTTTATAGGGATAACCTCTACGGGGGGTACTACCCTATCCCAGATAGACATGCAAACCGCAGTTATACCGGAGTGCTGAGCGAAGTGGAGGGTTATACCAGGAGGTATCACACGGGAGAGGTTGGCAACAGAAGGGGAAACGGGACCAACGACATTGTCCCGCTTGACAACATGGTGCACCATTCTGAGAAGAACAAAAATTGTAATTACTCAGGAAGCATGAATAGAATTAGTAACATGAATCAGATACAAGAACCGTTCGAAAATTATGACTACAGTGAGGAAAATTGCCTGAATGGTCAGGTAAAAAGTGACAACTTTTATATCTCACATAATGCAAATAGGGAGACCAATCAAGTGATGCATATTAAGGAAGCAATGGGAACAAGGAATTCTGTAAACATGAGGAACGTGGAAAGATGTATCCTTGAAGGACCCAATGAAGAGTGTCAGTTGTATAACGGAGATGTGAATTGGTACAGTATGGAAAGGGCAAATGTGGATATGCAGAGGATGGGTTCTCTTTCAATTGGGGCTATTCCGATTGGATGCGTTCCTATTGGGTCCACTGCAACTTTGGGAAATGGAGCAGCAAAAATTAACGGTTCTAATGACGAAGTGCATAAAAGGTTCCACAGGATTTCTGTGTTGAAGGAGGAGCATTTTGTCAACAATAGAGAGCATGATAGGGGAAATGATGTCATAGGTACGCAAGGGGAGTTAGTACCCCTCAGGGTGGGTGATGGTGCTTTACCAATTGATGCAAACAAGACATGCGTTTTAGAGATGGAGAAGAGGAACCGTACGAATGATAGAACCCATATAAATGGAATCACGGGTGAGTATAGAAATTTTTTGCAGAATAAAGAAGAAGCCTCAATTTTAGAACCCGTAGTGGAGAGTAAATCGAACCAAATGAGACTTAAGAAGGATATTGTACAGAATGGTTATTGGAATTTTATTAACAATTTAGAGAAGAATAAGATAGGGGGAAGTGGTCTAAGTGCTGTTACTAGCCTAACGACTAATGGGGTGACTTGTGTGAACAATGCTCCACTAGTTAACACTGGGGCTCCCCCCGTAGAGGAAGTTGAATTTACAACTCCTTGTGACCATCGTGGAGAAAGAAGCGGTGTAGAAAATGGAGGAGATATCTGTATTGATGGGACCATGAATGTGGGAAATCCTTTCCTTTGGATTAATCCATCCCCTGAACACATGGTTACTGAGAACATGCTTTTGGATTTTCCCCGGGCGAACAGTACACAGGGGTCATTTCCATACAGGTGGGACAAATATCGAGGGGAAAATCATCCGATTGGAGACATATCCACTGGGAACCATACACAGAGTGCATGTGACACTCCCCCCAGGATGAACGAAAACCAATGGGCAATACAAAAAAAACGGGAAAGACAAATGGATGTAGAAAGGATAGTAAACATGAGTGGAACGAATTTTTTACAGAATGATATAAACAGGGGGTTGGTAAAAAATTACTGTGAAATGAGAAGTGTCGATCCGTTTGGGACACATAATTTAATGAGGAGGACCACCTGGGGATGTAGGAATATACAAAGCGATTGCGCGGAGGCGAAGATGACCTCATCTTTCATGGCTGAGGAAAAGACAAACTGTGGGTTAGGAAAGGAACCGCACCTCCAATATGATAATGACGGAAATGTGACAAACAGAAGAAATGGATACTCAGAATATGACATGAATCCATCCTTTGGTGTAAATAACTCCTTTTTGGAAAATGAAAAGTGCAGGGCATTTGGGAAAAGAAACCTTGGCAGAGACATATTTACAAGACGGTTTGATGGAGAAGGAAAAAAGGAAAGGGACAAAAATTTGGATGAAAATGAGAAAAAAAATTTACATGAGATTTTTCAGGACAGTACAAATATAGATCATATAGAGGTGGATATGGAAAATAAATCAATAGAGAGTGGACTTGCGGAAAATAAACCTTTGAACTTGGAGGTTAACATGATTCAGGCAGATGTTGAGCAGAATAGAGAACCAGTGGTAAGTGGGAATAGTGCAGTATTGTATGGAAGGGAACATAGAAACGAAAGGTATTGTTGTGGCAAAAAATGGGTTCGGGTAAACGGGAAGGAAGTCTCTTATGAGAAGGCTAATGTGGGGAAGACAGGCAAAGAGGAAACAAACAAAGATGTAAAAATTATAAAGAGAGAGGAAAAAAAAAAGAAGAAAAAAGAACAGATAACAGCACAATTGGATAACCATATTTTTCATTCGTTAGATGTAGAAGATGTGAAGGGTGAACAGAAACAAACACGCAGTGATAAGGATAGAGGGAGTAGAAGTGGGTTCGCCAATTTTAGAGGTTCTCATGAGACAGGCGCCACCGGAGAGGGGGGCGATAAAATCTGCCTCTTACCAGTTAGCACTTTGGAAGGAAATCAAGGAGCAGAGAATGGGGTAGGTGATACACAGGGTAATTACTCAAATAGATCCCCAATAGGAGTTCATATTTTCAAATGCCACACTAGCAGGATCGGCATGGAGGGGAGGAGAAGCCAAGTCATCGGGAAGTACAAATGTAGTAAAGAAATGAATGCTGAATTTTGTACTTCAGGGGAATGTGGAAACGTGGGGGGAGTGTCCATAACTGGGATGGGATTCAAAGGAACCGGGACCTCAACAAAGGGGAAAATAAGACCCAAGGAGAATATCACCATGTTAGATGCAATTACAATTGGTGAAGAAAAAGAGAAGTATAATAAACTTTATTTGCGAAGGAGAAGTAATTTTCCCCTTTTACAGAATAAAAGGGGTGAGTTAACTTCCCAAGCGTATGATCCGTATGGAGAGATGGTGATAACTACGCAGGGGGGTAGTCATGGAAATATCATTTCACGTGAAGAACAAAGAACGGATCCATTCGTATTTTTAGAAGACACTGATGGGGATCGGAGAGAAAACATCATCTGTGATGACAATGGAAAGTTGTTAATAAATGGGGTGTTACCATATGTTGATTGCCCCTTCACGTTTAGCAAGACAGATGGTGGGTCCATCCAAAGTGGCATAAGAGGCCAACAGTTGAAGGACCATGAAATGAACCCACTGGAAGAATCCCAAACGGTGGGTCCATTTGAGAATCTGTATGGAAGAGAAAAAAGTGGATACTACAGAGAGGATGATGAAAATGGATTCGTTCTAAAAAAGGTAGATATTTCAAGTACAAACCTTTTGCATCTTTCAACAAAAAAGAGAAACGACAGAGAAGTGAAGCGTTGGGATGTAGTGACAGGTGCACTACGAGGCAAAAAATTCTGTGGTGCCCTTTCCAACACGGCAAAGAATTGCCATTTAGGTAGGGGCGTTATGGGAAAGGTCAGAACCGAAGATGTGCGCTGTCTTGAGGCGGACCGGATGATGGCAACAGCAGAGGTTTTTCTGAATAGGGACTACTTCGACGTGTGCGGCGATGTACCACTGGAAGAAAACGACACGGTGATCAACGGAGCGGTAAGAAAAGTTCCAGGCGGAAGACACAACGAATGGAGCAGTAGGCACAGCCGCAAGGGCGATAGCAAAAAAGGAACGATTCTTAAGAATGTCCATATATTGAAAGAGTATGGCGAGAGGTTTTCCCACGGAAGGGCAGAGGAAGGGGAAGTGCCATATGAGAGCGGGGTGGATAGCCTTCTGGACAGATATTGTTTATCCATTTTTGGGAGCATGAAGATTAGCGAACTTATTCCTATGAATTGTGAGGGAAGGGAGATAGAGGAGGGCCTCCTTGTGGAGCCCTACTGTGAGTACTCTTGTTTGAGTTTACACGTAAGTGCATGCAAATGTGCGCGGGGTAATAATTTATGCCAATGTGCATACAGACATATATGCATATACGTGCATTTGTGCCTACAAGCGATAGAATCATAGGGTGTCCATCCACCATCCTCTCCCTTTTTTTTTGTACCCCCCCTGCAGGACCTGAACATGAACAGAACAAAGGATGTCAACCAAACCATACATTTTAAGAAACTCATTTTGAAGTACCTCATTATGGATTTATTTCGCAACATAAGTGTGCCAGAATTTTCAAAAATGACAAATGATAGAACCAATTTTTTTATGAACCCACAGAAATGTGCATCTAGTTACCCCCTTACAAATGAAATAGAAAAAAATAGGGACCTTCTCCAAAGGGTTGAGAGGTACCATTTAAAATATGTTAATAATATTTATGACATGAAATTTTTTCAGCTGTATTGGGATGTGTTCGTGACTTGCTTGGTGAAGAACGTCACGGCGAGTGTTCTGCCCTCCGAGGAGCACTGCATGGTTATGCGCTCTCTTCTGTTGCTTTATCTGGAAAGCTGTGCGTAGCGGTGTGGAGTGCACTGCGCTGATCATTTTGGGGGTACCCCCCGTGGAGGGAACTTCCTTTCGTTCCACTATAGTTAGTATATCCATAAGCCATGTTATTATTATTATGATTATGATTATTATTATTTTTTTTTTTTTATGAACGGGGGTCAGGCAAATTTAGCAGAAAAAAAAAATAGCTATTTTTTATTCCCTTTTTTTTTTTTTTTTTTTTTTTTTACCTGACCTGTTCATAAAAAAAAGCAACATATAATGTAGCACATTTTTTTTTTTTGTTCGCTTCCTCACTTGGCCCCCACTACTAGACGCGGAAGTATGGCGTCGACACAGGCATAAAGACATGAATAGAAATGTATATACATATTCTACATACGTTCGTAGCAGTAGGGGGGGGGGGGATCTTCCATTCGTTTTTTTGTCTAGTTTGTTCGGGTGTAGCCACCTTGGAATTAACCCAGTGATTGATGGACGGATGGATCCACGGAGTGGCGCCAGTTTGTTTGTTTTCCTTCGCCTATTTTCGCAAATGGAATATACACAAAAGTTTTCCGCACATTTTCTGCACATTTTCCTCCTCGTTCGACACAACTTGGCAAAGGGCACTTGGTTTACTCTTCCTTCCATGTACCGCGGTGTAAAACTTTTCCCTTTCACTTATGCATCCATTTGGAAATAAAAATTGGACGGTTTTATTTCTGTCCACCGGTATGTTTTCCCGCGTAAGGTGAAAGGAAAATACGCTGGCGTTTTTTGCGGAGTACCCCATGGCTTGGCCCCCAAACGTGGATAATTTTGTTTGTAAAAAAGGGGGAATTCTAATTTAATTTGTTCTCTTTACAGAGACGAATTTTATTGTTTTTATTTCACCAAACATAATATTTTTTTTTTTTTTTTTTCTTTTTACCCAATAAGGGTGTATAGTTGGTGTAAGAAAAAAAGAAAATTTTCCAAATTTTTTTCTCCCTGAAGTTGAATAGCGCATTGCGTAATCCCCTGCGTGGCGAGAGAAATGCCCGTAGCGCAGGCGAACTGGGGGAACGGATGAAGTAACGCAGGTGAAGCGGCAAGCGAAGCTGTAAAGAAAGTTGCCAAGGACGCGGAAAACTACGCTTCCAACGGGGGAGACTTGTGCTAAGGACGCGCACACGCAGAATGGATAAAAAACAGGAAAAGAAAAAAAAGCGGAAAAAGGAAAAGGAAAAGGAGAAGGAGAAGGAAAATGGGCCCAATTACTTTTCGGACACTGTGACGGTAAGACCACATGGGAAAATGTGATCATAGTACGAGGTCGACTTCACGTTGAAGATCCTCTCCGTCGATGGATGGGGGAGAAAAATCACTCCGTACAGCCACCTCCTATTGGAAACATCATCCTGGTTGCGCTCTTCCCCGTTTATTTAACTCACCCCCGATTTTATTTTATTTACATTACTTGGTAATGTTCATATTATTGATTGCTTTTCCCTTCCCCCCGTCCACAGTTCTGCGGCACAGTCGTGCGGGACTCCATGATGATTGCAGCGGAGACGATACAGAACAATTATTACCCGATTAAGGAATCCATTCTGAATATATATGACAGCTACTTTTGCGATAATTCACAACACAACAGTAGTAGAGTGAATGGCGGGGTCCCCTTCTTTACCGTGAATCAACACAATTCGAAGAAGAAGTAGATTTTTTTTTTTTTTTTTTTTTTCCATAGTAATACATGCATGGAGGGCTATGAACACACATTTTGTCAAGGAGACCATGTGAGCGAAAATGTGTAATTTGATGTGTAGCAACCCCCAGGGGTAGGGGATCTGAACAAAGCAAACTGTTAAGTTTGTTAATTTGAAAAAAAAGGAAAAAGGATATATGGGGTGGGGCACACGGGATGTGCCAACAAACGCATGATGGAGTATCGCTGTATATACAGGCTCTGCAGAAGAATCCCCCATACATAGAAACACAGAAAACAAGCCATATTTGCATTTTAAAAAGCAAAGGAATGAAAAATGTTCAAATGGCGCCTCTCAAAGGGTTCGAACGGGAGGGTGACGGCGGGCAAAAAGGAAGCCCCAAATGAGGCCCGCTCTGCTTGCCACCTTGAAACTGAAAAAAAAATGGAAACCCTAATACGGCGAAGATAACGTAAGTGTATATAACAAAAAAAAAAAAAAAAAAAAAAAAAAAAAGTAGATAAGTAGATAAGTAGATAAGTATGATGGCTGTCCACGTGGAGGGAATGATTACTTCAGGTTGTCGTTACTTAGTCGCTGTGTAACCGGTGGATATGTGGTTGGTCTGTGCCCACCCCTTCCTCAGCACTTGAGCCACTCATTATTCTTGATGATCTCCCTGTCGCGCTCGCCATAGTCGATGAGGAGCTCCTCGCCCTCCTTGATGTTTCGAGCGGCAACGAAGAAGAGTCGAGGTTGGCTGGCAACGGTGAGTACCTTTGGAATGAGGTTGGAGTTTTTCTTGGAGTGATTAACAAGTCTAGCGAAGGATCTCAGGAAGTACTTTTTGTCTTTGTTATTGATTGCGGCTTCGATATTTTCCTCCGTGCCATCAATACAATACCTTTTATTTTCATGTTTAAAGTAGAACATATAACATCCTTTTTTATTATTTTTATTATATTTTCGTTCCCGTTCCATTGCTTCATTATGTGTGAGTAACTCTCCCACATATTCAAAGACAAAGTCGAATTTGTTCAAATCGCTAGCTGCGTAGATGCATCTTCCCTTAACATCATCAAATATTATTTTGATACATGCGAACATATTCATTTTAATGTTTTCCTCATATATGATATTTCTACTTTTCTCTTTTAAAAAAGAAAGAGGAATTGTATTCACTTCGTTTTTTTTATCAACAAATAAATCGAGCAACTGTTGCCTATTTAGCTTATTTATGGTCCGGTCGAATTCGTACTTTTCATAATATTCTGTTTTTATGCTTTTAAGTCTCTTTAGCTTAACTTCATTCACATTTTGTAGAAATTTATCCAGGAAGGATACATAGTCCTTGAGCTTCATGGTTTCTATTTCCTTGAGGCTTTCTCGCTTGACTCCCTTTGTGCTTTTGAATTTCCGCGCCCCCTTTGTGGCTTTCGCAGTAGATTCGGACACTGTCACGGAAGAGCAATCGGAGAGATTCTCGGAGGACCATTCGGGTGAGAAACCCGGTTGGCGGTCTGCTTGTTCAACCAGTCGCGAATCGAAAGGCGAATCGAAAGGTGAATGAAACGGTAAATGGGACGGTTGGTCAAACGACGAATGGAATTGCCGAACATGCCCTCGTTGCACCACGGGTGCGAACTCCAGGTGGGGATCTGAGCTGAGTCCCCCATCAGGAGAGATCACCTCATATCTCCTACAAAAATGATTATACATTTTTTCAAGATTTGACTCCATGTCGTATGTGTTATTTTTGAAATGCACCGATAGGTTCCAGAGCAGGTCGGGAGAATAGGTAGATATGTTTGACAGTTTTAGACACTCTTGATTCCTCATTAGGAAAATAAGTATTTGAAGTAGGTCTTCCTTTTTTACTATCCTAATTTTATCATAATCATCAGATGTGTTGTCAAATTTTATGTAAAGAATGTCTCCTTCCTTTATTTCTTTTACGTTACTTGTATTATTCTTATTGTGGGCATAAAATATGATTCCATCTTCGGGTGGGGTCTGGTTTGTCAAATTCGTCTTTATGACTTCCCTTTGTGATGAACCGCTATAAGGTTCTTCCACTTTTACTGTTAATTCCACCGTTGCTCCTGCTTCAGCCAGTTCACCTCCCCCTCCTCTTCCTCCTTCTCCTTCTCCTTCTCCATCTGCTGGAACTGCTCTTCCCTTTGGAATCATCTTTGTTAAACTGTTCTTCATTGGAGTATCCTTCTGTTCATTTTCCCTCTCGTGGTTATCATCGGGGCCATTCTCCTTCGAATGCTCCTTCATCTCTGTCCAGGTACATTCCCTTTGAAAGTCGACTCCGCTTTTTCCTCCGTCCATTGACTTCCTATCCCCTGTGGTAATGTGTGTTTGGTACTTCCTAGGGCGATATTCCCCCTTGCACCTACGCAGGTACATTTTAAACTCATCCAATATGTTTACCTCTTTACTGATGTTGTCACCTGATGGGGCGAATAAATCATACACGTGCACGTCAGTCTTAAAACAGTTTTTCTTGTAATTTAGGTCGCTCTTACTTTCGATAATATATATTTTGTAATTCTGTTTGTAGAATCCTTCAATTCGTTTAAAGTTCTTCGACAGACAATTCAAATGCGACTTCTCTTTGTTCACCATGCTTTTTAAAATTTTATTCAAGTACATCATTTGTATTTCTCTGTTTTGATCCCTTCTCTTTTTTATTTTTTCTCTCCTCTCTTTTTGATCAAATGGCTCCGATATTATACTCTGAAATTCAGAGTTGTATTTGTCAATATTTTCTTGGTACACTTTCGTGTTCTGAGTTAGCACTCCAGAATTCATCTTTTTCATCTCCTCAATGAACAATTCATTCTGTTTTACTTCTCTTTCTTCTCTGTTCCTTTTTTTTTCAGAGGGGTCTATCGCTACTAGTGGAGCGCTCTCTATTCCATCCACATCTTCTTCAACATCGAAGCTGTGGAATTCTGTGCCAGATTCCCCTGCGTGAATCGTTCTCACATACGCCCTGCTATCCGCAGGTATGCGTGAATTGGTGAAACTATCCTCTGCACCTTCATGCGTGTAGCCATCGGGGGGCTTCCTTCCCTTGGGGGAATGGACTCCCTTCGAGTTTCCACTGCGTGTTCTGCTTGGAGTGCACACGGAGTCGCAGCTGCTGAAACTTCTGCAGGGGACATCCTGCCTGTTGTCCCGCTCTTGGCCCTGTTGGATATCCCCCTTGTCATGCCCCCTTCCTTCCGCATTTTTGTGGCCATCTCCAAATTCACAACCAGAATCCCCCTCCTGCCTTTTCCGTTTATTGTCCATGTGGGCGACTCCACCATTCACCGCGCAGACGGAATTCCCCCTGGACGTGCTTCCATCGCCGTCATCGAGGCCGAGGTTCGTTTCGTTGCTACTGCTTCTGTAGTAGAACCATTTGCTCTTTTTACGCCTCTTTCCAATGTGGTTTCCGTAGCTACTTAGGCTCTCCCTCTTATGGACATCGAAGACGGATTCACTCTTTCCATTTGAGGACAAGAGTAACCGTTCATCGTTTGCGATGTCCAACAATTTTTTCTCATTCTCCTGTTTGAGCATAGAAAACGACCTCTTCTGTATCTTAATTAAATTGTTAATGCTTTCCCTGGTAGTGTCGTTGTCTATAAGGGAGAAGTGGCTAATGCTGTGGAGGGCATTTGCGTTAAAGATGGGATCGCATGGTTCTTTTTTAAAATTTCTTGGATTGTTCAGATTCTTCTGCTCATAAGTGAAGCCTCTGTTCCTATTGTGGCACATGTCGACATTTCTGTTTCCAGTGATATTGTATTTTTTTTTTTTGCAGTTGTTCAAGCTGAAATGGTGGCTACTTATGGGGAATGCTTTACCTTTGGTAAAATTTTTGTTTTCGCTTTTGTTCTTTTTCTCCACGCTCTCAATTTTCATCTTCAAGCGATACCATTTTATTTCCTTGTTGGGGTAGAGGCCTTTTTCGAAAAGAGGATTCCCTATCGAGGCTCCCCCCTTAAAAGCATCGCCAGAATTTTTACTAAGTGTTCCACCATGCCCAGCACGACCTTGGACACCACAATGCCCAGATTTGGTCGTGCTCTCCATCATGGCAATATTTTTAAGATCACTAAGGTACAAATATTTGATGTAGTCCTTGTCACATATGGCCAATTCTTTATTTACGTCTTTGTAGTTGTTTCTGCCGAGCTCAGGGTAACTGGTAACCCCGACGTTCTTCTCACTGTCATTTCGATTATAGGCACAGTTATAAATGGAGGTGTACATATACACGTCGTCATCGCATTTGTTAATATTGCTTATTCTGCATCTTCCATTTGTATCTGTGTAGATGTTTAACTTCTGTCTTTTTATTTTGGATTTTTCGAATAGAAAGTGGAGGCTCCAGAAGTAGTACCGCTCGTAGATCAGAAGAGGGATTTTGCCGTTGTCCGACTCGTATATAGCCTGTCAGAAGGCAGATGAAAAAAAAAAAAAAAAAAAAAAAAAAAAAAAAAAAGGATGAAAGTGCGAGGTAACATCTACACGCAAAATGTGAAGAGCAGGGTAAAGATATTTCCCCAAGTGGTTTTCCACTTAAAAGTTTATCAGCTCTTCCCCGCTAGGTTGGTCACCTACCGATATGTCAAGGGCAATGTTGCAACTGTTGTCATCAAAGAGTAGGAAAATCCTGGAGAGCATTCCTCCCTCTGCCTCCTCCTCCTTCTTCTGCTTCACCGGGTGTTTGTTCAAGTCGCAGACATATTTGGACAGATCTGAATACACGGGGATGTGAATAATGGAATCTAATTTCTCCTTTTCGATCCATATTACGGAGGCTGCATTTGTGAAGATATTTTCAGAGGCGCTGCACTTATCCCCGCTGCAATTATCATTTGTATTCTCGCTCGCGTTTGCCTTTGCGTGCGAAAAGCTGTACGATGTTGACGTTTTCATTTTCTTGGTGATTTTATGCCAAGTCTAATTATGCCCCCAATTTGCGGCGGTATGGAAAATATATATCTGCCTATGTACAAGCGCATGTGCACTGCATGGAAGTGCTATACCCGTAATATTCTTGTGGCCCCCTCTTCCTTTTCTCACCAAGGAGTGGGGAAATCCCAAGCTGTGTAACTCTGCTGCATTCGTTGAAATTGAAAAGATCTTCAGACCCAGGCAAAATAAGAACAAAAAAAAAAAAAAAAAAAAAAAAAAAAAAAAAAAAAAAAAAAAGAGATTCTTTCCCGTTTAGTGTCAAAATGCTGCCTCGATGCGCGACGCGTTTTCGTTCGAAAGTTCAAATCCATATAAAAAATATAAGTGGGCAACAAAACGGGGCGAAATAGAAAAAAAAAAAAAAGGAAAAATTCGTTAGTAGTGACGGAAAAATTTACAAAAGGTAGGAGAAGTGGGCAAGGAGCTGGTGTTACACGCGCCTGCTACATTCCGCCGAACGGTGGGCACTAAAAGGATACGCGAAAATGAAGGATCCCTTATAATTATATGCACCAAAAAGCGGGTGATCAATATGAGAAATTTTCCGAGAAATTTAAGTACACCCTTCGACCTCGTTCAATGTTCAAAAATAAACAATGAAAAAAACGGGGCGGCGAAAAAAAGAGAAAATAAAAAAAAAGGGGAAGAGAAGAAAAGAAAAAGTAAAAGGGTGAAGTAAAGCTGGTTATCCGTAATAGCAAAATAAAAAGTGACACACGGACAGAATAGCAGAAAAATGAAAGCTATAAAAAAAAATAGGATTATAATAAAAGCAGAAACGCCAAAATGAGGAGTGGCAAAATGGCGAAGTGCCAAAATTGTGAAAATTCACGGCGAACATACCAACTTTCTTAAATTAAAAAAATGAAAAAGTAGAAAAAAAATTATATCCTTCTGTATGCGTAATTTTGTATACGTATTTTCCCCCCCCACATTGGGTATATCACATTCATTGAGCAAAAAATTATACCCCCCCCTTTTGGTTTTTCATGCAATTGCATATATAACATATACCTGAAAGTCTGCCTGAATTCGTGTATGCCGTATTTTTCGAGTATGGTAAATTTGTGAATACAAGCAGACGGAACATGTTCCAAACGGGGGAAATGCTTACAAAATTTAGTTGACATAGATACCAAGTTAATTTTTTTTTTTTTTCTTTACCTATAGGTTGTTTTTCACTTTCCCATATGCAGCAATGCAAATTGAAACATCCTGCAGTGCATGCATTTAATTTTAAATTAAAAAAAGGCAAAACAGAAAAAAACAAATTCACACATATATGGGGGCTTCCTTTCTCCAAACTGAGAATAGCTGAACTTGAAGAAAAAGGTTAGCAATTGTCTTTATTTGAATTTTTGTACATCTTACCTTATTTCCTTCCAAATGTATGACAATTGGCAACTACAAATAAAAGTTGGCGTTCTCTTTCGTGTTTATTTTGGGAAGGTCTTCCATAAAAAAAAAAGGTTGTACTAAAGCAACGGAGCGTAACTGCCCCTGCAGGTAAGAAGGCAACCACCTCATCCATATATTTTTGTCAAACGGGCAACAATTTTTCTTTGTGAACGAGGCAATTTTCCATGCCATGATGATCAAAGCGCATGTTTGATTAATTGCCAAAATTTGTAACTATGTCAACCATGTACATTTCAGATGTCGTCACATAAAAGTTTGTGTAATTTTCGAGGAGAGAGTAAAAAAAAAAATAAATAAACTGAAAAAAAAATGTACATTTAAGATTATTTGTTTAACCAGTTTTAAAGCGTTTAAAGGGTGAGGGGATAGGAACAAATAGAGTGCATACAGACATTTGCACCATTGGAACAATTTCTGCACAGGAGTGTAATTTTTCTCTCCCTCTGAGTCATTTTACGATTTTTTGGCCATTCACCTATTACTGGCCTCCATCTCCTTTCGGAAAACCAAATGAATGAAACGTTTTCCGCATGCGGAAAAGGAGGAACATAGAAAAAAAGGTGTTTTCCTCTTCACAGCCATAATGTAGTTTTATTATCCTTAAAAGAGAAATTATCCACATTTGTAATTATGCGGAACACCATTTGCAAGTGTGCACATTTATCCCTTATTTCTACATTTCGAACGAGCTGTTCTACTCATGTGTTAGCCGTCTGTCAATTGTTTTCGACTTTTTAGCCAATTGTTTATGGTCTATACACCATTTGGATTGCTACTTTTATGGTAGAGTGGAAGAAAACGATGTGCAGCAATGTTTCCATCCTATCCGCAAACTCGTTTGGTGAATTAACGCTGATATGCATGTGCGTACTAATCCCCATGTGGACTTACGTAACGTGGCAAGTCAACATTCCTGTGTTGCACACTCGGAATTGGTGAAAGGCATGGTATTAAAAAAAAAAAAAAGAAATGTACGCTTTTTGGGTGCAATTTTGTCCCCATTTGAAAGTACTTAAATGGTGAGCAAATTTCATCCATACGAAGGAAGTGGCGTGGAAAAGGTAATTAAAAAAAAAAAGTTGCATGCGGTGTGTTTCCATGTAAACAATTTTAATCATCCTTTAATGCTTCTTGTAAAAGTATCGCACATATTTTTTAAGAATATATTTTCTAACACAACAAAATCAGTAGCGGTTACATGTTTTTCGAACTCCCTTGTGTCATGTGGTTTTAACTTGCAAGCTACGGGACGAAAGTATCCAAGAAATGTTTTTGCCAAAAATTATGAGGGCAGATGGAACGAACATATGCCTATCGGACCGAATTGCCTTTTTATTTATATATTTTTCAAGGATTACCACTTCCACACAGCTACAGAATAAGTTGGATTTTGAACGCGGTACATGCAGCACACTCAGTTTTGTTACGCATTGGAAGGCACCACCGCACCACATGCAAGAACTGCACATTAATGGATGCATACAAATTTATGTAAAAGGATTATAGTACAATTCGCGCTCTGTTCTCTTGTGCAGTGCGCCAGTGAAAAAGAATTATTTACTCACGCTTATACACCAATGATTGATTCTATTTTTTTCTGTTCGCTCAAATCTGCGCAACGTTGGATCAGATTGGTTGGCGTACACACGATGACACATGAATGTAATAGTAAATAAGAGGCGATATGTGATGTAATAAAAAGTTATGCATTCTTTTTAAACTCTTTTTTTCGTTACGATGCAAATTTAAAAAGGGCTTTTTTTCTTTGCCATTTTAATGAAAAAAAGAGAAATTACGTGCTTGTTTTAAAAAATGGATAAAATCTGTTACCCACTTTTTTCTCAGTAAAACGTAAAAAAACTGCTTCATTCCGACAACATTTGAACTTTCCAATTAATGGTAAAGTGATAATGAATTAAGTAGCTTTTTTTTTTTTTTTTTTTTTTTTTTCTGTTCATGTTGTTCAGGCGAATTTTTTACGTTTAATCGAAAAAGTCAGTGTTGTTTAAAAGCTAAAGGCTAGAATAAAAAAAAAAAAAAAAAAAAAAAAAAAGAAAATTCGCGCCAAATTGTGAGATGAAGCTATTTCAGAATTAAAAAAATGGCTGGATGGGATTGCCCCCGCCCCCCAGGGGCTTCCTTACCATTAGTATATTTGTTACTATGTACATTTGTATAGAACAAAACTTACTACGTATATTTATTATATATACGTTAATTTTATGCCTATACCAAAATGACCTTATTTTGTACAGGGGCCCATATACACAGCTATTTGCCACGAAACAGTGTACAATTGTAAAGTATATTAAAAGCGTAAGTTTATGCTATATTACAATATATATACACGCACTACTCACTCGGTGGTTTGTTTTTTCTTCGCGCAAAAATATATTTGTCGGAAAAATTAATCACTGTGTTATATTGTGCCGATTTGTTATGTTCATTTTGCATGGTAGTAATTTTTTCTCCTTTCCGTGAATCCATTTTTCAGGCTTTGACATTTTTTAAAAGAAGAAAAAAATTCTTTTTTCTCTTCGTGCTTATTACTATTGTGTTGGTATTGAGCTTCACCGCTGGGGCGTTCTTATAAAGAAGCGTTTTGACCTCTTCGTTTGTATTTGTGTTTTCGTATGCGAGCGCGCAGTTAAAGTGTAAACATATATACTTTTATCTTTACATGTATATTTTTCTCGTGTACCTCTGCGTCGTTCAAAATTATGGTCCCATTAGCCAACTCCAGTATAATTTCCCCCACCCGTGTTATGCATATAATTAAGCAATACAGTGGTATAAATTCTATACATTGCCCCGAACTAAGTGTGCCGTTATATACACATACACACAGCCGAATAGGTAAAATATACTCATTCCGTGTATGTAGTTTTTTCAATATATATTGAAAAGAAATTTTTTTTTAAACAGATCACTATGCATTTTTAAAAAATAAAAAGCTTATATAACTTTTTTTGAAGATTCATTTGTGCAACTTTCTAATGAGAAAAACATTTGCATGAAAAGGGTTTTTTGTATTCTTTGCCCTTTTTGCAGTTTCCGAACTTTTGTATCATCTCTTTAAGAGTTCACACATGTGCCTTCTTTATGCACATGGTGTTCTCGCTTGTGCTTTTTTACTTTCTAATGCATATGCTTACATGTACATAAATGTATGTACTTTTTTGTGAGCCTTCTGCATTCGTCATAATTTTTCTTTTTTTTTTAGTGCATGTTTCTTCCGTGACTTTCTATCTATGCTGTGTACGGATTAGCTAAATTGGTAAAAATTACAAACCTTGCTGTACTACTTTTTACAGTGGAGAGGCCCGTACCTGTACAGCACGCCCATTCGTATATATAAAAGTTGTTTTCTCCACGACTGTATTCCTTAGCAATACATGCCAAGGTTCTAATAATTTCTATAAGTACACACAGAGAGAACCGTGGAACGTGTCCCTTCTTCGCACCTCCAAGGGGCCTCATGACCAGTATTTTTTTTTTTTTTCCCGTTTCCCTTAACTGTTAAGCACCCATTGGGGCTGAATTAACCGAGCGTGGTATGGTTGCACACGTGTAAACTTCGTATGCCCATTCACACCACATGCATATATGTTTCTTTTTTGCGCAGAATTACGCTACTGGTTGTTCCGCTTTTAAGTTTTCCGCGGGAGCTACCTCAAAATTTTGTTTATCCGTGTTCGATTTTGCGTCTTTGCATCGCCACATCACTGCATCTTTACATTCGTATATATTCAAGCCGATTCGCAACAGTAAACAGAATTAGGAATCGTAATTCATATTTTCGTCCGTGTGTACAGCGGTACCCCTGTGGCATTCTTCTTTGGCAGATGGGTATACATACAAATACACATATATATGTGCTAATGCAGCGATTTTCCTTTTAAACTTAAAAATTTTTTTTTTAGTCTTTTGCACACATTTGGTGTGTCCAATGTATTAAAGCATTCCTTACATTTTAATTCATGTGGCATTTGTTCTTATCCCCTTAGAATAGTAGAAGAAATAATTTGTTTTAATGCTTTGTGTGTAAGAACTGCCTGTGTGATAAGCGCATTAAAAGTGATGCCTAAGCATTGGCGGATATATGTATTTACGCGTAGTTGACTCTGATATGAAGTGGTGAAAAGGCAGGGTCGGCGCCGCAGTGTATACTTTGTCTTCATGTAGATGCATTCACCTCAGGGGCATTCATCATTTTTGCGTACATGTGCGACTGGTGTGTGTTATGCACATATGAATGAATGTTCGAATGTGTGAATGTTCGAATGTGTGAATGTTCAAATAGTTGAATGTTCAAATAGTTGAATGTTCGAATAGTTGAATGTTCGAATGGTTGAATTAATGAATTAATGTGTGTGTACCTGCGCGCCGCCGGAAATTTCTAAGGAGATATTAGTTGAGAGGCGAATCTGCAGCATCTTGTGCATAGATGCACGCGTGCGTATGTACATATATATGTGTATATATACACCTAAGTACAGGGTGTGCGCATTGTAACTCGCCGTTGTGAATCCGAACAAATTCTTTCAAGTAATACATTTTTGTTTCAAACTTTTTAATAAAACATTCCATTTTGTAAGGAGTAGTGTATGGTCGCATTTGCGTTTTTGTGCTGTTCTGTTATGTTACATTCTGTTCTGTTCTATTCTGTTATTTTATATTTTATATTTTATATTTCATATTTCATATTTCATATTTCATATTTTTTTTTTTTTTTTTATTTTTTTTTAAATTCTTCGGTGCGCATATATCATGTGTATGTGAATATATGTGCCCCCAATATTAGTATTTTGTAGTACATATTTCGCTTGTACGTTTTTGTCGTTCAAAGAGAGGGCGCAGATTAAAAGGGTGAAGCAAAAATCCGCCTTCTAAAATAGAAGCGTGTGTGTGTGTGTATATATGCGCACACGTGTATGTCTCTCCATCTCTTCCGGAGCGTTGTGAAAATATTAGGAAAACGCATCCCGACGTGTCATTTTCCTATCCGTGTGAAAGTGTTTCGCGCATTTGGAAGTATAGAAAACAGTTCGGGAAATCTTCTGTGCGATTGTATATTATGCATACGTGCAGCAGGTCCACGTTGTGATATATATGTACGTGTGTTCAGCATTAGGTTAGTGCTAACTGCAGAAGGGTCCAACTTCGGTAGCGGCGAAATCGAAGACACAGCTTGCGTGTCCCCTGCGCATACACCATGGGGAATTTGCTAAACAGTTTAATTTTCCGGCCACACCCGCCGAGCTATTCGAGGAACCGACATGATCTTCATTTTTTCGAAACGAAGCATGGTAGTAAGATATGCGGAATCTTCATTGACAACAAGGCGGATACAACCATTTTATTTAGTCATGCAAATGCAGAAGATATAGGAGATGTAGTACGATTTTATCAGTATCGCCTGAGACGACTAGGATTGAATCTATTTGCCTATGACTATAGTGGCTATGGGCACAGTTCAGGTCATCCCACTGAAGCGCATGTGTACAATGATGTAGAAGCAGCCTATGATTATCTAGTGAAGGTGTTACGTGTTCCAAGGCATAGCATAATAGCTTATGGAAGGAGTTTGGGTTCAGCTGCATCTGTCCATATAGCAACAAAGAAGAACTTGTTAGGTTTAATTCTTCAAGCTCCATTGGCATCTATACATCGGGTTAAGTTAAAACTAAAGTTTACCCTACCTTATGATTCCTTTTGCAATATTGATAAGGTACACATGATTAACTGTCCCATTCTATTTATCCATGGAACGAAGGATAAGCTTCTTTCCTACCATGGCACAGAAGAAATGATTCGAAGGACAAATGTTAATACGTATTTTATGTTCATAGAAGGAGGAGGTCATAACGATTTGGATAGTAGCTATGGAAACCAAGTGTATGCTGCGTTAGTAGCTTTCCTTTATGTACTAAAAAATAATATAAGAGAAAATGTAAACAGTGTATATGACATATCAAATGTGAACATGATGAAATTAAGGAACATGTTCATTTCGAATAATACGAAGAACATGAAGGAAAGAGTGAAAGAGAAGAAGAGGAAGGGAGAGGAGAATGGAATGGTGAGTGGTTCTGCGGGAAGTGTAAATGGAAGACAGGGTAATAGGAATGAAAGTAGAGGAAGTAATGAAGTATTAAATTCGTTCATGAGTAATATGGAAAGATGGTATACGGATGAAAGTATATTTAGGGTTTATACAAAGGATTCAGGTTATGATTCATCACAAAGTCTTAGTAGTGTTTTAGGTTCTGCCGAATCTACTATGAGGCACATACCAGATAATACGTTTTATGAAAGTGACACGAACATTAGCATTGAAGATCTGTGTAGATTGGCTGGTGGGAAGAATAACTTAAATAGGAGTAAATTGTATAACGGTAAGGACAGTGGTGCTTCGTGTAGCTCATTTACGAAACGTGGTTGGATAGACAGAAGTGATGGTGCTGTAGGTAACCATCGGAATGGACATCGAGGAGTTAGTAGAGAACGTTACCCCGATGGTAGACGAATTGACAGTAAAGATGGTCGGGACAGAAGTCGTATGAAGGTGTGCTCAAGTTATGTGTACAACCCGGCGAGGAGAGAAAACATATCCCCCTCGAATATGGACCATAGTTCAAGCCAATGTAGCCGCAGTGATGTATATATGGGTAGTGAACAGGACTTGGCGCAACGAGGGAATGGTACCTGCATGGGTGGCAGCTCCTCTGAAAAAGTGAACTCCCGAAGGTCAGGAGAGAGTCGAAATATTTACTCGGTGGATAGGGTTCCTAGGATTTCGCAGGATATGAAGAGTGTTGGCTCCTCCCCCGTGAGTGAAAGAGGAAGTTATGCACGCAGCTATGAGCAGTGTAATAACGGAAGGGAAGAGACTACCATTAGGGGGCATAGAAATGGAGAGCAATATTCAAGTGAATCAAGAAAAGGTGGAGGAAATATGAACCCAAGTAAGGCAAGTCTGGCAAGTGTTTCATCCAATGATAGCAAAATCAGCAGTGTGGGCAGAGGACCCTTCAAGGAGGAGAGGGCCAAGGTGATGAATGAAAGTAGAAGGAATATGCAAAGCGATACTATTAAGCAGGGTAGTAGTGTTGTAAAAGAAGGATGTGCCACGAGCGAACATGTGTACTCAAAGAATTATTACAAAAAAGAAGGAAACAGGATACGCAAGGAAATGGAGAATAAAATAACCGACATTAATAATCAAAAGATTAACAGATACAATGAATTTATCTACGGAAATCAGGAGAACAAAATGGGTGATTGTCCGAACGAGATTATGGAACCTGTACAGAGGGAAGTGTCTTCAGCTAGCAGCAGTACTTTGAATAATTTGAATTCGCTATTTGCCTACTAATACATTTTTGGATGAAAACTATGTGTAGAGAAAAAAGGTGTATGTGGGAGGAGGTTCAGGTATACCTCAACAACCCCCCATGGGTGTGTGCCATGGTTCGTGGGTACTGGCATCTCCGTGCTGTTGACCCTGGTGTGTTATATGTGTATGTGTGGGGGAAGTATATATGACGCGGTAGGTGGTAGGGTGGATTGATGAGAATAATGCGCATATGAATATATATTTTGTCCATTTGGAGTATGGTACATGTTAGAGCGCGGGTCGATTTATCTTTATTTGAAGGGCAAGTCGAGGGCGGTTCTTTTTTTTTTTTTTTTTTTTTTTTTTTAGTGTTCAGTTCATGCGTGTGTGTACACTTGCGCGTGTTTTCAGCGATGGAGGATTTTTTACGCGGCGGTGAATTCAAACGGGTCAACCAGTGGGCGGCAAAGGTGGAAAATGGAAACATGAACTTAAGTGCTGGAGAGAGTGTGGTGAGTAGGAATTGTACCCTCCCGTTCCCCTAAGGGCAGACTACCTTATTTTTGCAGTATTTGGAGGACGAAGTAAGAGTAGGAAGAGGAACGAATGAAGAAGCGGTAGTTGCGTGGGGCTTAGTTGTACTAATGACATAACGTTTGAATGTTTATGAAAGGCGTGGCACTTGGAAGTAGCGACGATTGAATATATAGAATGGTAATTTGAGGCGAGTGGGTCCATGCAACGCCTCTTTCAGGTTTTTTTAGCACACCTTTCAGTGTACCATCATCGAAGGTGCGCCAGTTTGTTTCTAATCCCTCATTAGAGGATTACCCCTATGACACATTTGAACAGATATGTTTCATTTGTGGATAATGCTATGTATATCTCCCGTGGGAGGTATGAATTTTTTTTTTCTTTTTGAACACACATGCGTCGGTGAATTTTCGCATTCGTGCATGTTTTGTTATGTGACTTTTCCCGATGCCTGATTCATTTGGGCATGTGTCCCGGCATTTTTACGAAGTTTCTTCTTTCCCGTTTTATTTCCTTGTCTTTTTTTTTTTTTTTTTTTTGTTGTTAAAACCCCCTTTTTAAGTGATGGAAGGTATCATCCATTTTAGCAACTCCGTGCACAATTTTGTTTGTCCCGAAAAAATGAGCACTCATGAGAAAGGGGAGCGTTGTTTGTGGTATATCTGTCTGCGCCGCGGACGGAACACATTAACAGTTCACCTGGAAGTTGCAGGTGCGCCAGCATGTGTTGACACGCTGGTGCTTTTATGTATTCTGTGTTTAACTCCTCTTTTTGTTCCGCACCGATTTTCACTAAAACACATTGTAAAATGAAAACGTAGCTTTAAACAAGCACGTATTGTGCAAGATCGTCTCTTATGGACATTTTTTTTTTTTTTTTTATCCTCCATGATGTAGCCATTTAGGAAGATTTTTACCTCAATGGGCGGAGGAGAATCGATGGATAAATTCTCATCATCCTCCTTTGACCCCTGCGCAGAGACCATTGTAGTGAATGATCCCTTTGAAGAGATTACATTTCTCTGAATGGGAAACATATGGATACGATGCGTTTATTCTTTATGGCATTAGCTTGTAATTTCAGTAAATAAGGATCTATATATGTTTGGGGGTCACTTCCCCGCATGTACCCGTAGCAGGCTTCCATTTTAGGTTTGTGCAGGGAGATTTACCATCTGCCGAGGTGTGTTGTCCGTGATTTTATCGCTCTAGATGATGAGTTCCATCTTTTCAAAGTTATTTATATGGGAAAGGAAAGAAGGCGTACTTTTTTTTTTTTCAATGGGACTGAGAGGTTTACTGGAAATAAATTGTTTTAGAAGGCGCCTACATTTTGGTTAGTACATTTTGTATGTAAATCCGGTATATGTTTGTTTTGCCCCTCCACGTGGGGCCTTGTTTTTTTTTAGGGGGGAAGGCTTGGGGGATCCTTCGGCAACCCCGTTTGAAATTGCCCGTGGATGGGTACCCTCTCCGCGAATTGTTGCGCAGTCCATCGGTTGGATATTTTGATGATTTTTATGATTTTTTTTTTTTTTTTTTTTTTTTTTTTTTGCCAAGTTGTTTTTCTTAATATACAGCTTACATTTGGAGTGCAAAGGGCGCAGTGGTCCTTCTTGTTTGGGCCATTTGGGGGAATCTCCGAAACGGCTTTTTATTTTCACTGGTTCCGTTAGCGGATGAACATTTTTTTGGCCTTTCTCTAAAAGGGTTTTAAAATGCTAAAGGGAAGTAGAGAAAATTAGTAAGCCATTAGGATAGGAGTAGGAAAAAGGAAAAAGGCTTGCTAAAAAATAGTCCCTTTTTTTGTGAGGGAATTTTGTTTACCACGTAGGATGGAAAATTATACCGTAGAAGCGGCATAATTTGAGTATTTTTTTTTTTTTTTTTTTTTTTTTTTTCTGTTTCTTCTTTTGAGGAGTTCTGACAGATCTCTATGCTATTGGGAAGAGGTGTAGAGCGTAGCCGAACTGAACTGTTTAAGTGGAACAGAACATGCATCGTTGAGTGATGCTTATTATTAGGGTTGTTCCTCCGTACGCTGTCTGTTGTGAAGGGCGTAATATACCCCTGATGTGAGATCAATTTTTTGGAAACGCAGTAGGACAGGATGAATGTGAATAGCAAGAAGTTGCAGGTAATGTGGGGTGTGGACAGTGGTTGGAGAGGCTACCCACCGGTTGTATTATTTGATTTGCTATGTTTATGTGGGTATTTAGGGCGGGTGCGTATTGCATGCGCATCACGTCGTCGTCACATAGTAATGTGGTCACATAGTCATGTCGTCACACCGCTCTCCCCTCTCGCAGGTGAAGAACAAGAACGCGGCGGAGGTGCAGATAACCGCAGAGCAGCTGATAAACGAGGCACTGGACCTGGAGGAAGTGGAGCAGAAGGTGAACTACAACCTGATCGACGAGGATGAACTGAACGAATATAAAATAAGTAAGAGAAAGGAGTATGAAGATAAGATAAGGAAGAGAAGGTACCTGATTAGTACCTACATAAAGTACGCCCTGTGGGAAGTAAAGCAAAAAGACATTCGAAGGGCAAGATCCATTTTTGAAAGGGCATTAAATATAGACTACACCAATATAAATTTGTGGTTAAAATATATAGAAGTAGAATTACTAAATAAAAATATAAACAGCGCGAGAAATTTATTTGAAAGAGCAGTTCTGCTGCTACCTATGGAAAATATTTTCTGGAAGAAATATGCACACCTGGAAGAAATTTTAAACAATTTTGTGAACGCTAGAAATATATACGAACGATGGATAAAGTGGAAAATAGACGAAACCTCATTTCTGTGTTATATCAATTTTGAGGAAAGATGTAGAGAGATTGATAACTGCAGAAATATTTTCGAGAGACTTATTGTAACGCTACCTAAGATGGAATGTTTTTACAGATTTATTAAATTTGAAAGGAAGTATAGGAACGTGGATAGAGCTCGGGCATGTTTCGAAAAGTGTATTGAATTATTACCTCCATCTTTTCTGGATGAACATTTTTATATAAATTTTTGCAATTTTGAAGAAGAGAATAATGAATATGAAAGGTGCAGAAAAATATATATTGAGGCACTTAAAATTTTACCAAAAAATAAAAGTGAATTTTTGTACAAAAGCTTTTTACAATTTCAGAAGAAGTATGCTGATAAGGAGGAACTGGACGAGACATTGATGATTAAGGAGAGAATTACTTACGAGGAGGAAATTAAAAAAAACCCTTCTGATTATGATACATGGTTTAATTACATCAAGTTGGAAGAGTCAAACATAAATTTGGTGAATAAGGATAGATGTGTTGTCCGCATAAGGGAACTATACGAAAGAGCCATTAGTATTATCCCACCTGTGGCAAATAAAAAGTTTTGGAAAAGATACATTTACTTGTGGATTAATTATGCCATCTTTGAGGAACTGCATGCAGAAAATGTGCAGAGAGCTCGAGATGTATACAGAAATGTTCTGAAAATCTTGAAGAACCAGAATTTTACCTTTAAGAAAATTTACCTACTATATGCTAATTTTGAAATCCGGCAGATGGACATTCCAAAGGTGAGATCGATTTTTAACCGCGCCATCGAAAGTGTTAAGAAGGAGGAGATATTTGAGGAGTACTGCGAGATGGAACTTCGCCTAGGGAACATTAAGGAATGCCGCGATATCTACGCGAAGTATGTCGAGGCCTTCCCCTTTAACTCGAAGGTAAGTGCGGGGAGTATCGTTCAGAGAGCGGAGCGCAGTTATTTCTATTGGGGAGTTATTTCCATTGCGGAGTTATTTCCATTGCGGATTTTTTTTTTTTCGATGCTCCCACATTCATGTTCCACTTGTCCACACATGCCTCTTCCATCTGCCCTTCTTTTTTTATATTTTTTTTGCAGGCCTGGATCTCCATGATCAACTTCGAGCTGTCCCTGGACGAGGTGGAACGCGCTCGGCAAATCGCAGAAATTGCCATCCACCTGGACGACATGAAACTCCCCGAACTGGTAGGCCAAAATATGCCCTCCTGTGTGTACTCAATTTTTGTCAGCACATTTCCAGTAAAATTGTATCGGCCCGTTGTGTAAGCCGACCCTATTATTAAGTGTTACATCTCCCCCACATTGTATCTCCTTTTTTTTTTTTTTTTTTTAAATTCTATCCAGATCTGGAAAAACTACATAGACTTAGAAATAAACCTGCAGGAGTATGAAAATGCCAAGAAGTTGTATGAGAGGCTTTTAAATATAACCCAGCATTATAAGGTAGAGTTTTTCATGTGGAGAGGAGAGGAGTGTATATGCATTGTATGTTTGGCATCGTAGGTACTATATGTAGATGCCGCAATTTTATTACGACCTCTTCCGAATAACTCATCTGTATCATCCCACTGCAGGTATACAAAAGCTACGCGGAGTTCCAGTACATCTACTTCGACGACATCGCCAAGTGCAGAGAAATTCTGGAAAATGGAATCGAGTTTTGCAAGAAAAATGAACTTGTCAATGAAAGGTGCATTTTGCTGAACTTTCTGTACGAAATTGAGAAAGACTACGGGGATAAAGACGTTATAGATAAAACGCAGAAACGGTTGCCCAAGAAAATCAAGAAGAGGAAAATCATTAAGAAGGATGATGATGAAGTAGTGGAGGAGTTCATCACATACGTTTTCCCCGACGACGGGAACCAATCACAGGTAAGAGGGAAGATCATTTGGTCTTCAGCTCGGATGCCTTTTCCGTATCGTACATGTGTTGCGGTTACCACTTGGTGATTTTTGTGATATTTTTTTTTTTTGCCACATTCGTGCCACTTGGTTTTCTTTTTTTCTGTAGAACATGAAGATATTTCAGAAGGCCCTCGAGTGGAAGAAGAAAATGGAGGAAGAGCGGGCAAGGGAAGCGAAGAAGCAGAAGAAGAAAGAAAACGCGGAGGAAGAGGAAGAAGAAAAGGAGAGTAACAAGGAGAAAGGCGATGATGATGACGAGGAGGAAGACGACGAGAGGGAGAATGACACTGAATAAGACTGTGCGCAGTGACATCGTAAGTACCCGGAAGACCATAAGAAAAAATGAAGGGCACTTGCTTAAATACATTCGTTATGAGATGCAGAGCTGACAAAGCGTAGTAATCATTCGACCCCACCCCATAGTGTTTTTCCCTACAAGTATATACCTAACTGAATGAGTGAGATAAGTGCTTTGGAAAAGCATCCTCACCATTCAGTAATTATTTCTAACGAGTATGATATTTATTTGTTTTGTAATTTTTGTAATTTTTTTTTTACATTTTGGGAGAAACTCTCACTCTTATTTGTGTCCCCAACGATTTGCATTTTTCTTTTAAAAAGGAAAAATGAAGGCCCCATTCAGGGTTAGGAGTTACGAATACCTATGATGGGAAGAGTTATGATTTATTTTCTTTTTCCCCTCTACCTGTATGTTTATGCATTTTTTGTGGTGAATTCAGTACAACATCATCCGTACATATTTCACTAACCAAAAGAATATATTCGCGCTTGAAGAATTTAAAAATGCTTAATACACACCACACTGTTCTTTACACCACTAGGCGATCCAACTCGTTTGACTTTTATGGGGAAAATGATCAATCACTATCCATTGGGGTATTTTTTTTTTTTTTTTTTTTAAAGCCAATTGTGTTCATCCCATGGTAGGTTATTTCATCGATGTGTGCTGCTATCCTAGGATGTTCTCCGAATGATACGTGTGTGTTCATGTTCAGCAGAACTGTCACATGTATCCCAATCAATATGCGCAAGAATGGGAAATTTTGAGAACAGCGTTAAGGGTTACTAAATTGGGAATTGCGCCATATGGATACTTATGTTTTGTTCGGCTACGACTCTCTTGCAGTTTTATTTTTTATTGCTTTTACATTTTTACGGGAATTGGAGTAGGAGAGTTGTCTTTTGCGGAAACTGCCACCTCGGAACATGCAAAATGTTGTGCGGACAAGAGGGATTGCCCAAAAAGCCATTTGTTGGCACGAACACCAATGTGCGAATGTACAAATACCAGGCAGGAGTGCATACTTACACTTCAAATTGGAGGAGCATCGATAGGGTGTAAACCCTCGACAGGTATAAAAAGGTACACATATATAAGAAGGATCAGACTTGTTTCTACCCGTTTATGCTCGTGTTGAATTGTATACACGTATAAATGGTATACGTGTTAAAGTGCATCAAATACATGGAGGGAATGTGCAGCTGAGAATGCGCGAATATATGGATGCACATAAGGATGACTTAGTGTGGAGCATAACTCTAAAGGGAGCTTTCCTGTTGTATACCCTTTAGCATATTTTGCGATAACCGCTTCGACAGAATTGGAAAGAAAAAAAAAAAAAAAAAGTTATACGTATTATGAGGACATTAAGAAGAGCACATATTTGCTCTCAATATTTTTTTTTTTTTTTACATTCATGTGCGTTAGCAAAATGAAGCGAAAGACCCACCGCTTATTGGGAGATTCATCCGTTCAGGGAAAAAGAGTACGCGTTATGTGTTGTGGTTAAGACGGATATATAATTTGCCATACTAGGTGGCGAAAATTGGGAGGAGCGGGTTCTTTTCTTCTTATGAACTGTGCATGCACTTAAGGGCGTACATATATATAAACGTTCTTGCGTACGTTAATATCCTCCCCTGTTCACCCCCTCGAGGACATGCTTCACTTTTGACCCCTCCGAGACACAACTCGTTCACCGAGGAATTTCGACTTGACTTTAAGCTGACCTTTTAAATACCATTCTTTTTCGAGCGTAGCAAATAAAAAAAAAAAAAAAAAAAAAAAAAAAAAAATGTAGTTACATAGGCAATTGAGTTTCCTGTGGTTTGTTTCATTTGCTTTTCCTTTTTTTTTTTTTTCCATTTACCATATCCGACTGGAAGGTGAAAATGGGATTAGCATAATTTGCACCCATTTGTGGGTTAAATTGGAGGAGAAATGGGGCCCCCCTTTGCTGTTGCACTTCCATGGTTCAACAGGAAGGTACATTTTTGGGTATGAAAAAATCAGGGTAGGGGCATTTACGGAAGGTTCACTCGTCCATGTGTTGGAAAGGATGTCCATATGGACCGCCTAACCGTGTGATGTGGTGTGTCCGTCCCATTTCCCTTGGGGTGTTTCTTTAAGGGGGATACTAATTTCATCCTTCTGTGGTATGCGCCTTGCAAATGCGCACAAACATGAGGTGAACTGTTAGCAAAAAGGGCTTTGTAAATGAACGTCGGTCAACCTGTGCCAACCAGAAAATGTCGTAGTGGACACAAAAAGCATTTACACATGCAAGCAGCAAGGGGAGTATTTAATGAATCCCCGGTAACGAAATGGCTAATTTTTAGCGCATCACAAGATGTGCAACCGAACGGGTGAGTATATCGCCAAAGGGTGCCTGTAATAATTTGCGTGTCATTTTGTACGTTTGCGTTTTGTTAGTTGATCAACAAAGTCAAGGAATATGTGATCATTTGGAAAAAAAAAAAAAAGAAAAGAAAAAGAAAAAGAAAAAAAGGGGATAGAGAAAGGGGGAGAAATAATAAGCAAACGAAAAAGTAACCTAGAAGGTGAAAAAAAAAAAAAAAAAAAAAAAGAGCCTTTGGCACGCCCACCTCCGGGGAGCGTGGACGCATACACACCAGCTATATGCCCATCTGCGTAAAAAACGGAAGGTAGTAGCAGAATTGGAGAAAAAGAAAAAGGAACGAATGTTATATATATTTTTGTGTTCAAATTCAAAGCTGAGCATCACGCGCCATGTAGATAAACGACGAATCGATTGGAGAAGGAATTGACATCTGCGCGTCAGCGAGAATGTGCATACGACCCAGGGCCCATGTGTGAGTTAATTTGAACTCCCGCGTAAGCACGTGCATATACAGGCATACGAATAAATGGTATATATAAACGGGTATATAGGCGCATATATAAATGTAGGTACAAATGTACAATGTATAAATGTATGTATAACGGATAAAGGTATGTATAACGTATAAATGTATAAATGTTTATATATGAATATATATATATGAATATATATATATGAATATATATATATATATATATATGAATGAATGCACTATATATTTTCGCTCATGGGGCACATTTCAGATCGAAGGTAAAAAAATGAAGGTCCATGGCTGGGTGCATAATACGGATGAGCACTTTTAAAAAGGGGCGATATTTTCTTTTAAAGAAAAGGTGAAAAAAAGAAGTGTTATTTTGGAGTGAACATTTTAATTGGACTTTTTTTTTTTTTTTTTTTTTTTTCGCATGCTTTACCATTTCTTGGGAATTTCACGTTCTTTTGCACTTTTTTCGCTCTCTTTTTTTTTAACGTCCTTTCAAATTTGTTCGCTTTTCTTCGCATTTTTTTATGTGTATTTTTTTTCTTTTTTTTTACTTTTACTAAGATACGCTCACACATAAGTAAAAGTGAAGTACGTCCAATTCGTGAAAAACCAATAGAGCGCAAACACGCGTGTAGCTAGTGTGTTTGCGTCCGTTCTTCCTGCCTTTCGCACGTATTCCATTATTGTGTGATTTTCCCCATTTGTTTAAGTTGCCCTACATTTGTTTTCAAAGCAGTGTATGTCAATTTTTGAGAAATGTGGGAAAAGAGAAAAAAAGAAAAGGAACGTCAAAGAGGAACACTTGGATAGATGCATATCCAAACGTGTTACACTTCGCCCGTCACACATAACGCGCAATATGTAACGTGAATTTTTTTTTTTTTTTTTTAAACACTTTTTTCATACCTTTTTCTTCCTTTTTTTGTATTTCCTCTTTGCGTGAAGTAAACATCGCCTTCGAAAGTTTTGTGTATATACATAAAATTTTTGAGCGGAATGTTATGTACAAGGTGATACATTCATATCCGCATGTTTTTTTTTTTTTTTTTTTTTTTTTTTTTTGAGGAGGGTAAAAGTAGGTATATAAATTTATAAATCGTCACGTGTGTGCAGATTGATCATGTCTACATAACTTGACAAGTTTTTAAGCCATGTGCACACCGAAAAGCATAAATTTATAGGTGTCCATATGCGTATATATTCGTATGTAGACCTGTGGGAATTCTTTTTTTTTTAGTGCCATTAAGGAGCGGATAATTCAGTGTAATTGCATTTGTCTAATCCTTTTTGTGTCCTTATATATACGAATAAGAAAAAAGAGTTTTTTTTTTTTATCTTTTTTTTTGTCCATAGAACAGGTCTAACATAGTTTCATGTCAGCATGTTGGTGTAATGCCTGCTCGCATATACTACGTACACATGCTTGAACGAATTGCATCTCTTTATTTATTATTTTTTTTTTTCAATAACTTCCCTCTCCCCGCTGTATCCTGCGTACACATTTATGAAGACATATGCGATCGCATTTTTATGCTCGAATTCGTGGAATTCAGTAGATCCCCCCCTTTGCTCCTTCTTCTATGCAAAGACATTACACATGACACTTTAAGAAATATCTACATGTTGTATTGTACGCGCAAATCTGGTGTTTCTTTCATTTAAATGAAGGAATAAGTACACATGAGATTTTATTATTATTTTTTTTTTTATTGAATTGTTCCTTTTTCTTGGTGTAAGTTAATTAAGAGTGCATATAAATATACACATTCGCATGTGCGCTTGTATGTAAGTATCCATGTGTTGGTACTCTCCTCGAATTTACATATGTGCACAGGGACATGTGCAGCACGCGGTACGCGATTTAGGTATGCCCGTCGTTTGGAATCACAGTTTCTTTTTTTCATAAAGAAGAGGAATAAATTTTAACTTTCTTTTTTTTTTTTTTTTTTTCCATTAGAGAAGGTTATTCTCGCTTTCTACATGCTTATACATTCGCACATATAAATCCCTTTGCATGTGCTCATTTTGAACATTTCTACGTAAGAATTTTTTGCACAGGTGGAAGCCTTTGCTCTAGGCAGTGCACATAACCGCGTATACATATGCATGCGCCGATAACTTCTAAGCTTCCATTTTTTTTTTTTTTTTTTTGCACTCCACAAATTCATAATATATCGAAATTTATAGAATATTGATGTATCCACGTCCTTTTTTTTTTTGAAAAAGTTCATTTAGTTATGTAGCTGCTTAGCTGTTTAGGTGATAAGCCATTTGGTCAGAGCATTCTTTTTTCTCAATAACATAACATATGCCTTCTTTCATGTGTACACGTGCACATGCGCGTACGTTATGTTGTGGATTTGAAGCTGAACATTTGTGCTTGTGACTACATACGTATGCGCAGCGAAGAGACAGTTTTGAATTTCCATGGCGTTTTTTTTCTTTTTTTACATATGCTATATTTGAAGTACAAGTCTACATATAACGAGGAGAACATAAAATTGAATTTATTTTTTTTTTTTTTTTACGAATTTACAAAAGAGTAGCATCTCCTACGTGATGATGTAATACAGAAAAAGGAAAAGTACAATATATTTTTTTAACCCCCCCTCCCCCCTGGAGGTCCATAAGGGTGAATTGTGAACAAGTTCATTGATACTTTGCAACGAGAGTATACGCATATTTGTGTTGTGTGCCTTTTGTACACATATGTACATATATCATGTGTATTGTCCTTTTTCTTTTTTGTCCTTTTTTTTCTTTTTTTTCTTTTTTTTCTTTTTTTCTTTTTTTTCTTTTTTCTCTTTTTTCTTTTTATTTTTCTTTTTTTTCTACGCTTTGCTCTTTGTGCATGTGCGTTTTGTATGTATAGTTTTTCTTGTAAACACATGTTTTTTTGTATGCACATAAAGTGTGATCGATCACAACAACTCCACTTTGTCGATTACGTCACTTTCCCAGTGTACCTCCTAACATGTAATGTAATAATTATCCTACTCGTTTTATAAAAATGATTATGCAGACATCTGTCGACATGCATGTGGATGTGCTAATGTGAGCATATAAGCACGTACTCACATGTTTATATTTACCATGTTTGTTCATTTTTTTATCTTTTTTTTTTTTTTTTGTTAAGGTAGCATAGTAGAATAAATAAACGAGAAAGAGGGGCCATTTACGTGAGAGAAAATACCATTAGACATGAATTTTTTGTCCACATTTCGGGAGAACTTGTGTTTGGTCTTTTGTCTCTCTCACGTTTGTTTCCCCTGAGGTACATATACACACTGAGTCCATTTCTATGATCTCCTTCCCTTCTCTTGCTCCTTTTTTTTCATTTGACATTTTTACATTTTTCAAGTATCTCTTTTTTACTGCATTGATGTTTATCTGTCGTATTTTTTACCTTACCATAGATTGGTGACAACTCAGTAAAGTTTTTGTCTCGTATTGCACACGATTTTGTCTAACACTTGGCGTTTTCTATCAGAACTGGCATTTTTATCTGTCCTTCCCTTATATTTATTTTTTTTTTTTTTTTTTTTTTTTTTTGGCGCATGATTCTGCTCCTTTTTTTGTTCTCACAAATTTGTGCGCGAGTATATGCACACGGGAATTATCAATTAAAAAGAGAAAATTGTGTACACCTAAGTAGCGCCTTATTCGTTTTTGCATGCGTATGATCATCTGTACGTGGGTATACTTGATATCCTAATTACGACTGCAACTGTGTGACTTTGCCACGTTTTGGTTCTCTACATAATAACGGAAAGTGGCATATTCCCCCAATTTCATACGCGCATTAATCCTGGATACATTTGCATTTTTATGTGTCTGTAGAAGTGGCATTTGTGGTATTTTTCCTAGACATGTGTGATGGCTGCACGCTTAATTGACCGCTTGTGTTGATAATTCTACGCGGTCCTACGAAATCTGTAAGTCGTTAACCCCAAAGGGGATATGCAAGAATAACTGTCAGGTTGTGAGATAATTTTATACTGAATCTTTCGTTTATGCCTCCCATTTTTAGGGGGTGCCTAGTGATACTTTTCTCGTTCATTTCTTTTTTCCAAAGATAGGTGATTTTTTTTTTTTTTTTTTTTTTTTTTTTTTTCTTTCTTTCCTTTTTGATACACATTTTAAATAATTGCAAGGGGTAAGAGGGCACCTTCGCCCGTTTTACGTTTGCATTTGAGTGTTGCCATTTGGAGTTGAGCTGTGGTATCAATCTAACACTGTCATCATTATATTGCCCATCAAGACTGCCATTTCCCCCATCGCTATCTTCACTATTTTTTTCATAACCTTTTGGCTATATTTCTTACCAACTGTGTTATTACAATTTTTTCTTCCCTTTTATTTCCACCCCATTAGTACTACATAAACAGTGTCTTTTTTCCCCTCCCTTCCGCGAGCTTGATTTTTACCCCTTTTGAATTCTTCGACTGCGTGGCGTCCCGTCCATTGAGCACTCTTTCGTACCTACTTCACATATTTGGGAAAGAGTGTCATTACGTCATTGCTCAATTTGCATCGTAGAACCGATAATTCATTGTAATATTTTAACCCCCTTCCTCTCCCCTCCCCCCAACACCTGTGTATCTCCATTTAACATGTTTTCTCAAGGAGAGGAGACGAAAATTTACTTTCCCGAGTTTATGCTGAATGGTTCTGGCTGCTACAACATCGCCGAAGGAGATTCCTTGGGTCTGAATTACATGAATAATCTAAGAAAACAATTTTTAAATTTTAAGAGCCTTCAAAAGAATCATGTGGACGATGCGAAGGTTGATTGTCAGAAGAGTGTGGGATGCGGAGTGCATGCAGTTGGTGTCGGAAACCCAAGTGGGAATGACAGTGGCCACGGAAATATGAATAGATATAAGAGTGGGGAGGTTAGCGGAGAGGTCACCCAGGAGGTTTCCGGTATGATGAACGGAAAAGGTATCGTAGAACGTATGTCGCAGAGCAATGGAGAAACCCCCGAGGAAGGAACTGCAGGCCCCAGAGGCAAACAGGACAGAGGAGAGTTAGCCATCGGATTGGAGAACAAAAGCTCCATGAACCCCGACGTGTACTACAAGAAGGAAAAATCGGGCAACAAAAGTGCCAACCCTCCAGTGAAAGGTATACAAAGAGGCACACCGTTTGTAAGAGCGGGCTCGGTTGCGTGCTGTAGACGTATCAGCCGAGTTGCACACCTTGTGTATATAAAATTATATATATATATATATATATATATATGTGTATGTATATGTGTATGTGCCTACTGGTATGCATATGCATTTTGTTGTTCCGCCTCGCCCCCCCCCTTTCAGCAGAGAAGAGGGACCGCACTCCCAGCGACTACCTTAACATGAAGAAGAGCAAACTGATTAACAACTTAAATTTTTTCATGCGCGTCTGTTGCAACAAGAACTCATATATAAAATTCATTAATCACTACTTTAACATAATTTATTGCAACAACATCAGCCTACTATTTATGTATGAGGGTATTTTGCAAAAGTTCGATGAGCGGAATGAAATGAATTTAACGGAGAATGATTATTACAATGGGTATGTGAAACTGAACCAGGTGCCTATAGTGATATATGGAAATGGGGGTAGTGTGAGTGAAAGGAATGGAGCGGACGGGAGAAGTGGAGATAACGGTGTAGGGGATAACGATGTAGGAGATAACGGTGTAGGAGATAACGGTGTAGGAGATAAAGGTGTAGGGGGTATCGGGACAAGCGACGTTTGTCCAAACGGAAGAAGTTCTGGAACCCCCCTGAGCGAAATAAAAATAGACATGGACACGAATCAAGAGCGCCTGAGAAACAATTCTAACCTCGAAAGCAGCGTATTGAATTTCATTAACATTTACGATAATTTGACAGTCAACTTTTTCAATCATATATTCACTAAAATTAACAACAAGGAAATGAACATACATAATTCGAACATAGACCTTATCATACATAATTTTCTGCACAAGAAGCATCTGCTAAAGGAAAATATTTTTAATTTGTTACTAAACATTAGTAAGTCTTATGAAATGAAATATAGTAGTATTCTTGCAGAGATAAAAAATGACGAACACGTGAAGGAGAGAAATGAGAAAATAATTTTCGAAATGTTGAAGGACAAGGTGGAGGGGCGCTTCGGCGGTTATAGAAGTAAGGGTCAAACCCCTTGGGCAGTGCATTCTTCTGTGCGCGGCGATGAGAGTAACGGTTTGTATGGCGCGCTACATGGAGATCATCTCGATGTGTACCACGGAGCGGAGTACAATTCCCAGAATTTCTCCTCGTACGGTTCTTGCCAAATAGGACTGACTCATCCTTATGATCACATGCAAGAGGGACAAACAAAAAGAGGAATCGAGGGAGATGCTGACAGCATGGCCAATTGGGGGAATCCCGAAATGCATGAGTCATCCCATGGTGAGGTAAACGAGTTAGTAAATAAAAACAAAGAAAGTGAAACATCTGATATTTTTTGCGAAATAAAAGATTCAAATATGAACAATAGCAATTTTAACAACATGATTAGCAACAACACGGATGCAACTACGACTACGGTAGGAAGTGGCACGTCTACATCAACGGGGTGCACCACTGAGAATGTGTACAGTCGTGGGGTGGAAATGGCGTTAGAGGAGGGGGGTGCTCATGTGGAGAACGCGATTACCTCCACCAGTTCGGCCTACGAATTTGGGGAGAACTGCACCCAATGTGGGGGTACCATGAATAGCGGCGTTACGATTAGCGGAAAGTGTGGCAACTCCTCCAACTGTGTGAACTTGCATCCGAACGGAGAACATACCATGATGCAAGACATGAAAGAGATGCTGAATAAGGAAATCGAATCGTACGAAGGATACTGTACCAAAGGAATGGAGGAGGAAGCAGATGAGCAAGTAAAGGGAAAAAATGAAAACATAGTAGAGAACATTTACACGTTTTTAAAAAATAATGCATTCATTCCGAGAAAGAATATATACACAGACTATATGGAAAACGGGAATGATATTTTTTTTAGCAAAATAAAAAAGAGCGATAAAGCTACCTACTTTAGGCTGATAGAAAGATTCGACCGCATGTACAATTTTATAAATGAATTCAGAAGTAACTATTCGACCAATGACATGAGTGAAGAGAGGGCCACTCAAGAAATCAGCGAACCATTTCCAAGGTACAGAAAGAGAAGATGTAGCCACGATGAGGATGAATCAAGAAACGCAAGTCACACCAAGAGATGCTTGCGGAATTACAACAGTAAGAAGAATCGACCGATTAAAAGGAGCAAGAGGATTATAAAGAAGGCCGAAATGTCTAGACTTAAAAAAATGAAGTAGTTCTACGTAATGAAGAAAGGGGGATAGTACTTCAATGTTATGGATAAGAGACAAGTTATTTGGTGTGAAAACTTTCAGTACACGGGACCGTTACCTGCAAGCGTAGAAAAGGAAGTAAAAAAAAAAAAAAAAAAAAATTGGAAAATAATGAAGGTTATTCGTTTTCGCTGTTTTTGAATTTTTCTGTTTTTTTTTTTTTTTTTTTTTTTTTTTTTTCGTAATTTTTAAGTACAAAACTGAGGGTTATTTTATTTTATTTCATTTCTTCTTTTTTTTTTTTTCGTCTAACATTTGCATTCCATGGTTCGTATGTGAAGGAGTAGCATTTCATGTGAGTGCTTAAGCATATGGAGCAGCTAGCAGGCTTCTCCGTAGCGTAATCGCCTCGGCAATTGTTCGTGGGCATCCATACGCATTCGCCTCTTTCCCCCGCGAAAACACCTTATGAAGGCCGAGCAAATGAAAAGAGGCGTAGCGTCTCAAAGGGGAAAATAAAACGTACACATGGATCATACGGTTACGCCTCTTGACATGTGTGATGTGTATTCACCTGGACAGACATAAACAGAACAATCTTTTGAAATATATCAACGTCAAATGTGTCTGTTTAGAATAACAAAAAGAAAAATTGACACCTGGGGGGAGAGGGCAACATGTTTTTCATAACTTTTTCGAAAATGTAATGAAACATTGATATGTAGAGATTCCCTTTTTTTTTCTTTTTTTTTTTTTACGTGCGAAATGGGGAGTGCGTTTTTAATTTTTTTCCTTTTTTTTTTTTTTTTTTTTTTATGCATCTTCGCTGAGCTTATTAGAGCGTCGCGGTAATGAAAAATGTTACATCAAAGACGAATTTTTGAGGACAAATTTTTGCACTTCAACTGTGGAGGCATGTTCATCCACTACTCTCCGGTGAGGTAACACTCGAGCGGAAAAGGAAGGGAGCCCAGAAGTCTCTTCCCCTCCTGTGTTAACGCAAAGGAGGCATTTACCAGCGTGGAGAGGAGTATTAGTGAAAACGTGAAAAATTGTTCCTATTTCCGCAGTTGCCGCTGGAATATGAAAATCACATTGCCCTTTATTTCTCACAACTCATGGTGAGACGGGGTCTATCAGAAGAAGTACATCTGGATGGATATTTGGGGGGCAGTTCTGCCACCTATTTTGTGACAATTCGATAAATGTTGGAGGGATCGAAAAGGTGGAAGTTGGTTTCGTTCACGTAGCACAGCATGGTACAGAACATGTAAATTTTTCTCCGGAGTGGTGGCTTCATAATGTAGTTGTGCATGACAGTCACCTGGCCCCCCGCATCGGTTGATCATTCACACATAGTGATCTTACGATACGACCTTGTATGCAAAGTGATCTGTTCCTTTTGAAGACATGGATGCTACGTATTTTCTCCAGTTGAAAGGCCCTCTTAGCAGGGTTCACCACAATGATTAAAAAAAAAAGTGTCTCTATCATAGAAAAACATCTTCATCATGTTAGTATACTATCATTTGGTGGGCATTCTTATAGCTATCGAAGGTCGACCATTCGTTACATCGTTGTTATAATGAAGCAAACTTTTGGTATTTTTTTCTATTTCTGATGAATCGGCCAAGTTGTTCATTTAGTACTCCACACCATTTGACATGTTTGTCAAGATGGTGAAAAAAAAAAAAAAAAAAAAAAAAAAGAGGTTGGAGGAACACTTAATTTCATCCCCAATGGGTAGATTCCTCTTGGGCATCCTTCCTTGAAGAACCTTTTTTTGGACAGTAATAATCGTAGTGGTAGTACATCCTGAAGTTGCATGGCAGTGTTATGGAGTTAGAGTTTATTTTCCATTTGCCCTAAATTTTTTTCAATTTCACGGATCACATAGTTTCGTTCAAGCATGTGAATAGCATCGTTCATTAGGATCTGTCTGCGTACCTCATAATTTAGCAATCTCTTATAGCGATAAAAAAGAGAAGCATTCGTGACAATCTGTCCAGTGAATCTCATCCGAGTTACTTCCCTCATGGCAGTTGACAGTACAGTCGTGACAATTGAATTTTCTTGAAAAAAAAATGTGTCCTTTATAATATTTCTGGAAGGATCAGGGATATGTTCATACGTTTTAAAATTTCCAGAACTTATGATATCGTTGAATAGGTACATAAATTTATTTTTCATGATTTTATTTTTTGTTATTAAATGAATGGACGATTTTTCGAAAAATAGAAATTTCAAGGAGCTATAAATTGAGAAAAGGAGCCCATACGTAGCAACATCAAATTGTAGCTTGTAAATTAACCTATTGAACACGAAGAGAGTTACTAAGTAATTTTTCTGGCGCATGTCCTTTATGTAGTCAAAGATAGTGTGTGCATTTTCATTTTTAACATCTTCAATGGAGAAGTAATGTATGAAGGGATTGTACACGACATTTATTTTAATATTTAGAATGGACCGGAACAAATTTTGTATTTGATAGTAGATGATTTTTTTTTCATGTAATTCTTTAAAGTAGTAGTAACTTTTTTCTATATAGAAATAATTATGCTTTAGGAGTTTAATCCACTTGTCTTTTTTTTTCATTTCTTTTAAGGCTTTGAGTGTGAGTAGCGTAGACATGGATATGATATGTTGTGCGCATGTTTCGTTTGCATCTGCGAGGGTGATAGCCATTTCGAGGGAGTTCAGAATTTGGTTTAGCTTCACCACCGTGCGGAAGATGGTATGCTTTACCAACATGTTAGATCTGGTGTTGCGAATCATTTGGACGATCTGCTCGTCCAAATTTTCACCATACAGGGAGTGGCCACTCGAATTGTCGTTGTCTGGAAACGGCTCATCTAAGATGACAGTACTTACGCAAGTTTCACCCCTATCAATCCAATAACTGCCAAGGCGTGCTCTAATCAGCATAGCAAAAGCATCACCATTCCGTTTGAAGAAGTTTCTCTTTATTTTGCTAATTTTTTTAACAGCGTTGATTTTTTTGATAGTTTGTGGGGTCATAATATTAGGGTCGATATTATTACTCGGGTGGGTTCTGTCAGTGGGGTCTGCTTTCTCCAGAACGTGCTCAAGCTGCTTCACCTTGTGTGCAATTTTTTTAAATTTCGTATGAACCTCCTGGATAACATCACTTATGAGCAACAGAAACGGGTAAAAAGTGTCGAGATAATCTAAAAGGGAGATAATGCACTTCTTGTAGGTGCACATAATGTCTTGCACCTCATTAGGAGTGAAAGGCAAAGAATTATCATTAACGTACATATGGTCCACAAAGTAATGATACCTGTTCAGGACAAAGATGATGAAGTGGACTTCGTTCGAGTGATACAAAAAAGATGAATTTATAAACCCAGCTAGGTATAGAGAAAAGCGAAAATAAGTCAAAAAGAAAATGAAAAAAAACTCGACTTCGTAATAATCCATTTTTATTTTTATATCGTATTGGTTTTTATTTAGTTTGTTAAAAAAGTAATTTTTGATTAATTCATCATTCGGGTAGTTCCCATCTGTAGGACCATCAGTACAGGGTGTAGCACATTCTCGGATTTTACAGAAAGTTTCGAAGCACTGAACTTTCAGGTTATCCCCCTCCGTTTCTTCCTTCACTTTATTTGACTGGAAGTATTCCCATATGGCTTCTATGAAGATACGTTTCTTAAAGAAGGGCAGTATGATGAGCATTTTTTTGGACAAGAAGTTTTCCGCGATCACTTTTTCTATGCCCTGTGATGCTTTGGTGGGTCTGTCACACTTGATCGCGTGGTTAGCGACGTGAGCATCAACTGAATCACCATGCGGATTAACATTTTCATTATCATTCTGATTAATATTTCTGTTAGGAACGTGGCTACAGGTCCAATTAAGTGCACTTCCTGGGAGGGTTCTCTCCGCATCCTCCTCATCTTCAAACTGGTTATGAAGATTGAACGTTTCCAAGAGGGCCAAATTTCTGTGCAAGTGTTCATTTCCCCCTGAATAGACACTACCTGTATAATCGATGCGCTCAAATATTTGAACTAATCTGTCATCCTGGTTGTAACTTTCGTCTGTGTGTGCACTTAGGTCGCTGATGGTGTTATTCGATGTAGTGCTCTGCAGGTCGAACTCGCTTGTGCTTTCATATATCTCAGATCCGTTCGACTCGAGAATTTTGGAAGTTTCAGAGGAGTCTCTACTACTGTTGTTTGGTGAGTGTTCAAAAATATCTGCCTCCGTTTCCTTGTACCTGCTTCGGTTGACTAGGAGTTCACTTCCTCCTGATTCCTTCCCATAAGTTTTGCTTTTCTCGACGCATTGGAAATTGTGGTAATGTTGATAATGTTCCTTTGTTTGGTGGATCCCCGCGTCATTCGCGCGTTCACAGTGTTTATCGCCTCTGCGGTTTTGAACTAATTTGTTTCTGTTTCTCAATTTTTTTTCTCTCTTGTCTATTCCTTCACTTTGTTGTCGAAAGTGGCACTTCCTCTTTTTCATCTTGTGTTGTTTATTTCCTGAGGAAAGTGCACCTTTCGAGTATCCAACATAGCAATTAGCTTATTCTACTCAATGTCATTACGAATTACCACAACTGGGGTTGGGACTTTGGTTGGTACTATAATTGGAGAAGCTGATACTGTTCGGGGGGAAGGGTGTAAATGTAAGATCGACTCGTTGCATGTATGCGCTGTACATGCCTATGTATAGGTTTATATAATTAGGTCATTCCTTTTTTTTTTTTTTTTTGACGTTGAGATGTTTTTCTTGTTCAAAAATTGGGAGGTGCTTGTCTGATGAGGCGTATGTGTGTGTATGTATGTGTGTACATCCCCAGTGTACAAAAATTATTTACTAATTTGTGTGCAAGGATGTAAA
This sequence comes from Plasmodium knowlesi strain H, assembly GCF_000006355.2. NCBI lineage: Eukaryota > Apicomplexa > Aconoidasida > Haemosporida > Plasmodiidae > Plasmodium > Plasmodium knowlesi. The sequence goes on along the minus strand of NC_011904.2, from coordinate 64,406 downwards.
GGCAGGATGGGGATGGTCAATTTGGGCCAACGTGAAATGTGAAGAACTACAACATAGCATGGAGAGTGATTCGATTTATGCTTCTACAATGCAGTCAAGAGGGGGAAATGTAGAGTGTCATTCGAAAGGTAGTCTTGTCAAGGACCGTTATTAGAATGTGTATAAAGGGTGGGGATGTCAAAAGTTCCATTCTTCGTATTTTTATTTTTATTTTTCTAATAAAATGTTATTTATGAAATTTCGGAGAACACACACGTTTTTAGGAGTTCGAAAAAAAAGGGAAAGTCTCCGAAAAAAATAATTTATTCCACTTTTAAGATAAAAAAGAAAAAAAAAATGCATAGACTTATTAACACAGAAATGTGTATTAAAATATAGATAATGCACAAATGGGAGTTTTTATCAATTTTTAAAAATGCTTAACGTTATTAATAAAGAAAAAATTTTAGACCCCCACTGTGTTTCTTCAAGCCGGAATGTTTATTCATGTTGTCCTCGCTGGGCCAACTACTAGGTAGAGAAATAAAATGCAGAAGGTTAGTTTTCCCGAATAAGCACAGGGGAAGGTAATCAATTTAAGTGTGCACATCGAGGGGGTCGCGACGGGACGACATATTTTATGAATAAAAAAAATGTGCATTCATTTATTTTTATAAGAAATCTTTGGTAGATGTGCTATATATGTGGTGCGTATTTCATTGGTACTACTGCTGGGTGTGCTAATTTTTTTTTTTTTTTTTTCACATTTGGATAAAATTCTAAAATATGGATTATTTAGTCATGTAGATATTTTCTCTTTTTCCTTTTTTTAGCACGTCCTCCCCCAATTCAGCTGTGCGTGGAGTCTTGGACTGGAACGGGGGAGATATGTCTCAGTGCAAGTTTAGCTGCTGAGTGAGAGGATCGCGCCCCAGTGTAGATGATCCTACCGCCTGGTGCTGTGTCTGATTAACAAATAAAGCGATCTTGCAGAAATAGAGGAAGTGGTGGATGAATAGAATAAGGTCTAGACAACTTGGTTACAGCTGTAATTTGTGGGGTGCTGGACCCCCACTTCGTTTAATTTGTTTATTCTGCTTAATTTGTTTATTCTGCTTAATTTGTTTATTTTGTTTAATTTGTTTATTCTGCTTAATTTGTTCATTCTGCCTAATTTGTTCATTCTGCTTAATTTGTTCATTCTGCTTAATTTGTTCATTCTGCTTAATTTGTTCATTCTGCTTAATTTGTTCATTCTGCTTAATTTGTTTCCAGTTTTTCGGTTTTTCGGTTTTTTGGTTTCCCCTTATTGGGATGTACACATCCGCTGAAGCAAATCGTCGTGGAAGGGATCCCCCCCCTCAAATTATATTTTTGGCCATTATTCTTTTTTAGTGGAAGGGAAGATAGGCACGTTAAACTGTTCCTATTTTTTTCTTTCATTTAGGTTGGTTATATGTGAATTTTTTAGAATGCTCCATTTTGTTCTCGCTCACAGGTTTGAATTGTCGTTTTTTGCAAAATTGAAGAAAGTTGGTGAAAGATGTAGGGGGGGAAATCAAACGAGGTGAAAACAAGAGATCGGGCAGACAAACAAACAAGCGAGCGAACAAATGAGCAAACGAATGAGTAAATAAATGAGCAAATAGATGATCAAATAAATGAGCAAATAAATGAGCAAATAAATGAACATATGGGGACACACCGCTGCTAATTATTTCTGGCGAAGTGGAAACGTTTTTTGCGTATCCTCCTTTTCGTTACGACTCCGTTTTGTAAAAAAAATGAGGGGAGACACATTTTAGTAGCACTTTGAAAAAACACAAAAAAAACGTGCTACTTTTGGAGAGGTGCTTTAAATTTCTCCTTTTTTTTTTTTTTTTTCCCTCTCTCATTCATGAAGGAAATATAAATATTGAAAGGAAATAAAAAAAAAAAAATGCATCTGTCGGTTCGTCCTAAAGTAAACACTTGTCAAGATGGAAAATAATCGAGGTGTCAAAAAATGGCCTGTGAGATGTTTATGCTATCTCCCTTGGTAAAATGGACGTCCATATGTGCAGATAGACAGATTGGAGGAAGAAAGTGGGTGCGATCGTTATCCAATTTGTGTTTATGTCTCCAGGTGATGTGCAGGACGGGATATATTATTAACTGACTAGGTGAGTTACTCTTCCCATGTGAATCTTCATGATGTGCATTAGGGGGCGGTGCAATCGGCGTATTATAGTGTGCTCATAGCGACATGTAAAATATAGAATAGATCCTAATGCACTTACATAGTTTATGAATCGATCTATTTTTTTTTTTTTTTTTTTTTTTTTTCCTCTGTAAGGAGACCATAACTGATGTCATGTACAGTTTTTTTGAAAACATGTGGAACATTATATTCAGATCTGTGTGTACCTTTCCATTTGTATGCACCCTCCTGTTAGGTAACCCTTCTAAGTAGGAGCAGATAAATGTCGCTAATATTTTCAGGATTAAAGGGGTTAGTGAGTTTTTTCATTTTTTCATCATTGCATTTGTAGAACCCATCGGTATGCTTAACGACGGCTGTGTAGTGACCATTGTAACTATTACCGCTGTGGCAAATAAAGCTCTCGATGAGATATTTTGAGTTTGATAAAGACTCATGATTGGACATGTAAGCAAAGGAAGTAAAATCAATTAATCCATCCCATGGAAGTAAAACTGTTGTGTCAATTTTTTTCACTCTACTTTTGAAATAATTGGTGCACTCATAACTCCACTTAAATCGTTTGATATAAATAATCATATACAAATTGGGCATTCTGTAGAGGCCTTTTTTAATGGAACTATTTTGTTTGGATTTACAGATAGGGCAAAATAAGTGGCAAAAATCATCGCTCTTCATGATATTACTCCTTAATAAATCAATTAGTGATGTACTTTGTACATGTTCGCTTTGGAACTCTAACCCTAAGTCTAGGCAAAATTCAAAACTGTATCTTGTATGTCCACAATGTGTGCAGGTTATGCTAGAGATATTTTGGAACCCCAAAAGATCTGTTATTATGCTGTTATCCTTAAATAAATATTTTGCCCAGTATTTTTCTGATGCCTTTTCTTTCTTATCTTTATCGTCGAGAATGATTTCAAAATTTGGTGGGAAATTAGAATCTCGGTTGCACTCAACGTTTATATAGTTGAGTAGCATTAACAAGAATTCGTGTGCGTCATTTTGTGCATTGATCACTATGTTGGAATTATATTTTTTCATTTTTTTTAAAAGATTAATATGTTTGTCTGTGCATAAATACCCTTTTTCAACTTTGTACGTTTCCTCAATAATGTAAAAGAGTGCCTTGAGTATATCTCCCTTATATTTTGATTTTGATTTCGTTCTTCCGTATATTTTTTCAAACTTGCTTAGCAGGTATATGCAGAGCGGTTTGATGGAGAGTAACAGTTGGAGGGAGGCGTTGCAGTAGCACACATTTCCATTGTTCTGGAAGGACGTGTGTCTCCTTTGGAAATTTCCGCAGTTATCATACTTGGCGTAATATTTGTAATTCTTCGCGTAGAATAAATCACGCAGTTTGTGTTCAGCTAGGTTCATCTTGTCTCATTTTGGGGGGAGTTCTGTGAGGTGCTTGGTAAAATGTGTCTTCCACAGAGTGATGAAGTTACCTTCACGGAGGGGGAGGAAACTTAAAAATTCACTTGTGTAGTTATGCGAATATGCCTACTTGTACGGGTAACTCTTCATGTCTGCATTAAGTGCGTCCATCTGGCAGTTCCTCGAACAAATAAATATTTATCTCTTTCCTAATTGTGCAGAAGTTATGGTGGCAACTGCGAAGAATTTCATTGTTTTCCTTTATCACATCCGATGTTGTGATTCTTTTTTTGTGCCTCCTCTTCGCAGTAGTAAGGGAGCAGGATCGGTTAGCCTTCTCGTCTGCACGTTGGAGGTTACCCGTTAAAGTTGCCTGTTCTGTAGTTCGAAGAAAGAGAAGATGGACGAATGAAAAAAAAAAAAAAAAAAAAAAAAGCATGTTCCAATCCCTTCCACTTCTACTTGACGCTTTTTTCTTTTTTCTTTTTTCAACCACGTCGACAGCGAATTAGGAATTATCTCAATGTGAACCAGAAAAAAAAAAAAAAAAAAAAAGGGGGGGGGGGACAGAAATTGATAAACACATATGTTGCAATCCAATCGAATGCGAAACGTGCTGTTTAGCAGGAATGGCAATGAATTTAAATTTATGTGTTTAATGTGGTCAATAAGTACACTGTATATGCACGCTGATATTTAAGTATGCATTTGCGCTTCTATGCATGCATACATACACATGCGTACTTTTGCGTTTGTTCGTATATATATATATATGCAACATGCATTTTTCTCGCATGTATGCTGTCAGGATGGGTGAAGTGAGAGGAAACAGTCGGGAAAAAATAATCGTTTGAAAAGGAAAAAAAAAAAAAATTAAATAAAATAACGGTATGGGATAAGGAAACACTAAAAATTTGCATAGCGTAGCATGACGTTACATTTATGTAGTGAAGCATCATTAGCTGGAAAAATCTCTGCTAACATGTTTTTTTTTTTTTTTTTTTTTTTTTTTTTTTTTTTTTTTTTCAGCCGTAATGGCGTCTTCTTAATTTGTTGTGCACAACAGGATGGTTCATTTCAGGATTATTAAATTGGTAAAAGAGGACTGTGCACATGGTTTATGTTTAACAAAAAAATAGGTTTTGACGATGGTGGTGGAGGCAATGTGTGGGGGGTGTTGCATTACGCATGATGAGGGAAAAAAGGAAAAAAAATAAATAAATAAAAATATATATATATATATATATATATATAGACGGGGACAGCACAGCATTGTTCGCCTTTCCCCCTTTACGCGTGCTATACGAACGCCCGTTCATCGTTACATCCTTTTTCCGTACGAATATGATTATACGCCCGGGGGTGGGGGGATAAAGGACGAAACAAATAAGCAAAACATAATGTCAAAATGTGCACGAAAAAGTTACTGTTACGTCATTTCAAATACACACATTTTATAAGCAGAGGAAAATGGTACGATGACAGGAGTGTGTGAGCACAGTGATAGCGGATATATAAGCAGACATACGATAAAAACATTATAGTACGCAAACAGAGCACACACATGAACAAACATAAACATGTAGACTTTCGTGTGCGCGTAATTACAAACGCATTTCCCCCCAAGTGACACCCCTTCCTCACACACATCAGCCCCATAAGGTACCGGCGTATTTTTCAAAAATGACCTCCTCATCCGCCACGTAATAAAGCTTCACTTTTTTGTACATCATTTTTTCAAGAAATGCGTTGTAATTGGAAGGGACATAGTATCGTTCACTTTTGAGAGTGAAGTTGGCGTCGTCGGTGCAGCTTGTCCATTCATGTGTTGTCGAATTCGTGCAGTTTACTTGGTCTATTCCGTTTTTTCTTTTTTTTCCTTTCTTCAAAATGTTATCATCAGTGGAAGGTTCCTCACCAGAGCTTGTGTTGTTACCAAATATGTAGCAGGTCTTCTTCTTCACTGGGGCGGATGATGATGCTCTATTTTTTTTCTTCTTATTTTTTCCGTTTAGTACCAAATTGTTGAAGTGGTTAACAATTTTGTAATTTTTCTTTAGCTTGTACATTTCGCTCCTCTTCGATATGTACATCAGTTTGAAGGAAATGAACTTGTCCTGACACATGCCTCTTAGGAGGAAGTTCAGATCGCAGAAACTCATAATTTCGATACTCTTGTATATCTGTGAGGGATGGAAGAATGTGTGCAAAATTGGAAAATGTGAAATTAGCTAGTTAGGATGTACAAAAGATGACGCTATAAGCATCAAGGTGCGTCTTTTGCTTTTGCACGTTTGGGAGAGGTACAGCCATGTGAAAAAGTGGGCCATTCGTTTTGGGTGTGTGTGTGTGTGCAAAGTGGAGTCATAAAAGGGAGAAGGAACATTTTTATGTTGAATAGATTACTGCGCGGTTTAGCATCTTCACGAAATGGACAGTTGTTAACTAAACATGCAGCAGACATGGGGGGGGGGCGAGGTTCATAGACAGAAAATAAGGCTCTTTTCTTTTTTTCTTTTACACCCCCTGAAATATGTGTCCAGTTCCTCGTGTCACTCTTTCCTTACGTCAAAGATGGAGGAAAACGGATTTGCCTTGAGGTAAAAGAATACTTTTAAGATATAAAAAAAAATAAATTTCACGTTGATACTTCCATTCATATAGGTAAAGCTATTTACATTTATGTAGTCATCATTAAAGTAGTAAAGTGTAGCGATTTTGCAAGGTGAGGAATCATTTTTCCGTTTATATGAAAAGAGCATATACTCAAAATATTTACACGCCTTGTTAATAATCCCTTTTATATATCTTATAACGCGGGGGTAAGATTTATTCTCCATAAGGTAAAGCAGTTTATCTCCCAGTTTGGTGCGATAAATATGGTTCTCTTTAAATCCGTTTTGCGTTTCTTCTTCAAGGGATTCTTTCATTTTACAGAAATATTCCAACAGATAGAGGAAAAAATAATCATGAATTATGATGTGGCATGGGAGGTTGTACAACAGAATTAGTCTTGGAATGAAATTCGGTTTCCTGAGCGTGTTGTTATTTATGTAATTTATGTATATGTAATCAGTATAGACTAATTTTTTCTCGTTGTAAACGACTTTTTCTTCAACATTTTTCTTGCCCACGTATTTTTCGTCCACGGTGTTTGCGTCTTTCTTTTGGCTGCTTATCAATGCGCCCTTTGGGAGTACTCCCTTCTGCAGTAGGAACATCTGGAACATCTTTATGTCTCTCTCTGTGGTCTTCTTAAACTCCAATTTGAAATTAGCCAAGTGGAAATTTATCATATTCAAAAAGGGGTACTTCAAGTTATGTTCATAAAAGATATTTTTCCTTTTGCACGCATTATTCTCGCTATGATATTGCGGTAAAAATACCTTATGCGTATTCATGAGTGGGAATATATTTATAAGGTTTAATTTGTGTAAGAGGAAAAGAATAAAATCGTATTCCTTTTTTACTTGTATATATTTCCTATAAGTTGTATTTTTTAAGAATTCCTGTAAATACATTTTTTTTAAGCTATCAATAAAACGCCCTTCTTTCTTTTTTTTCTTAACAGACAGAAGGATGAATATCATTTTGCGAATTATTTTGTTAAACAGGGAGGAGCTATCTTGCATATTTGTTTTGTCCTTATTGGGTGTCCCAATATGAGCAGCCCCTTCTTCCTGTGAGATGTTGCGTTTCTTCGCTTTTTGAGTGTTAAATCGCCCGACAATTTTTATGATTCTCAGTTCGTTCTTCTTGAACTTGTTAAGTTTATGACACTCTTCGTTGCTATCGTTTGCCAATTCGGTTGGAAGTTCGATTGGCATTTCGCTCGGCCGGTCATCAAGTGGACATTCCTCCTCGTCCTCTTCGACAATTTCCCCATTTGGGTTATCACTTCCATGTTTTGCACTATCTGCACTGATGGCAGGACAGTTCTCTATTACGCTATGATGCATAGATTTATCGTTGTCGAAGTTTCTGTACATCTCTTTGGGCCTTCTAGATGGAGCAGTTTTCATTTCTTTTCTTTCGTACGTGTCACTCTCGCAGTTTGCATTCTCTTCATATGATTTTAGCATATCGCTTAGGTAGAAAACATGATATAAAATTTGTGTAACGAAGATGAATGACTCCCTAAGAGTGTTTACATTTTTTTTTTTTCCTTTTTTAACATTCACTTTTTTCACAAAAGGGTTTTTGCGTGAGTTATACAGGTGGGGTGATTGTGGGCGTGTTTCCTTCCCCTGTTTACGGTAGCCACTCGTGGGTGCAACTTCTAATTCTTTCTGTTTATACATCTGTTCGAATGGTTGTTCTTTGTTCGTAGCAAGAGGAAGGGAATGGGAACTCCTTTCTTTGTTCCGCACTTTGGAACCTTTCTTGGTGTCTCTTTCGAGCCAATAGACGCTATTCTTCAGATTGGTGACTTGGATATCCAGGAAAGTGTCAACTTTCTTAGGGGCATTCGAAATGTAGGCGATGTTATATAGGTGAATATTCTGAGGATAACAATCAAAATCGATGAAGGATTTTTTGCTAACATTATAAATTAATAATTTGTTCTTACTATAAATAACGTTATTGTGGAAGTTATTTCGTTGTACATATTCTGCGAAAAGTTTTGAAAAGTTAACGCAATTGGTATCATTAATATTTAGGAGGGCATTTTTAAAGAATCCCGTTGGCATCGCACCTCTGATGAGATTCTCATACATGTGTAAACAATATTTTTTAAAATAAGTAAAGAGACTATTTTTTTGTTGATCAGTGTGATAGTATAATTGTCGAAGAGAGTTATTCAATTTAGAACAATTTTTCTCTTTACTATTGGAGAAAATTCGGGACAATCTTTTTTCTATTTTTTTCTTTTCACAATCGTTTAGGATGTAATAATTTGGAAAATATTCACTAACGTGTTTCGTTAGACATTTTATATGTTTGGTTATTCCCCCGAGAGCTTTCTTTCTTCCATCATTTGCATTTTCCAAAAGTTTGATAATTTCGAAATCATCTGAAAGGTTGTCAAATATATCTGAGTTGTTGGCACTGGATGACATGTAACTCATTGCTTTCTCTTCCTCTTTGGAATATCCGATTGGGTAGTCCACATCGTTTGTTTCGCTTCCCCTTTTGCTTACATAACTATGAGAGGATGAATTGTTCATTCTCTTTTTTTTGGTCCGTTTTGATTTTTGTGCGTAGTTTCTCCGTCTGTGCTTCTTTTTACTTCCTCGATGGTAAGTATCCTTTTCCGTGTCGCTCAGTTGATGACCATACTGAGAGGAGTCGCTCTCTTCGGTGTACGAATGATCCCCATAGGGATTATCCTCATAGGGATCGTCATCGTAGTGATCATCCGAATACTGATCCTCCTCGAAGTTGCCAAAATTGTAGGGGTTATCTTCCTCGTAGTTATCACCTTCGATGTGATCACCCCCGATGTGATCACCCCCGATGGGGTCACCTCCAGCTTGGGCGTCCTCATCTGCCAGTATGTAGTTATTACACGCGCATAAGGTCATCTCCCCCCTGAGGAACTTTTGCACATAGTAATTTAAGTCGAAAATTGTTAGATTCCTCTGGAAGTAGTGTTTTGTGCATTCTTCATAAGAACTTGCGTTCGTTAAATTATCATTTTGCATGACGCCGTAGGTGTCGTGGGAAGAAATAGGACATTCGTTGTGATCATAAGTATGGTTCCTGAAATTGTTTAGCGTAGGGTATACATTCGTCTGAGCGTTCAACATGGTATGTTTGTAACCATTCTGCATTGTTGCACCACTGGTAAAATCCTCAAAATGCGCTCCCCTCCCTTTTATGCCATCTTCATCGTCATATACCGTATCCATGTGATCGAGCAATTCCCCTAATTGACAATTTGGCATGCTTTCCTTTCTGTGGAACGAATCCGCTTGGACGCTCTCCGAATTTTTCTTAGAGTGGTAAACTCCATAGAGATAAATAATATCCACAACGTTATCCAAAAAACATTTCTTCAAAAATAGGGATAATTTCTTTTTGTAAAAAATGCATTTATAAATAAGGTAAGAATACACATCGTCGCACACAAGGTCATTGGTAATGTAGTATGATAAGACGTAGGATGTATCCACGAGATAATTTTTTTTTTTTATAAATATGAGAGCATTTTTTATGTCCTTCATTTTATGAAAATATAACGGTTTAGTAATTTCCCTGTACAGTGAATAGTGATCCCCATAATTTATTATAAAATTTTTTAACAAATTTACAAGCGAAATAAATTTGAAGTGGAAAATATTTTTTATGTACTTATCGTAGTAATAATTGATGTTGGTGTAGGTAGAGTTGTATATGTGCGTTTCAAAGTAGTTCAGAATACATCTAGCCAAATTTTCATTCGACAAAATGAAAAAATAGTGAACAATGTTCTTTTTGAAATAGAGAAATAGCCTTTTCTGGATGTACATGCAAACATTTTGTTTGAATTTTCCGATCATCATATTGTTTGCCTTAATCCATATGCTCTTTCTGTACGGTTCCGAGTTCGTCCTATTTTTTAAATGGTATATTAGATGGAATTTTCTCAGTTGGATGGAAGCAAAATTGTTGCGATCATTTGGCATTTCCGACGAAGGGGACACTAATGCCACTCTTTCCTTATCACGGTGTTTCAATTTATTCCCTTTATGGTAACGACTTGGGTGTACACTATTGACCCTACTGGACAGTCGCCCTTTTTTCCTTCGTTCCTTCCTATATTTGTTCTCCTTGCAATGAAATTCCTTTCGTTCATCTGCGGAGCGTATCCCGATAACTTCACTGTCGTTTGAAATATCACGTGGTATCTTCCCTTCCATTTTGTTATTATCATTGATGGGTAATGCCCCCCCCGATGAGAAATCGTTTTCTCCATTTTGATGCGGTTTGTCTAGAAAAAGTTGCTCATTTTGACGTTCCTTTTTTTTTTTTGCTTTCTCCAAATATTTCTGAGACATGGCTAACTTCACAATTACAGTTACGAAATAAATGTAGATTATTCTCATGGAATATTTTACCTTTACATTTTCTATGAAATTGTTTAAATTTTTGCAGTTGCCCTTTTTGCATCTGCTTAGGGGAATATCGCCACATTTCCCACTATGTGTACCGTCTGCCTCATCGCATATAGCAATAATTTCTTTATGTTCTCTTTTCATGTGCGTAGATGTTTGGTCCATGAGGTCAATCTCCTTAGACGAATTGACTGCTCTCCCTTGGTGCTTGATTTGTGGTACTTTCTCCAACTGTTTTTTAAATGCATCACAGGGGACTCCAATTTTGGGTCTGCATATTTTGTCGGTTTGATCAATATAATGCATAGGATGGGATTCATCTATACCTGTGATACTCCTTCCCTTAGATGCATTGATCAGACTGAGAATATTAAAATGGCTATCGAAATTGTTAGGCGAGAGGACGCTCGAGTTCCCTTTGATTCTATTTTTGATCTTCAAAAAATCGCTGAGCTTCTTATGTATCATTTGCTTCGAATTTGAAAAGAAGGAAATGAGATCTGAAAAATTCCTATTCACATTGTGTACATTGGATATGTGGCTGAGCAAATCGTTCTTAAAGAAATATACGTTGTTGCAGAAGGGGCATGCAAAGGACACGTCCCTGTGCGTCATAATTGCAGCCCCATTTTCTTCTTTACTGTACCAATCGTAAAATATGGAAAAGTATTTTTCAATGTTAACTCTAGATACATTATATGATTGCCTAAATATGTTGTATTCCCTGTAGGCTGTTAAATTTTCGCCTAGCTTCGAATTTGCAATATTTTTTTTTTTCACTTTTTTAACTAAGCTTATGAAAAGGTTTCTGAGTTTCCTCGTTAGGAATAATTGGTTGGTGTATGCATTGTGGAGCAGGAGAAATTTCAATCCTTTGTTTTTAATTTTGGAGTCCTTGAGAATATCTTGTAGAGTCAGTCTTTCGTTCGCGCTTTTTTGCAAGTGCCCATCTACGAGAAATTTTTTGAATCGTTCGACGGTCAACTGAGAGGGGAAAAAAAAAAAAAAAAGAGCGACGAATGTTTACCTTATGGGCCTATACTCGTGTGTGTATGTAATAAAATATAGCACACAAAAAGGTGCGAGCTAAACCCGTATGGACGATCACGAATGGAAACTTACATATATGTTGTAGTAGTATTCCTCGAAGTGATTGTAGCGAAGCATATTGTAGACGCGCAATTTCTTTTTACCCTTTTTGGACGCGAACAAATTAATGCTAGCATTTTGCTTTATAAGAATTTGCAAATTATTTTTTTTTAAATCTAGGAAAGATAAATTGAGTTCTCTATTTTTTGAATTTGAACCAACGCTTGGTTTCAATGTGTGAGGAAGATTTTTATTCATGTCTTTAAATTTAAGTTTTACTAAATTCATGTTGCACAGAAATTTTAACTTCTTGTAGAGGAAAAAGAAAACGCATATTTTGTCACTACTTTTTATAACGTTGAGGTCGTGCTGGCACAAATGGTTACTATTTATTTTTTCATCCGGTTTATCCTTGACTGGCGTGTTTTTCTGTACACGACCCTTAGGGGCACTCTGTGTTTTTGTTTCCGCTTCGGTTGTGTAAAGCGGTGGGGAGGACACACATGTCGCTCTTTTCCCCTCTGTTACGAATGAGCTGATTGATGAATTGAGGAAGTGAGAATAATCATTCTTGTTTTGGAGAAATCTTTCGATCATTTGCTGTTTGTTACAATTTAGTGAAGAATAAGACGTTAAAAATTCGAAGAGGATTGGGGGTAAATCTTTCATTCTCTTTTTTCGTTTCTCATATAGGAGATAATTTTCGATGTAATTGAGTTTGTATCCCACGCTAATAATTTTTAAATATTCGTCTAGGTAGAGATTTTTCAAAATATCCTTCACGGTTAGTGTGTTGCTCCTTCGTTTGGAAGCTACATTATGGGCCCTCTTGGGGGAATTTTTTCTTTTCATTTTTTGTATATATGATAATTTCCTCTTTTTTGGGTTATCAGGATTTGGAGTGAGTACAGTCTGTGCGTTATATTCTTTTGTCTCTTTTGCAGTGTACCTTTTTCTTGCCCCTTTTCTTTTCCTCTTCTTCCTCTTTAGTATCCTTATTAAGCATTTGTGAAAATATTTATATCGGGTCATTTTTGAAAGGATGTACCCGTTAAAGTAGTTTATGCTGTAGGGGAATTCCTGCGTGCTTTTAAAATTTTGAAAAACATTGCTGGTTTTTATATTTTTGCTAATAATTTGATTTTCCTTACACTTAAAGGCTGATTCGTTTAGAATATCAATATAAAGCACGTTGCAGGCTGTTCCTTTTCGGTTTAAACTTACCGCATCGTTGTTGTTTCGGCTGAGGTGTTCACTAATACTGTTACCTTGTGATTCTGCTATGGGGTGTCTGCCTGTGGAAATCTCGTTTTCATTATTGAGTGTGGAATTTGTGCCATACTTATTAAAGTGGTATGGAGTTACTTCACCATTTTCTCCATCGCCAAGTTTGTTTTGATGGCCAGAACTTTGATGCAACTGATCCATTTTGCCCCTTTTATTGAGTGACTGTGTTGAAGGTGTGAGAATTTTTCTTTTGATGCATCGGCTGCCTACTTCCACAGATGCGAATGAATTTATCATTGTGCTATTCGGAATTGAGGCGGAGAGATTAGAACATGTTTGGTCATATATGTCTTTTGTTCCATGGAGGTTATTATTAGTGGAAGTTATATTTGCTTCTCCATTGCAGAGTGTGGTGTGACATATATTGGGATCTTCACATGTAGCTGAAAAATTGTGCGATGTCACACCGATCAGGTTAGTATTTTCAGGATACTTCGTCAGATCGATAAAATCTTCTTGCATGGCCTTCTCCGGGTTGGAAGAAAAACAAGCACCATTGACCTTGTTACTATTCATCTGCGCAGTTACATCGGAATCATCTTTTGTGGGTATACCCCCCCCCTGCGCAAAATCGGTAGCACTTTTCGATTTTTCGTTGAAAATATTAACGGTGTATTTAAATTTCTTACTAATGATGTTACCACTGGATATGTTATAATATTCTGTTTTCTCTTTGTTCATTTTATCATTAATGTTTGCATGCTTGTACGACGAAATGGCATACTCCTGTTGAATTTTTGCATACAAATCGTTGGACTGCTTTTCGGATAGGACATTCGAATCGTAGAAATAGTACTTAATCGTTTTGCTGTTAAGAAGGGTGTACTTTTTAAAAAAGGCATTAATTTTGGTGGAGTAATTGAAAAGCCTTTGAACTGATTTTCTATCAATTGTCCTTCCATTGTTCTCTATGGTGATAAATAAATCTTGGAGATAACGAAAAGTGGTCACCTTGGAGCTTAGCAGGAAGTGGCAAAAAATGAAGAGTCTCTTAATAAAGAGGTTACTTTTTAATTTTGTCGTATCTTCCATGAAGTACTTAATAAAATTGATGTCTTTTTCCGATGAGTCCACCTTACTTAAGATTGGGTCATCTTCGTGCATTGTGCGCATTTCATCGTTTGTCGATTCTTTATGAATGGCACCCTGACTATTCTGCTTACTCTCCTTTGCACTGCTGCATTTTGGGGTGGAATTACTGGTGTCCCGTTTTAGAACAAATTTTAAGTAGTAAAAGAAATGAAAACTGCACGTGTATAAATCATACTTATCTTCAAAAGTTTTGAAGTTCTTCACATAATGATCAAAAAAATCTTTATAGTTTCCGAAATTGTCCACCGAATCCTTCTTCTTCGGTATTATGTAGGTCAGCACATTTATGTCTATTTCGTTGACAGTGTTGATGTAGTTTAACACATTTAAAGATTCGTTTAATTTGTTAAATTGTATCTGACTAAAATTTTCATGCGTGATATTGTTCCTGTTCAATTCTTCGATCGGTTGGCTCATACTTACTGCATTGTCATCCGTCAGGAAGACACTACTATTTTGGTCTTGTGAACTGTTCATCATTTGATCAATTGGAAGAAAATTTCTGTTCCCTTTTTTTGATAGATCATGTGCAATAATTTCCCCTCCCGTTGTATGTTTTTTTTCTCCCGGAGCTACTTCGTCATTTTTTACTACACCTTGCAACGTTTGATTACCCTTGTGGAGAAGGGTCTGTGGCCTCTTCTGCACATACTGATAAATGTAATTGTCAATAAATCGGTACATAAAGCTTTTATCCTTCCTTTCTGGTATTTTTACAACTTCTTTATTTCGAACCAGCTTGCTAAGGAAGGTGTTCGTTTTTTTAATGGACATGAGGAGTACCTGTGATATTTCCTTGGTTGTCATTCCCTTTATCCCTTTACTCATAATTAGGTACTTAATTTTGTTGTACAGTGAGAGGTGGTTCAGGAGCAAGTTTTTATTCTTAGCAGAATGGTTGGTGTAGGTGCTGTTATCCGAATCGCTGTCCAAGGTGGAAGAGGCAGACGATTGGGAGGAGGAGGATGACTTATTATTTCCATCCTCAATTGGTTTGTTAATTTCTTCGGTTTGTTTCAACAAATTTTCATCTTTCTTATTTCCATAGAGAAAGGAAAATTCTGATTCACTAGATTCTTCCTTCTCGTTATGGGAGCTGGAGTAATAATCTGTGTCGTTAAGTCTATGATGGATGTTTAAATCCATGTAGTTTTTGAACTCGTTTATTTGCAAATTGCTGTTTTTATCATTCATAAAGATATTTTCATCATCCCCCAAGTTGATGTCTCTGCTTGGTGATGCCTCGACGATACCTTCGTTTGGGCAGACACGCGATGGAAAGTGGTTCATTGGGAGTGAATCCCCAATTGATGCATTATGGTTTGTTGGGAGGCACGGAATTCCGTGTATCGTGTAACCTTCCGAATGGCTAGACGCCGCATGGAGGACGACATTCTGCTCTTGGGGATGCTGTATCGACTGGGTGGAGTTGTTCCTCCTTCTTAGGTGTATCCCCAGTTGATCCCAAGCACAATCTTTGGTAACGTTACTCCTGAAGAAGTCATTTTTGAATTCAATTTTCTGAACATAATCTTCGCACATCAAGTAGCAAGATTTGTTTATAAATTTGATGAGGTAATCATAGTTGTAGTAAAATAAAATTAGAAAGTTAATAATATTGTCGTAATTTATTTTATCTTTATTTTCATAATTTAAATAGCAATTTTCGTACGATGAATGGATTTTAATTTTGCACATTATTATTTTCTTTTTACAAATTAGATGGGATAAAATGGAGTTAAATATCTTCAGCGCCTTTTTAATTTGTATATAATAGTATGGATTATACACAATTAGAAGTTTGAAAAATATTAGGGAGAGAATTTTCTGTGGTATTATAATGAACTTGTTTAGGAGGTGCAGGATAATTTTATTTATCGAAAGGACGTTCTGAGAATATAGGATATTCTTTATAAATATGGGAAGCAAATTGTATATAAAATAAATGTTAAAATATAGGATGTAAGAGGGGTTCAACTTTATGGTATTGTTGTTGCTGTTGCTATTATGGGTGTTGTGATTGCTATAATCTAGTGTTTTCTCCAAATTGTTTATGTTGATGCTTATTTTTTTTATTAACAAATACTGAAATAATACTTTTAAGTGGTAGTGAACCATTTTGACATCCATGTTGAGGTACTTGGCCAGGGAGCTTTGAATTAGTCCGTTGTATTTTCCCGAAATAATGTACAACAGAATCAATATTTTCTCTTTGCACTCTTTGATTCTTTCGTAGTAAAACAGATTGTGCTTGTTATAAATGTAGATGTTGTTTATGTAAAGAGTGAATTGACTGGCCGTGTTTAGGATGATATTGGGGCCTTCTTCCAGAGGAAGTTCAACACTGTTGTTGTATTGATCCAGGTGGACACTGGAATTGTCTGTTCGCAAATTCTCATGGTCCCCAGGAGCGGTTAGCTTCTCCCCCCGTGATATGATTACATCTTTGGAGTAGTATAGAACTCGGAACACTTCTCTCTTCATGTACACATCCATGGGCACGTTTTTATTTTTCTCCAAATTTTCGAATAACTCCTGCAGTGTTATGCAGTAGTTAACATGATTCTGGTTGTTATCACTGTCCTCTTTTTTTTTACTATAAGAGGTTTTTTCCTTTTTGTTGAAACTCGTGCAGAGTTCATCAAAAATGTATTTCAACAAAATTCTATCCATTGTGTAGTTTGTTTTTTTGAGGGGATAGCAAAGTATTAAGTCGACGATTTGCAGAACGCTACGATGTTCGTTCTATAAGGGGATGAAATCAGTGGCACATTAAAAGCTGTCTACTAGTTAGGCACATAAACATGTCTTAAACAAATATATGGGAAGGAGTTAGAAAAATTTAAAAAAACAAATCACGTTAAGGGAAATAAAAAATCACAATGGGAGAAGGGAAGTTACTCTAAACAAACACGCTTGCGCAGAAAAGGAAGGGACTTTTGATGTGGCATCCGCGTGCGGCGTACCTCTCATTGATTGACAAACTAGGTGAATTGAAGGAGTGGCGAAAAGAAAAAATAAATAAACGAAATGGACACGAAATGGGCACGAAATGGGCACGAAGTGGACACGAAATGGGCACGAAGTGGACACGAAATGAACGCAAAATGACAAAACAAAGAGGTAATTTCCCTTACAAATGGGGATCAAACTAGCTGAACTAATTTAAAATTAAAAAAAAGGGTACATGGGTTGTATGCAACAATTTCGGATGAAATAGGGGGGTAAACAAAAAAAAATTCGAAAAAAAATATTCAAATTGTTTCAAAATTATCGATGGGGAGGTATTCCCATTCTTAAATTAAGTTTTTATTAGTTGAGCACTACGCATGGGATAATTAACGAGGCCTTGTTCTGTCCCCTTTGTAAATACAGGAGGAAAAAATGGAAAATAGGGGCATATGCCATTACGTAAGTGGTGGCAGATCTAGTGTGATGCGTTGACACATGAGCGGCCATATAAATATGTCCATGCCTTGCCACATATATGTCACATTATATGGGACACAAACTGATATATATAAGGCATAAATGGGAACATAACACGGAAATGTTATAAGTAGCTAATGGATGTTTCCATCCATTTTTCCATACATGCGTGCTGTACATTTCGGATTTTTTTTCTCAGCTTATTTTATTTTATTTTTTTTCTTTTTTCTGTTGATATGCCCTGGCACGCGCGAGAAAAGCCAAGGAAATGGTTTCTTAAACTGCGATTTGCGTGGCCGGCGTGAGCATTTACATGAACACGTACGTGTTCGCGCGATGTACGAATGTACGTGTGGGACATATGTAACATATATATGTACCTGTTTATTCAAACATTCTTTGGAATTTTTTTTTTTTTTTTTTTTTTTTCATTTTCGGAATGTTGTGCTTCACTATTTTGTTTCATGTGCTTTTTATTTCACTTCTTATTTAACCCCAATTTTAGCGAACCACTATTTTTGTGCTTCAGAACCAGTGGCAGCATAGGGAAGAGTATATAAGAAAGATGCTTCCATATTGGAAATAATATTCCATGTGAATTTTTTTTTTTTTTTTTTTTCCCCATCATTCTGTCTCTACTTCTATGTGGACTCCTGTGAAGAATGGGGACAAGGAATGGCCGCAATAGAGGCCCGTAGGCACCCATATGACTGCACCCATATATATGTATATTACACTTTTGAGATCTTAGTGGTACTGGCACCCCCTCTAACAGTATCCACACTCGCGAAACTAAACGTATAACCAGTTCAGGCAGTTCCCTTTTTTGAAGAATTGAACTGTTTGCAAGGCAAACGTATTTTCTACAGGGGAACTGGCTGAACTGGTTATATTGATTTAAGCTTGTGTATAACGGTGATGTAAACTGCTATAATATGGCTGTATTGTAAGAAGGCGCCTTTTTCTTTTTTTCTTATTTCCGTCACATTTCGCCCCTTTTGTCTGAAGTATGGAATTAAGAGTTATTGCATTATTGCTTTTCCTATTTTCCATTCACCCTGTTGAGAGTTATGCTTTAAAAAAAAGAATTGCATTTTTGTTCGGCTGTAAGTGGGCACCCAGGAGAAAGGAGTCGCAGCTAAGACTTAAAATTAACGACTTCATTAATTTTAAAGGTAAAAAAAAAAAAAAATAAAATAATAAATGAGAGAAATGCGGACACTGCAGGGGCGAGTGTGTCTATGCATGTGAAGTTGTGTGTACCCACGAAATGGAACATCCAAAAATATCCCACCTCCCTGCGATACATAATAAAATTGGCGTTTTTTTTGTTGACAAAGCAGACAAGGAGGAGCTGAAAAGGGAAATTGTGACTCAAGCGAGGAAAATATCCTTAGATTTGAGTGATGAACAGGTAAAAATAACGAAAAAAAAAAAATAAATAAAATAAAATAAAAATAAAGTTAATTGCAGCCTCGCAAAATGAGCACGTCGAAAATACGATGCGCATCTCTTACGTTCCATTTTTGCAGATAAATAGTATAGGGAATAATTTATGTGAGTTTTTTTCCTACCTGAAGTTGAAGGATATAAGAATAGTAAACAAAAAAAAAAATAGGCAAAAGAATGCCCCAAAGGAGGATACATATGACAAAGGCGTGTGTGGAGATGTGTACATTCATCCACGTGTAGTCACCACGTGTTGTTGTGTACTTATGAGTACGTGTGTGCGCGTGAATTGGGAGAAAATATCCCCGTGAAAAAATTATATTTCCGTTTCACCTCCTTAAAAGGGAGTACCACAGGGGAGAAGTAAACGAAGCGGGAAGCCATTGCCACTATGTTGGGAGGAAAACAAATATGAAGAAGTAGGTGGGAGGTTTTTCACCTCCATTTAAAGCTCTCTCTCCACAGAACAAATTAGGCCATGCATATAAGTACATATATATATATGTATTAATTTTGCGCAGTTTTCCTCTTAATTGTAACTGAAAAAATTTTAACATGTCTTTTATTAATTTCCCCCCTCAGTTTCACACACAAAATATGAGAAAGGAAGGAGATTATTATGTTGAGGATTCGAACAGTTATTCCAATTAAGCAAAGCCATTTTCTTGAAGGCATTTTCTTGATTCCTTTGTAAAATAAAAATATAAAATTTGAAAAAAGTTCATATATTTGGAACACGTGCTGACGTACGCTGCCGAAATGTTGAAGGCACATTTTTTGGGGTTTTTGTACAAACAGCGTGATTTAAAGAACCCTGTATTTTGTATTATCACCGTTGATGAATTCAGTTCTGCATGCTTTTTCATTCTGAATTAGTTTGATTTAATGGCGTTTTTTTAATATGTACATCCCCATGTGCGGTGCAAATGCGTCCAAAGATATATAAACATAATCGTTGCATTCTATAAAATATGTTACAAATTTCGCTACTTCTGCGTGTTTCACTTTTTTGTAGAACTTTTTTCCTATGGGTTACATTCAATTCGGAAAATTTTCAGCACATTCGTCCCTTTATATGTGCGTTATCATTTTGCTTTGAAATACACAAAAAAAAAAAAAAAAAAACGGCTCGACGAGACATTGTACGTTATATTTTTTTTTCCAATAAATTTTATTTTATTTTTTCATACGTGTTTGGATGTTTTGGTTCCTTATCGCTCTTGTCTCCACCTTTTTCTTTGGCGTTCGCTATCACTTTTCCTGTCTCTATATTCATCTATTCCTCGCGGTCGTTCCCATCGTTCTCGCCTCTCGCGTTCCCATTCCATTCGTCGCTGCTTTTCTTCCTTCCTACCGCGCCCATCGCGAAGGTCACTTCTACTATCACTGCTATATTCATTGTCACTTTTTTCTTCCCTTTTCTTTTTCGACTTTGTAAATCTGGGACGATGACGATCGCTACCACTGCCGCTTTCGCTGTCACATCCACTATCAGTTTCACTTCCGCGTTCAGTGCTTTCCCCTCTTCTTCTTTTCCGATATCGAGATGCATCTCGAAGTCTTTCCTTGGCTGATTCATCACTTCTCCCGCGATCCCTCTTTCTCGATTTTCTCATTCTCCTTTCCACTTCCGATTCGGAATTTGCGCCTGATTTGACTTGTCTTTCTTTCCTTTCCTTTTTATGTTTTTTTTTTTCCTTTCGTTTCTTTTCTCTTTTTCTTTCTTCCTTTCTTTCCTTACTCTCTTCCTTCCTTTCTTTTCTTTTTTTCGTTCGTCTTTTTTCCATTTCTTTTTCTTCTCTCCTTCTTTTCTTCCTGTCTTTCTCCTTTTCTCTTGATCGGACGAAATCCTCTTCACTTGACGAGCTGCTGCCTGATTTGCCGACTTGTCTATTTATGTCGTTAGCTTCGGGAATTTCTCTAGCGCGCTGCAACTGCAAGAGTCTCTTTTGCTCATCCATCATTTTCTTCTTCTGAAATTCCATTTTTTTAATAATAGTTAGTGGATCTTCTCTGATTTTGTTCAAATGGTCTATATTATTTTTTTGTTTTACGAGTTCCTTCTTGGCTTCATCCTCTTGTTCGATTAACTTTTGCATATCAATTCTTTTCCCCAATAAATATTCTTCCTGTTCCTTGGCCTCCTTCTCTTCCTTCGTTTCGTACATCCATAGTATGTCTTCATCTACTAGATCATTAATGTTGTTCGCTTTTTTTTCCTTTTTTTGTTTTTTCTCGGTGTACAGTTGGCATATCTTGCCATATTCTTCCATGTCATTGTAAAGGTTCTCCATTGTGGTGAGTGGCTTGTTCGTGAGCGGTGCTTTCGGTGGTTGTGTAGTGGTTGTATGTTGGTTGTGTTGGTTGTGTTGGTTGTTGAGTTGGTGGTAGGTTGGTTGTGTTGTGTTGGTGGATTAAAATGGGCACTCCTCAGATTGTCGGTCGGATTAATCGAAAAAATTACGACAGCGTGCTTCTCAACGTCCTTTCTACTTTTGCGAATCCCCTTTTTCATGCTCACCACCCATCTCGCACGTTTGCCAATTCACATTTGGCTGGTCTCAAAAATGTTCCGCTCGCTCGTTCTGACCCGTCAGCATTTTCCCCTGTTTTTTGTACGACACGAAAAGTGGGTTATTTTGAGGGGTTCCTATTGTAACACGTTGGTAGAAAGCACAGGGGAAAAACGAAAGGAAAGGAGAAGAGCGATAAAACTAAGAAAAAAAAAAAAAAAAAAAAAAAAAAAAAATTAGGTGAATGCGAAAGAAACATTACTGCGGCACTTTGGCGTCAAAATAAAATTCGTCAACTATGGCACGAGTGTCACGGTGAGGTGACATGGCGCTCTTAGCGTAGACGTCCAATGATGAGGTTTCCTGCACATACAGAAATGTCGCATTCTCTACGTGCTCACTTTTGTATTTTCTGCCTTTTTTAACTTCTCATTAAATTTTTCGTGGGGGGATGAAAGAAGGCAAATTTTGTTATCCTCCATGCCAAGTGCACAATTACGACAGTAGTGTTGCACAGGGGCAAATGCAAAATGGGAATACAAAAATGCAATGGTAGAATTTATTATTGATAAGGAAAAATATACATATGGGGAGTAATAAAGGCATTTAAAAAAATCTGTAAAAAACAACTTAGCCACTGTGGCGCTATTTTTTTTTTCAGTGGGGGAACGAAAATAAAGGAGTTCAGGTAGCCTTTTTCCACGGCCATTTCTTCCTATGTGCACAATACGGTTTTAATGTACAAGGCTGGTGCGAGTTCTTTCGGGAAGATGAGGTGAGGTATCACGAGTATATATCAATTTCTCGTATGATTTTTTTTTTTTCTGTGGGTATTTTTTCCCCCAATTGGCCCAACGTTAGCACATCTATAACGTGCCACTTTTAATCGGCATTTCAGATGCCTCTCTCGTAATTTGTACATTCTGTGGAAGGCTATCCCTTTTGGAAATACGAAAGGGAAAAAGAAAGCAACATGAAATAGGAATAAAAACGGAAACCGGCACTTGGAAGAATCAGTGAAGATGCCTAAAAAGGGCATTGAATTGTAAAATGAATCACCCACATTGTATCCTCCCACACCTGTAGCAAAAAAAAAAAAATGGCATTCCCTTTATCTAGATACTTTGCAGTTGCATTAAGCGGATACTACTGTATAAGCAGAAAAAAGAGTGTCTGTTATTGCGAAAATGGGAAGATAGAAGAAAGAGTATTCCTTTTTGGCGATAGGCGATCGTTGATGAAAGGAATAAAGCAGAATGGAGAGGTACCTTTTTTTTCGAAAAATAACATAAAGGTAAAAAAAATAACCTTCGGTAATGGCATAGGTAGCTGTATTACCGAGAATGATGATATTTACATATGGGGATCGTATGAAGATGATGAACACAAGGAACTGGTCTATACAACTCCAGTGAAACTAAACACAGACGAAGGATTTACGGATGTACAATTTTCGAATAGTGATATATATCTTATGAGCAAAAAAGGAGAATTAAAAATTGTTAGATGTTATAAAAATTGTTTAAAAAAAAACGAATTCATAGTTGAAGATTTTTACAAATGTAAGAATAGTTTTTTTTTTCAAAGCGAACGAATAATCAAGTTAAGTGTGAATAAATATCATCTAGCTTTTGTTACAAATAAGGGAAATGTGTATTGCTCAGGCAATAATTTGTATGGACAGTGTGCAAAGGAGCCATCACTTAGGAATAACTTCAATATAAATTACAATTTTGAATTTGCCAACAAAATAAATGGTACCTTACACATGTTTAGTAAAAATAGCCTTGGGGGGGTTGTTCAAAATGGGGAAGAAGAAGAAGACCCAAATGAACACACCCAAAAGGAGGATACCCCCAATGGGTACTCCTTCAGGGTTAAGAATAAAGGAACAGCTGTTCCATCCAAATGTGCCGATTCGCATGATGGAATTATTTCTAGCCCACCGGATGGGAAAATTGAGCCGGAGGATACACCTCTATGTGATACCCACGATGTGGACAAGATTAGCCGAGAAATTAACGATAGTAGTAGTTCTTTGACATATACGAATTTGCGTGGCGAAGGGGGGGACGACTGCGAAGATGAGGAACGCTTGAGTCATTTAATCACGAATGATGAAAGCTACAAATGCGATAAAAACAATTATGTACATATTAATAAAGTACCATTTGAGGGAAAAACAAAAATTGTTGATGTGTCCTGTGGACTGAACCATACATTATGTCTGGACGATGAAAATAATATTTACAGTTTTGGAGACGATAGTAAAATTCAACTAGGTCTGGGGGAAAGCAGAACAAATAAGAACTCCCTTTCAGGAACCAGTTGGAAAGATCAGTTAAAACTTGGCTATTCCACTGTAACAAAAAATTTGGCAAATTATTCCTTTTATGATAGACATATTCAAAGTATTCCACAGAAGGTACTAAAAAAAAAGAATGACAACGAAATGGTTGATAAGATTTACAAAATTAATGCAGGGTCGAATTTCTCCATGATACATTCAAATGACAAATTTGGGAAGCAATTGTTCTGTTTTGGCGATAATATGTATTTTCAGTGTGGGCGACATATGGGCAAACATCAGCAGACATTATCTACTGTAAAATTGCCGAACAACAGAATAAAAGATTTTTCCTGTGGCGATAAGCATTGTTTGTTAATATTGAATGATAGGCTTTATGGCTGGGGATACAACAACAAGCATCAAATAACTCCATATAAAAACAAAGGAATAATTAACTATCCGGTACATATTTTCTCCCAAAAGTATTATCCTGATAATTTTGACATTAAGTATGTGAATGCCAGCTACAATAATTCGGCTGTTGTCGTTACACAGAGTATAAAAGCGAGTTAGGAGGGCACACACAAATAATATATATTAATGACACATGGCAACGTGTACGCGTAATTTTAATTTTGCCACTTGTGTCAGTTCCTTTTTGAATGCGTTTTATTCTTATTGTTCATAAGTTGTTTTCATGTGATTGCATCCCTCTTGGAAATTTTTTTTTTTTTTTTTTAAATCAACGCAATTCTCCCCAATTGGGACCTCATTTCAATGTGGAAAGAATTTGCTAACCATTTCGGGCCACGTATTCACGTATCTGGGGGGGGGGGGGGGGTATGCATTTTCGTAGCATGCTGGAGAATTCGTTTTTTTTTTATACATTAAGGGGGAAAAAAAAAGAGAAAAATGGGAATGTTTTTATATTTACATGTCCGCGATCAACGCAGAATTCTAGAATCATGAAAAGTGTTCTGTGCGTTAGGAGTTTTTATGAGCCATAAAAAGGAGTGCGTGCTTTAATTACAGCAATAAATTATATTTGGCGGTAAAATATGCTTCATTTGCGCAATCCAACGGAATGGAAAAAATGTGCCTTCAATTGCTGAGCATAGGGAAAGTTAGATTATTATGCGCATTTATAATTTCTCTATAAAATAAAAGATATAGAAGAACTTTTATTACTAATTATTACATTTTTTTTTCACTTGCAATAAATAATGTGGAAAAAAAAAATTTTTAAGGAAAGGAATTCGGTACCGGCTGGGATCGAACCAGCGACCTTGCGGTTAACAGCCGCACGCTCTAACCAACTGAGCTACGGAACCTTAATGTAAATGATAATAATTGTAACTCATTTTCTAATTTGTAAGAATTTTTAAAGTGACTATCTCTTGAATAAGGTGCAAATATATTTATATAGTGATTCATTCGATTTCAAATGGGGGCTTGTAAGAATACTGCATGGGCCCATCTTTGCAAATTTTTTAAAATGTTCGAATTTTATATTTGATCATATGACAGCAGGGGCGCGTAATTAGAAGAGTTAAGGGTATTAAAGAGAAGAAAGAAAAAAAAAAAAAATAAATATATACATATACATATACATATACATATACAGTAAGTAGAAAATATCACATTGTAACTATATGTATATATAAGGAAAAAATTAATGCCACATTGTTTCCTCCTGTAAAAATTGCGAGGACAATTCTTGGAAGACTTTTCGCTTGAAACAGGGAGAAATGTTTAAAAGATTTTCTTCGTCTTTTGAATTGACGAATTTTAAGCATTTTGCCGAAAGTGAGCGAAAGGAAAAATAAACGAGACGCAGAAAACACATTTTAAGAAAATTTTTATCATTAATTTATGTAGATGGAATTATTACTTTAAATATACACAACCCTCTAGATGAGCAATTCCAGAATTTATGGAACCATTTTGTAATGCAATTGGATGCGCTCGATTTTCATATTTAAAGTTTCAGTGAACTATGTATTCGTACACAAATACTAGTGTTACAAATTATTTTGAACAGGCACCATGTGAGAAAAAAAAAAATATATATATGGTACATAAGCAAATAAGATTGATAAATGTGTATACACAAGAAGCAAAGCTGTCTTTTTGGAATTTCTTTTTTTAAGGACACTTCACTTTTTATAGTTTTTATTTTTAATATATTCGGTCAATAATTTGTTCCATTTTTCCTTATTTTTCTCGATGGCTTCCTTAGATAACTTCATTTTGTCCTCAATAAATTTTATGAATGTTGCATTCTTGTTATATTTTCCTTTTACATTAGCAAATAAATCTATGTTGTCCAAATGGTTGGTATCCATTAGTTTAGTGAGGAGTGTTTATTACCTGGGTTCATACTAAATCTTCTACTAACTTTGTTTATATAACTATCTAACTATTCATAGGGCGTCAACCCCGTGACTTCTTTATACTTGTACACATTTGAAAATGAAAATAGTTACTGTAAAACTGAAAGGTTTCTGGCGAAAAGTCCACGCATGAAGCAAATGATGCTGTTATGTGTGTAATTTAATAAGTGAGAGAGAAAAATAGCATCAAGCGGATTAGGGGGAAGGAGAGATAATTGTGCCTTCTAGCTGTACATTTTTATGGAAATATTCCAATATGTAGGGTCCACTATATTGGGAACAAATCAACAAACGGGCATTATAAAAATGCCATATTCACAGTTCTATATGTTATTAACAGCGTTACCGTTAAGGCTGTCTGCTGGGGCTCCCTGCGCCTGAAATGGTTAATGCACACGAAGGGGGGAACTTAAAAGTGCATAACTTTTAATATCCTACCGGTTTGTTTAGCATAACAAAAATTGTGATTTGCGCATTCGCCACATTCATCATTATCTGTTACGTTTTTCTCTAGCACCATAGCATTGGGTTATCCTTCTTACTCGTCTGCCGACAGGTGCCAAGTGAACATCAATTCGTGCGGTACATCGTGTTTGTTTCCATATTTTAAAGGATTAGCGGAGTTCCATAAATGAGGGGAGGTAAAAAAAAAGAGGGATAGTAACTAATACAAACATCTATATATATATATATATGTCTACACCTATACTAGAGTGTGCAAAATTAAGAAAACAGACATGCTAAATATGCATAAAAAAAAAAAAAGAAGGAAGCGCATAAACTTGTAAGTAACGTGGGCCGCACTGTTACATGGGTTTACATACCCCAATTATAGGAGCAAATAAAATAATTTCTATCAAATGGAGAAAATTAATTTTTTCTTTCATTTGAAAATTAGTTCCATATTCTATGGGTTAATATAGAAAAGTCGTAACCCTACATGTTTGTACCGCTAGAAGATATGCTTAAACTGCTAACGAATTTTTACTATGTGTATACTTTTTTGGTTACATCTTAAAAGTGTGTTGATGTATACATATACAAATCATTATTATGGTATTTAGGAATCAAAAAAAAAAAGAAAGAAAATAAATGAATTATATATATAACTTTATTAAAAGTATACAATAAAATGTGGTGAAAACAAAAATTAAGCAATAATAAAAAGAAAATATATAATTAACAAACTTATAACAATGTTTCCATATGATAAAATAGTCATATGGTTAATGATTTAAGTGGATACTTCTTTAGGGTATAATCTTTTTGCAAGATATTATTTACGAAAAAAACCTCTATTAAATTTATTATTTTACTGAGGATATATTTACATTACTACAAAAAAAAAAAAAATATATATATATATATAATATATATTGGTATCTATTACCTTTTAATTATGTATGCTCAGAAGCATGAAAAATTATAATGCAAACAGTGTCAACGCCGCAGCACCCATGGTAATAAAAACATTTCGTGCTGCCGAATGTAGAAAGAAAATGGTCATTAATATATTCATTTGTGTAAATAAAAGAATGTAATTATGAACTGATTCACTATTCAACTTCAAACTGTTAATATATGTAACAATTCTATTTTTAATTTCCAAATATTTCCGTTCAAACGTACTCATTTCTTCACGGATTCCATCAAGTGCCGTTAGTTCTTTCTCCTCATTGTCTATATCTAAGTCAACATAGTCCTCAAGATAATCTGATTCTTCAATGGGTTCAGCTTCAATGAAAATTTCGAATTCTTCAAATTCTTCCCCGTCCTCCAGATTGTCTACTTCGTCATATCCATATGATACTTCATGTTCTGAATGATCTTGTGGTACACTTCCTTTTCCATTAAATGCATAATTCTGTCGAATTGATAATTCGGGATTCTTTATTCTAATAATTTTGTCTTTGGTGTTAAGTTGTGGGTAATAATTTAAGAACACATTATAATAAGATATTAGCTCTCGTAATCGTTCTTCTCTTTCGTCTTCTTCCATATCCTCTAAGGAATTTAGACTTGACAGACTTCTGCCATTATAACTATTATACTCGGCTAGAACTCTAAACTTCTTAACATTAAAAATGCTTGGCTCATTGTGCTTTTCATCACATGGCTTATTACATAAGCTCTATAAAATTAGGAAACATTAAGAGTGAATAAAAATAAGCATCACGAAAAGTTAGTACAACAATTTTGCTCATACGGGGAAAGACACAAAATTTGAATAAACTATTTTAACATTTTTTTACATAAACATTTTAATATTACATCATTAGAATTTGAGGAACTCCAGAAGAAAAAGCTAAATATTAGCACTTTAACATAAAAAGGGAACATATTTCTTCTGCCTATTCGTGGGAATTTCTTAACAATCCCCGTGCTTATGATGGGTAAATTGTTTTCAAGCATTCTTTATATTTCTTCTTACATATATAGAAAAATGTACAGTAATATATATATATAATTTCTCATGTTTTTTTCATTGGCATATATTTTCTAAGTTATGGACGAAACGGTAAAATAAAAATTAATTTACAAAATATTAAACATAATAAAAAGGAGAAACTTCCAAAAATTGATGAACAGAGAGGATTAGGGAAGCAAATATTAAACCTAAGGAGAAGTTATAAAATTATTCTTCCTTATAATATGAGGAAGAACAGAATTAGTGAATTGTTCTTTAAGTTATAAATTAAATTATTTTACGAAAAAGGAAAGCCACATATACGAGAAAAAAAAAAAAAATAAATAAATAAAACGTGGGTTTTTTATATAACGATGGTCGGAATAGCTATATTCTTTTTATTAGGCATATGTACGCAAAAAAAAAAAAAAAAAAAAAAAAAAAAAAAAGTGGCGGAAGAAAAAAAATTTTCGGCGCCCAATATATAGAAACAAAAGGACACCACCGTATGGTTTTTACATATCACACTTTTCGTAAAATATATAAATTATTCTTATTGAATGTTATATGATTTTATATTATGGTAACAGAAAATATTACGGGGGACTATATATATATATATATATATATATATATTTTTGGAATGATAAAAATATGATTTAGAATTTACATTTGTATTACATATGCTTTAGAACATCTTTTTTTTTTTTTTTTTAACGCATTGTTATATAATGAAGAAAGTGTGGCATAATTATAAGTTACTTTTTTTTTTTTTTTAATATACATATAGTACCAAAAATATTTTTGTCAGCGGACGCCCCCCTTCTTCCTTTAAAGAAGTCAGAAATAAAAAACAAGGTTTTTTTTTTTTTTTTTTTTATGAAGAATTCAATAAATGGGATATGAATTTATCCCTATGGGTCCAATTTGTGTTACACGTTGTATATAATAAAGCAGTCGAAATATATAATCACATATAGGGTAATGAACATGCCTTCGCCCATATTATATATATAAATTTTCTCCTTTAAAATATGCCGTAAGGGGTAGATGGAATTTTGTACTGTTCAAGGAATATTTTTGAAAAAAGGAAAAAAAAAAAGAAGGTATAACCGAAAGGTGAAAAGAATGTATGAAAAAAAAGAAGAAGGGGGAAGGATGGGTGAGAAAAATGTATGGAGCTATTATAGCAACTGTTACAATTTGGTAGCAAATGTAAAACTACCACACCTTTAATGTGTTGTTCTTAGCGCATCCGACCCGTTCCCGGGGGTGGGATTATAATAGGAAGTGTACACATAAGAACAGTGCTAATGAGGACATTCGTCAATTATACAACTTTCGGGATAAAATGGAAAGTCAGGGGTTCTACGCGTAACATCGCAAATAATAAATCGTACACGCTTATACATTGTAATTGCAAGGCACATGTCAAGGAAACATGGTATATTTAATAAAAAGTTGGTACATGTGTAAATGAAGTTTTATGCTTAGTATACAAATGCATAAGTTTGTTTGGGATAAGGGGCCTAATAAATTATTTGATATTATGTAATAATGTGCACGTGTTTATGCTACTAAGGAGAATCCATCCTATGGAAGCGCGTCCCGGTATGTACAACATGTTCCTATAATACGTATCATGGGAGAAGCAAAGGACCAGCATACTTTTGATTATTATCATGGAGGGGATACTTAGGAAGAGGCGTGAGGTGGGGTGGGGAATATACCTTTCAAAGTATTTTACCTTATCCTTCAATTGTTATAATAGGAGCAGCATATATATGTAGCGGTGTGTCGTGTTTTATTTCAAAGTGCGTACTGTGTGCACGTTAACATTTGTATAACTATTGAAAATGTTGGCAAAATGGGTTTTTCTAACAAGAGCAGGGACAACTAAAGTGCAATACGAACGGTTGGAGATGTGTTATATATATGAAATAATATGATGATTTGTTAAGTTGCAAGATGCAATAAAATCCAAATTTAAGGTAATTGCGGAGGAGTGGATATGAAGAAATGAGCGCATTGTTTTCATAAACACAAAAAAAAAATGAACTACTCTTCAAGTTATGTCAACATGTATATATAACACTGGAGGAAATATTTAACAGGATTGTACCATTAGGAATTGTGCAGTTCCATTGGAATAACACATCAAAAGAATGTATTAGCTTTGTGTGTCAGAGGAATTCTTTGTTTATCCCTTCTTCCTGAATCTTATACTAATGCATTACTGCGCGGAAGGGAGAAAGCGTCGAATGCAACCCCAACAAGCGTAATCTATAGTTTGTGTAGATTTTTCCATTCCCTGTTGCTTCATAATAATAGAGAATGATGGAGCGGATAAATGTATATTGTTCATCAGTTCCTTATTTAATTTTATCGTCATCTAATAAAAATATGTAAAAGGGGGAGGAGGTGGACGGGTGGATGGATATGTGTCCTATTTGTTCAGGGAATTTGCTACTTTGGGGGAAAGGAAAATCTTCTAATATATACCTGAGTGCACCGTTACCAGGATGGCACACAAGTATGCGTACGTTGTGCTCATGGAAAAATTGTTTTTACAATTAGGCATTCCATATGAATAAATGACTCGAAGATGCAATGGAATGTACACTAGAATAGTGGAGGCGGGATATAATGATGGCGGTACATTAGTACCATTTCCTATGTGTAATGTGAGAGCATGGAAATGAAGGAACTGAGGAAACAATTTATTCTGTGGTAGACTCACAATTTTATAATATGAATGAATTGTGAAAAGATATTGAAAGAAATGGGCATGGAGGAAGAAGGGGGGGGGGGGGGGGGGAGGAGCAGCAGGGGAACAAAAAATGACAAGGAAAAATGGAAGATATATTTTCTGTGCCTAGGTGTATTAGGGAAATATAGAAAGTACGCATCTCGATCAAAGAAAAAGGAAGGATAGACTTGACTTGAATAATTTAGCACAGTTCCATTTCCTTGTATTTAAAAAAAAATGAAGGAAGTCGCGTTAATGTTTAAAACATGAATTATGTTAATGTGGAATTATTAATTTTGAAAATTAATCATACGTTATTTGCTTCTGTAACTGCGAAACACTATCCTTACTTAGTGAAGAGAATGGCACGTTTCCATATGATCCACATGTACTGAGCGGAACTATTATTCATGTAAACACCTTTTGAATGAGGTCACACCCATGACACATGATGTGAGTACATTTCGTATTTCTTTCTAAACAGCAGGAAGGGTGGAATTTTAGAAGGAAGGACACTTAAGAATATACAATATGAGAAAAAGCAAAAGAAGTGGCACCTACTACCTGCTATAATTCCTTACCGTTTGCTATTTTAACAATATCATAAAAATAATTCAAAGAAGTATTCATTTAACAATTGAATTTAATATTATGTACACCAACATATTTTACATTAATACTTTCTGCAATTAGAACACTTCCTTTTTTGAAGGTTTATTTCCTGATAAGAGCTTTATTCATATTTAAATAAATCTATCGTTTCGCATAGAAGAACATATTTAGAACACCTTAGAAACATGAAATTCTGGAACCCTAAATCTAAAGCATCAAGCATAGGACCAAGGAGATTGCGTTATTTTATTTTTTTTTAATTTTATTTTTTTTTAAATCCCGTTTAATTAATTAAAAATTGGCAGTATAACTATATTAAATTTTTTTTTATAATAAAAATTTAAATGTAAATTAAAGAAATTAATTGAAGTGGGAATTAGTATATTATTATATTTTTAATGATCTTTTATTTAAAGATTAGAGATTTTTTCAAATATTCTTAATTTCCCAGAAGAATAAATTTTTATATGTTTGTTTTAATTTATATTTATATTTTACAATAAAATGTCTTTTTATGTTTAGTGAGGCACTACTGGGAATTGTACTATTTTATAGAAATATAAAAATTTGTACCCCCAAAGAACACTTAAGTAAGAACATACATATATATATGATTATATATATATATTTGCCCCAATATAAATAATTCCCATTTCTTTGTGGAAGCTATAATTATCATATAAGTAGATTTTATATTTTCCAATACAAATTACGAAGAATGTTATACTTAGAAAAAGGGGAAGAAAACAATCCGCTTGATAAATCTTCTTCTTTTTTCTACATATATATATAAAAAAATCAATAAACCAACATGGCACATACAAATGAAATAATCAAAAAGGGCGCATCATCCAGGTCGATGCAATCCCAATGTGGTAGTTACCAAATTGTAACAGCTGGGCAAGAAAGAAAAATGGACGAAAGAAAAAGTACACAACGATCGTCCTTTTTCACTAAAAGAACTGCTATGTTGTTTTTTGTCCTTGCTTGCATCTTTTTAAAGGTGAGTCATTATACACAAAATGAAAGATAACGAACATTCATATAAATGATAACGGTATGTGGACGTTAGAAGTATTCTATACACCGTTAACGTCCACATATAATGCCCTTTTACATTTCTCCAATAACAATTCCTACTTAACTTAAAATATCTAAACACTGAACCCTACATCCGACTCCTACAAAATCGAACACCTAAACAATAACCCCTAAAACCTTATTCTAACACCGCTAAAACCTTACACCTAAACCCAGAATCTGACTTCTAACACCTCTAAAACCTTACTCGTAACCCCTTGAAACTTTAAACTCTGAACCCGGAACCTCACCTTCGATTTCCTTTCCAAACAACTGGTCTTTTTCTATCTCATTTATTCATATAACTTACCAACCCCTATAATTCTTTTCATTCCTTCCGTTCCTCGTTATCACTCACGTAACAGCACATACCATGAACCACATGTCTACCAGGTTCTACCCAACTACCACACACCGTTTCCTTCTGCAGTATTATGATGATTTGGGAAGACAAAATGCTTTTGATACGACAAATGTAAAAATAAGGAACGAAATTGCTAAAAATTCAGATGCAAAGGAGGATGGAACTCCATCACAGGATACATTCCGAATTAAAAGAACGTTACATAATCATCATGATGTAGCAACCGCTAATCATAAGGAACAAGTAGCTTTGACTAAGAAAGAGGACGCCAAGGCTAAAAAAAAAGCTGATAAGGCCAAAAAAAAAGCCGATAAGGCTAGAAAGAAAGAAGAAGCTAAGGCTAAAAAGAAAGAGGATAAGGCTAGAAAGAAAGAAGAAGCTAAGGCTAAAAAGAAAGAGGATAAGGCTAGAAAGAAAGAAGAAGCTAAGGCTAAAAAAAAAGCTGATAAGGCTAAAAAGAAAGCGGATAAGGCTAGAAAGAAAGAAGAAGCTAAGGCTAAAAAGAAAGCGGATAAGGCTAGAAAGAAAGAAATAGATAAGGCTAAGAAAGAAGCTAAAAAGGCTAGGAAGAAAGAAGTCGATAAGGCTAAGAAAGAAGCCAAAAAAGCTAGGAAGAAAGAAGTCGATAAGGCTAAGAAAGAAGCCAAAAAGGCCCAAAAAAAAGCCGATAAGGCTAGAAAGAAAGAAGAAGCTAAGGCTAAAAAGAAAGCGGATAAGGCTAAAAAGAAAGAAGAAGCTCTTCTTAGAAAAGCTCATGAAGCAGGGGCAATTATGGTAGTAGAATGTCGGAGGGGGTACTAAACACTCATCTCAAAGAATAAAGAAGAAATGAAATTCTACTGAAAATGGAGCCCCCAAAACAGAACAACAACAAGTCCAGGTAAAAGAAGATTAGAGGTCCTTGGTCCAGCCTTTGCAGGGTTCAGGGTGTATGAAATAAAAAATTATTCCTCCGATATGTGAAACCTTAACAAAGTCGCGAAGGAAAAAATTCTATCATTATCTCATGGGAAATAAAAAATTTCCCATTGTAAAAAATTATATCATGAATTTCTCTTTTTTTGTGTGTGTGTATGTAATTTTTTAGCATGAATCATCGCACTTGTGTAATTGTTTTAGTAACAGCTTATAATGATTATTGTATAGATATGGTTTTTATGATTATATTGAACCATTATATTTTTTTTTACACGAAAAATATTATGAATACAATATATATTTTTTTTTTTTTTTCTCATTATTTAGTTTTTTTCTTCTTTTTTTTTGTGTACTTCGAACAACCTTATATGAAGGGTTTCATTTTGGCAGATTTTTATTATGGTCGGCCCTTTGTCTATTAAATTTTCTAATAAAATGAAAGGGCATTTTGCAGTGTGGAATAAAAAAATGTACGCACTGGGCATATAAGCCCGCATAACGTTGGGTAAAGATGTACGAATTAAACTTTTCATGCACACTATATTGTAACAATGTGATGAGCGTCATTTATGCATGAAGTCCATAATGGCCTATACCTCCCGTGGAGCCTTGATTTTTCAATCCATGAAATCGTTATCGTTCCATGTTCTGTTCATTTTGCTCCTTTTTTAGCGTTGTCCTTTTTCCGTGACAACTCTGCTCTCGCGATCTGCCATAAAATCGTTTCTTATGTGCCAAAAAAAAAAAAAAAAAAAAAAAAAAAGGTAATTTTGTTTTTCTCCTTACTCAGATAAAGTTAATGAACTTTGATTGTGCATTTTCCAATTATTTTTTTTTTTCATTGCAAATTAGGGAAATTGCACGCAATGTGGGAAATGCCCAGTTTTCACAGCAAATATAAAAAATTGCACGATATCAAAAAAAAAGTAGGGAGTGAACATAGTACTGCACGAGAAATGCTGAAATCATTGTACAATTCCAATACTGGGAAGAGTGTAAACTAATTAGGGGAAATATAGAACGTTTAAATCGCGTCGCTGATGAGGAAGTATGTGCGGACAAGTGGCTATATTACAGGTACTGGATGCGCAGGTGAATGCTGAATAGGGCTTAAAGTAAAATGAGCCATAGATAAAAAAAATTGTCATTAAGAAAATATTTTAAGGGGGCACATAACCATTATGAAGAGGAATACAGAGAAAAAGAAGAATGCTCTAAAGGCTTTTTTCCTATTCTAAAGGTTACTATGAACTGAAGAAAATGTAAGTGCAATGGAAACATTTGAGTGTTTATTTTAAAAGATATCTCATTTTAAGAAGTAATATTAATTGTTAGAACAGATAGAGAAAATAAATTGATCCAACTTATATAGGAACGCAATTGTTATATGAAAACATTGTGGGGCGCAGTGTTCTTATATCCATGCGTGCAATGTGCAACTTCCATAGGAAGGAGTAAAATATATATTTTAATATGTTGGAACCATCTGAAAGACTGCAAAAAAGGGACATGGTAACATAATTATCAACGAAGAAGAAGGTTAATAGGTTTCAGCATTTGAGGCAATCATGCAGTTTAATTATTCCATCCAAGGTGTTCAATATGCAACGATGCGGATTATGCATCATGCCATTACTGCCTATTTTTGTTAATGAAAAAAAAAAAAACGCACGCACGGTAATGAGCTTAAAGTAGAAAAAGGTACCCTAATAGGGTCATAGGAGAAATATTTAAGGATGTTACAGCAGGATATAAATTCTTGCCATAATGTCCCAAGCCAGAGGAAACGCGCATTATATTTTCCTCTTGGTGTAGGGCCGCCACCTACCGGACACTTACAAATAGCTATTTGTTTAATTTTCCCTGGTTAGTTTAAGTTGTTCGAAGTACACAAAAAAAAAAAAAAAAAATCAAATAATGAGAGAAAAAAAAAAATGTATATTGTATTCATAATATTTTTCGTGTAAAAAAAAAATATATAATCGTTCCATATAATCATGAACACCATGTCTATACAATAATCATTATAAGATGTTACTAAAACAATTACATAAATGTGATGATATTCATGCTAAAAAATTACATACACACACAAAAAAAAAAAAAAAGAAAAATTCATGATTTAATTTTTTGAAATGGGAGATTTTTTCTATTTCGCATGACATAAGGGTTGAATTCTTTCCTTGCGGGACTTCGTTAACGTTACATATATGGGATGAATAAATTTTGTTCGGGGTATACCCTAAACTGTGAACCCTAAACCCTAAATACTAAATCATAAACCCTGAACCCTGGAAAGGCTGGACCAATGAACAAATAATGAATACACAAAATTGCTCTATCACTTAAAACATTACCAAAAAAAAAAAAAAAAAAAAAAAAAAAAAAAAAAAAAAAGAAGAATTACCAAATCATGTATATTCATATTCAGCAATAACATACATAACGTGAACACATTTTAAATATAAATATGTCCATATAAATATACTACAAAATAAATTTCTTGAATATGGGGGGGCAAGAATTGGGAATTTTTTTTCTTTTTTCTGTTTTTTTTTTTCCCGAAGTGCGGAAAAAGTATTAGTAGAACTTATACGCTGTATTACACATCTGTGCTTATGCAAAATGCGACGCGTACATATATGGAATGGCTTTGAACAACAAGCATTTTACACATAATTAAATTTGTCCATGCACTTTTTATGTATCACCTTCTGGAGCTACTATGCATGTATGTATATATGTATGTATATATATACATTTTAAAGTGTATATGTATATATGTATCACATAGCATCTCGTCATAACAAGGGACAACCCTCCTCTTTTTTTACAATTCTTAAATCAGTGGGAATATTTCGGGATGATAAAAATTAATTTTTTTTTTCTTTTTTCCTTTGATTTCCTTTACCATTTCCGTTCTTACAATTCAATATACAGTACACATTTCTTCATATTTATTCGACGGAAACGAAAATTTTGGAATTTTTTTTTTTTTCCCGAATAAATCAAAACTTTAGGAGCTCACTTGGGGGCTGCTCATACGTGTAACTTTAAAATATGCTTCCCCATAATAAGGGTTATAATCGAGGATTTTGACATCCGGCACAATTGGCTCTTCCAAAAGAGCTACACATTCTTGCGTCACCTTAAGGGTCACCTCTTTCCATGATTCCCTAACATGGCCCAAAATCCCTTTAAATTCATCTTTGCTCAAATTTTCCTTTGTCATATGTGTATAAAATATATCATTAACATATTCTCGCTGTTCTTTAAAGTTAGTACCAACTATTTTACTACATTTTTTCCATTTATTGTTATATTTTCCCATAGTCTCTAAATTTTGTTTTTTTTTTAATTCTAGAAATTTTTTGAACAAACGTTTGTTAGCATTAATATATTTGCTCTTTTCATTCATGAATGATTGCCAGTAAAGAGAAACTAATTCGCACTTTTTAGGCATTTTTTCCATTTCATTTAATTCTTTATTTATTTCATAATCGTTCAATCTATCCTCAAAACATAACACTTCGTAGTGAGAAGAAGGGATGGTATGCGTTCCGTAATTTTCCCATTTTTTAAATTCCCCAAATAACAATTCATTCATTTCTTCCTCATCATCTATATGTTCTTCCTCGTCATACCTTAAGGATCTTGTATTATTTTTTTTTTCATATTCGTCGTCCCCATCACCTCCTATATACGCCTCTATATCATCACTATGAGCTCCATTTGTATACATTGGACTCTGAAATTTATTCAGGAAACTGCGCCCTTTTTCCATCTCTTTCATTTTCCTTCTCCGTTCTTCCTCATCATATCTTAAAGATCTTTTACGTTCTTCTTCCAGTTCATCTTCATATTTCTCTAAGGCAGCGAGTGGACCACTGTAGACTTTTGTGTTTCCTATACTTAGCTTATTCTGACTTTTTTCCTTTTCCTTCAGAAGTGCCTCTTCCTTCTTTTTTTCTTCTTCTATTTCTTTTTTCTCTTGGACTTTTTGTTGTGCTGGTTTCGGGGCTCTATTTTCAGTAAAAGTTCTTGTCCCCTGGACTTTTTGTTGTGCTGGTTTTTGAGCACCTTTTTCATTAGAATCCTTTTTCTCTTGGACTTTTTGTTGTCCTGGTTTTGGGGCTCTATTTTCAGTAAAAGTTCTTGCCCCCTGGACTTTAACAATTCCTTTTTCTCCTTTCGTTTCTCCTTCCTCCTGCCCTTCCCTTTGATCAGCTTCCTCCCCTTCCCTTTCACCATACTCTACTTCACACTCCTCATCATCGAGGTCATCATAGTCATCGTTATCGTCGTCCTTATCGTCATCTTTCACCACTGGCCCCTCCCCTTCCGTTTCTCCTTCCCCTTCCCCTTCTAATACTTCTTCTTTATACTCTGCATTTTTTGTAGTTCCTTCTAATGCAACAATGATGTTTGAAGGGTCCGCCGTCTTTACAACATGATCTGCATCATTTCCTAATTCTACATTGTTCTATAGAACAAAGAAGAAGCGAAAAGAAAAAAAAAAAAAAAAATTCGTTCATTTTTTATTTTCACATTAAATTTAAAGAATCGCCCTTTGACCAATGGAACTTATGAATATATATGCATATAAAATTCTTCCTATAATAGCGCTTATGGTTCATCTCTTACTGTTGAAGCATGAATGGAAAGAACAGCAGAAGACAAAATAAATAACCTTATATATTGATATGAAACCATAGTTCTATATCTTTATTGCTCTTATAATACAAATAACTTGGATTCTTATTTTTTTCTATTCCACTGCTAAATTTTGACACAGGGAAGAAATTTTTTTTCGTTAAATCAAAGAATTTTATATATAATTTTCCTTCATATATATGTGTGCTTCCCTTTAAAATTATTCCAATAGAATAATATATTTTTGTCCTCCTTTTTTTTTTTTTTTCTTTTAATATTTAAAAAATTAATATAAGGTTATTCCCGTCTATATATATTTAAAGATATTAGTATATAATTAAATAAAATGAACCCCCATGTATATAGTGTAAAAGTAAATATAAATTCATAATTTTATAAAAATTTTTTATAAAATAGTACAGAAAAAAAAAAAAAAAAAAAAAAGGAAAAAAAAGGGGGTATATGAATTATTACATAATGAACATATAAAACAGTAAAAAAAAAAAAAAAATAAAATAACTAAAAAATTAAACCAAAAAAATATATATACAACTGTAGATATTTCCTTAGGATGGAAAAATTATGTATATAACATATACAAAGTTAAATAAAAAAAATTCAATTTAAAAAGGAAAAAGAAAAAATATATATTATATTATTCAAAAATGTATATATTGAATGAAAGAGTAATTTTTTTTTTTTTTTCTATTTATTGTTAACTTTCCTATATAATTTTCTTCTGTGTAGTAGTAAGGAATTTATATACTAGCTACGAAATTAACAATAATAAAACAGTTGTTGTCAATATGCAAAAGAGTTGTTCTAAAAGAACTTTTTATGTAAGATGCAAACCTGGTACAGTGTGGTAATAACCAAGAAGAGCACCTTTTTTCTTCTTCTTTTTTTTTTTATATTTATACGAAAAAAAAAAAAAAAAAAAAAAAGGTACATATATTTCTTATTAACAGAAAAAAAATATAATTCTTTTCAATTTTTACCAACTGTTCTCAGTTGTATTGTCAAAATTAGGTTCAGTTCTCAATTGTGTTCTCAGAATTAGGTTTAGTTCTTTTCAATTGTGTTGTCAATTTGTGTTGTCAATTTGTGTTGTCAATTTGCGTTGTCAATTTGTGTTGTCAATTTGTGTTGTCAATTTGTGTTGTCAATTTGTGTTGTCAATTTGTGTTGTCAATTTGTGTTGTCAATTTGTGTTGTCAATTTGTGTTGTCAATTTGTGTTGTCAATTTGTGTTGTCAATTTGTGTTGTCAATTTGTGTTGTCAATAATTGTGTTGTCAAAAATAAGTTCAGTTCGTTTCAAAATTTTTTTTCAGTTGTGTTGTCAAAATTATTATTTGCTATATAAAGAGAGGAACCGCATTCATATATAGAATGAAAATAATTCTTATACTGTGAAAAATTCTAAAAAGAATATATACTTTTTTTCTTTTTTTTTTTTTCTCTTGGCACATCACATTGCACTATGAAAAAAATAATACAGTGTGTATGTTTCGCAAATTTTTTTTTTTCTTTTAATTTTTTTTTGATGAATGAAATTTTCAAATAACATATGTTCCGAATAAAATAGAAAAAGAATATTCAGTTAAAAAAAAACAAGAATGCCCGGAACGCCGTGATTAATTCTGTGTATTTAGAAAAAAAAGAAAAAAAAAATTAAAAGAAAAAAAAAAATTAAAAGAAAAAAAAAATTAAAAGAAAAAAAAAATTAAAAGAAAAAAAAATTTTGCGAAACATACACATTGTATTATTTTTTTCATAGTGCAATGTCATGTTCCAAGAGAAAGAAAAAAAAAAAAGAAAAAAAAAGAAGAATGAACAGTCCTTATATAATGTCATTACGCCGAAAATTTCCTGCGTGACCAGTTTCATTTTGACGTTATTAGAAAATATGATCAGCACGTACGACGTGTCCTTCTCCTGCTACATTTACTATACCTATGACAATACATATTATGCTTCTTACAGAATATAAAATGGACGTTATAAACAAATCCGAAATTCTATACCCCTAATAACATAAACAGTAAAATAGAAAAACATACTGTCGATCCTATATCCTTTCACCAT
This sequence comes from Plasmodium knowlesi strain H, assembly GCF_000006355.2. Classification (NCBI taxonomy): domain Eukaryota; phylum Apicomplexa; class Aconoidasida; order Haemosporida; family Plasmodiidae; genus Plasmodium; species Plasmodium knowlesi. Next base: position 23,395 of record NC_011904.2, on the reverse strand, counting down.
ATACCCTCGAAACATTACTCCTAAACCCTGAACTCTTTATTCTCATTCATTCTTTTTCTTTTTCTTTCTTTTATATTTTTTCTTCTTTTTATGTCGGGTTGTGGTTTGCAATTTCCGGTTCCCACTATCCGGTTTTCAATTTACCATCCGGTTAGTGTGTAATAACCGGTCTTTGTCTTCGATGAGTTTTACCTACACCTCCCGGGAGGGATGCTGGGATGCTTCCCTGCCATCCGGTACCTACCATCCCCTTATTACCATCCAGTTCCCACCATCCGGTCGTTGTTGTATATAGTCCCTGTCTGCGAGGAATTTTTTCTCTCCCCCCCTAAAGTAACTAAAGCTAACCCCTGAAACCTTACTCCATTAACATTAAAACCTTAAACCCTAAACCTAAACCCTAAACCTAAACCCTAAACCCTGAACCCTGAACCCTAAATCCTAAACCCTGAACACTAAACCCTGAACCCTAAACCCTGAACCCTAAACCCTAAACCCTGAACCCTAAACCCTAACCCTAAACCATAAACCCTAAACCCCTAAACCCTAAACCCTAAACCATGAACCCTAAACCCAAACCCTAAACCAAACCCTAAACCCTAAACCCTAAACCCTGAAGCCTAAACCCTGAACCCTAAACCCTGAAGCCTAAACCCTGAACCCTAAACCCTAAACCCTAAACCCTGAACCCTAAACCCTAAACCCTAAACCCTGAACCCTAAACCCTGAACCCTAAACCCTAAACCCTAAAATTCTAAACCCTAAATCCTGAACCCTAAACCCTAAAATTCTAAACCCTAAATTCTGAACCCTAAACCCTAAACCCTGAACCCTAAACCCTGAACCCTAAACCCTGAACCCTAAACCCTGAACCTGAAAGAGCGAACTAACAACAGCACCCCCGAACCCTGAAGAGTGAACCTATAACATCGCCCCCGAATCCTGAGGCTTGAACGAACAACATCACCTCCGAACTTTGAACCATTAAACTTAAAGCGTGAGGAATTCCTTCTAGGGGCAGTTTTTACCTTTACTTATATAATATAAGTGCGATAATTAGTTATTTAGGATTTATTTCTATTATATATGAAAGGAAGTTGATAAGAGAAGGTTAAAAAGAAGGAGGAGGGAGTAACATTAGGAACAATTTATATAGAACAAATGAATTCTACCACAGAACATATGTGAATAAATAACTGAAACATAGTGTAACCAAATGTTGTATATATATATTTCCTTTTGTTTTATGTGTTTTATTCGAAGGAAAAAAAAAAATATAAAATTTATGAAGCCCAGTTGGGAAAAACTTTTCTTACAACAATGGGTGCATAAAGCCCCACATGAACAAACATTATAATACGCAAAAAACCTTTGCAGTTGTGAACAATTTTTATATTCCAGAACGGTGCCCTAGAATATATTTTTTTCGATGCGTTTTTTTTTTTGCAATGGGCTTTATTGGCAAATTCCTTTTTTTAATTTTGCCTTGTAGAGAAAACGGTATGTTCAAAAAAAAAAATTTTTTTTGTGGTGACTAAAAATACTCTTTTTTTTTTTTTTTTTTTCGTCAATGATTAAATATTTTTGTTCTTAATGATGTTTTTTTTCCTTGTTGTTTTTTGTTTTGTCAAATTTTTTTCTTTTTTTTTTTTTTGGTGACAAAAAAATTTTTATCCCTGCCAAGGTTATGCATTAAAGTGGAAGAAGCAACTTCCTTTTTCCACATTTATAATTTGGAGAAGAATGCATGTAAGAGAGAAGGAGACCCATTTTTTTTAATGGGGAAAAATTCGTTCTATTAAACCAATTGCTGAAGCTGCATACAGAGAACGGAATAGAAGAGAAAAGGAACAAAGTGTATATTATATTGTAGAATGACATGAAGAAGAGGAATATGTATATATGGAATAGGTATAATATTCTATAGAAATGAAAAAAAAAAGTAAGAGAGGAGAAGTATAAAGGAGGAACGAAAAGAAAAAGAAGAAACGTTTCAGGGTTATAGAAAGTGAGGTTCTAGTGGTGTCAGAATAAGGTTATGGGGATGTTAGAAGTCAGATTCCGGGTTTATAGTTTAAAATTTCAGGGGTGTTTGAAGTCAGGTTCTGGGTTTAGGAATATGGTTTTAGGGGTCTTAGAAGTCAGGTTACGGTTTTAGGTTTAGGTTTAGGTTTAGGCTTAGGTTTTGGTTTTTTATTTAGGTCTTTTTAGAGGTAAAGAAGGAGGAAAGGAAAAACTCCTTGTAGACACGAAGGAAAGCCGGATACTACGCACTAACCGGAAACTACACCAACCGGATGGAAGGGGAATCTTGTAGAAAGCTAACAAAGAAAAATGAATGAGAATGAACGGAACTGAGATGTATGTATGAAAATGCCAAGAATTATTATTTATTCTTTTAAAAAAAAAAAAAAAAAAAAAAAGGAGGTTGGGGGGTGGGGTGGGATCTTTTTGAAAAAAAGTAAATAAAGAATAAAGAAAAAAAAAAGGATAGAGTGATTATTTGGGGGATAATATTCCCCCCTGAATAAAGGTAAGGTTGTTGTAAGGGTAAATTGAATTCAGTAAGGGGGTTGCTGTGGTATAGAAGAAATATATATCAAGAGGAACTGTGCAAATTTGAAGGAAAGAGGGGTTTCGCCTCCCTGCCAAAAAATTAAAAGGGGGGTGGGGGGGGAAGCGAAATTTTCCGCCTTCGACGGTGCATCCAATGAAGGAAGACCACCCCAATGAGGAATAAGGAACATCAAAAGTAGAAAAAAAAAAAAAGAAGCAGATCAAGATGGAGGACTTCAAGTTTTTTGCAGAATTTATGGAAAAATTGTTAGCAGAAAAGGGTACAGGTGCTATGACAGCGGTAAGTGTAGTGGTAGTATTCCATAATTGGTTATGCAATAAGTGAATTATTCTGCATGAAGGAATGGGAGAGGTGGAAATATAGTAGAATCTCGAAATACATATATATATTGTTATATATATTTTTTCCACATTTATCTTCTTAGAATGTTCTATTGAAAAGAGTAGATGAAGGGATGGACACCATGCTCGACAATGTGCAAGACAACACAATGTATGAAGAGGAACTTTGTGCGAAAAAGGAAGACCATAGTAGCAGGGAAATATTGGATGATACAAGTAAAAATTTGTGTAAAATTTTAATCAGATTATTCTACTGGATTGGTGGATTAAGACAAGCGGGTATTAAGGAGGTTGGGAAGGGAAACATGTGGGTATGGACAGAAGAAGTGTTGACGAAGGCAGATGAGAAACAGGTGCAAGATTATTTAAGGTGTATAATGGGTAAAATACTTATAGTAAAACTGTTAGCAGCACATTGTGATCCAAGCAAAGTGCTCCCAATTGTGCAGGAGGCAATTAACCATAAAATAAGTGGTGAAAATGTAAAGGCGAAGCATGAGAAATGCAAAGGAATGGATTTTAAAAGTTTAAGTATTGGGCAGAAATTTTTTTGGGGTGAAATAAAAGAGTCAATAAAGAATGATAAGCAGCGTAGAGGGGAAACTCTTGGAAAATTAATTAGGGGGGAAAAAGGATGTGAAGGTCGAGCAGAGGACAAGTGGAAGAATATTGGTGAGATACTTGGTTTAAAGGAGGGTGGTAAACTCATAGAATTGAACACTGATAGTAATACGCTGCCAAAGAAAGCATTGTCCAAAGCGCTATGTTACATGCGGCATAAGCGCGACATTAGGGAAATAGAGAAAATCTTACGGGAAGTTCACGATCAGGTGGACAGAAAATATAAGGGGTCAGCAAAAGGATCTGGGGAGACAGGGTCAGGAGGTACGCGTGCAGACGCTCTTGACGAGTGCGAAGATATCGTGGAAGATGATTCTCCCCGCGGATCTGCAGTTTACTCTGCCGTCACTCCTTTGCATAAATCACCAGAACCCGCATCAACTGGTGCACAGGAACCAGCTACAATATCACAGGCAGCCGCTCCTGAAGTACAAACACAACCAAGTGTATCTTCCACTTCGGCTTCAAGCTCAAGTTCCTCTTCCCCCAGTAGTTTAAGTAGTTCAAGTTCAAGTTCTTCTTCAGCTTCAGTTTCTGGATCTTCTGGAGGTGGTAGTGGTGGCGGCACTGGTACTAGTACTGGTGCTGGTCAGGGACCAGGTCAAGGTCCTGGTCCACCACAACAACCACCCCCCCCACCTCCGCCACAACAACAACAGAGTGGTCAACAAGGTAACCAATCACCTTCAACACCATCAGCATTATCAACACCTGTTACAACATCAACACAAATACCAACAACACCATCGCAATCATCACCATCACAACCCACTCCTCAAGGACCATCATCATCACAACAATCTCCTCCTGTCGTTCCAGCACCAGCCCCTATTGGAACTCCTGTTAATGGTGGTGGTGTTGGTGGTGCTGCTGCTGAAGGGGCCGGTATAGAGGGCGGTTTAGTATCAGGTGGTGGTGGTGGTGGCAGCGGTACTGGTAGTAGTGAACTTAATGCTTCTAGTGCTGGCAGTCCGGGCGGACCTCAAGCAAATCCTTCACCACAAACGGAAGGTGGTGGTGGTCCCACCGCTGCTAGTGCCAGTAGTGGTCCGGGTGCTGGTGGGGTTGTACCTGGTGTTCCAGGGGTAGGTGGTGTCCCGGGGGTTGGTACTCCAGAAGCTGCACCTGCGGCTGGTACTCTTCCTGGTCCAGGTGGTGCTGCTGGTGCTGGTGACAGTAGTGGTCCGGCTGCTGCGGCAGCAGGACAGAATAATGCTGTGAGTACAACGGATAATGGACCTTCTGCTGGTCAAATATTTCGCGCTGTAGGAAGAGGAATTTCTAACATATTAGGCTCAATATTTTCAAATGCACTGTCCCCCCTTGTAAATATCACCACAGTTCCCTCCGCCCTTCTCGATTCAGTTTCCCGTTCAGCTGGTCCCGTTATAAAGCAAGCTGCAGAAGCTCAAGAAGCTGCAAAAGCTGAAGCAGCTGCAAAAGCTGAAGCAGCTGCAAAAGCTCAAGAAGCTGCAGAAGCTGCAAAAGCTCAAGAAGCTGATCCGGTGGCTCCGGCAGCAGCACCCCCTGCTCCTGCTCCCGTTAATGGTGGAAGCGCCGATTCTGGTACTTCACCAAATTCTCATGGTGGTACTGCAAGTACTGGTGCTGCTGCTGATCCAGGATCTCCTGCTGGGGGCGGTGGTACCGGTGGTGGTGGTAGTGGTCTCAGTGGTACCACAACGAGTGACGGTAGTCCAGGCGGACCTGAAGCGAATCCTGTCCCCACTACTCCAAATATTACATCCGTGGAGCCACACATCACGCCTGTTACAACATCAACACATGTATCATCGCCAACATCACCAGTAATAACGGCGCATGTAACATCATCACAGCATCCACCATCACCAACATCACCATTAACACCTATTTCAACGGGAGCTGGCACTGCTGGCGGAAAAGGACGTCAGAGCAGGACATCACATGGAGGTAAAACTCCACGTGGCCCGAAGGTTGTGGAATGGGATATAAGGAATGTAAAGGATGTTATCATCCCCTATATTCCAATAATTCCTGTTGTATTAGGTGTTTCTGTATTTGGTTTCCTTTTTTTTAAGGTAAGGAACAAAAACACATTTTTAACAACAAATGTATTCAAAACACAACTGTATTGTGTAATTAATTATAATGTATGCATATATATTTTGTGTAATTAACTATAATGTATGCATATATATGTTGTGTAATTAACTATAATGTGCGCATATATATTTTGTGTAATTAACTATAATGTACGCATATATATATTTTGTGTAATTAACTATAATGTATGCATATATATTTTGTGTAATTAACTATAATGTACGCATATATATATTTTGTGTAATTAACTATAATGTATGCATATATATTTTGTGTAATTAACTATAATGTATGCATATATATGTTGTGTAATTAACTATAATGTGCGCATATATATTTTGTGTAATTAACTATAATGTACGCATATATATATTTTGTGTAATTAACTATAATGTGCGCATATATATTTTATGTAATTAACTATAATGTGCGCATATATAATTGATAAAATTGTTTGTTCTTTTTGTCATCGCACCCTAAATAAAAATCATCTTTCTTTTTTTTTCTTGCCCGTTCTGTTGCAGTATTTTGGATTTTCTGGTCGGCAAAAACGACGTTCCCGACGTGCGGCACAAATACCGAGGAGTCCTCCCCCTTTGGAAGAACATATGGAAAAAGGCGCTCTAACCATATCATATGCACCTTCTCAGTATTATATGGTTAGAAGACGCCATCCTCTATTTAGTACGGAAAGGCAGCGAGCAAAAAAACATATCTTAAAAGGAATAAGCGAAAAAACTATTATTCATGTTCACTTGGAGGAAGTAAATGAATACAAGAACCAAGAACAAAACTATGGGTCGCCGCCATTAATGGATAAAGTCGATTTTCTTCAAATCATCGTGGAGGAATTTATGGGATCCGCATAACTACAAGCAGCGGGGGAGAAAAAAAAAGAAAAAAAAGAAAAAAAAAAACGGTTCCATGTAATATAGGACGGAATAGTCCTGCAAACAAAATTTCCTTTCTTCAGCTATAATTGGCTGTTTGATAATTTTTTTTTGCGAATTTCGAAAAATATATCAAAATGAATACTTGCATCGTATGTGTGCGTGCGAGCGCGGTGCAAGCCGTTTCGCACGTTTCTCTTCTTCGTATATTTGAAACAACAAAAAAAAGAAGAAGGAGGTGGGTTATTCTTTACATACCTTTCCTTCGCCCGTGTGCATGCTGCGGAAGGTGAATATGCTACCACGCAATGCAAAACTTTTTTTTTTTTTTTTTTTTGTTTGGCTAATATATATTTTTTTTCTGTGACAACAATTTTTTTTGTAATTACAATTTCTTCTTTTTTTGTGACTATAATTTCTTTTTTTTTTTTTTTTTTTTTTTGTCTTTTGGCTAATTTTCTGTGATAAAATTTGTTATTAAAGCGCGATATATTTTTTTTCTTTGTGACAACTTTATTTTTTTAGACACACTGTACCTTTTTTTGAATACATTTTGGACAAATTGATTATTAAAATACGATATATATATTTTTCCTTTGACAGGAATTTTTTTTTTCTTTGTAATTACAATTACCTTTTTTTTTTTTTTTTTTTTTTTATCTTTTGGCTAATTTTCTGTGACAAAATTTGTTATTAAAGCACGATATATTTTTCTTTTTTCCACTTCCACATATCGGGCTTCCCTTCTCCCGTTGGTGCAGTATCCTTTTAATGTGTAGTATCCGGTTTGGTTTGTCTGCGAGGAATTTTTCCTTCTCTACCCCACCCCTTAAAGCAGCTAAAGTTAACCCCCGAAACCTTATTCCAACACCCCTAAAAATTTTATTCCAACACCCCTAAAACTTTTATTCCAACACCCCTAAAACTTTTATTCCAACACCCCTCAAACCTTACTCCTACACTCTGCAACTTTATTCCAGCACTCTACAACATTCTTCCTATAAACTGAATCTCACTTCTATCACCCCACAACATCATCATCATCCTTTCCCCTCAAACCTTCTTAATTCTTTTTTTTTTTTTGGTTGCCTGGTTGTGGTGTACAGTTTCCGTTTTTTCCCCCGTCATCCGGTTTGTGTGTAGTATCCGGTCCCTGTCTGCGGGGAGTTCTTCCTTTCCCCCCCCCTAAAGTAACTAAAGCTAACCCCCGAATCCTACTCCAATACCCCTAAAACCTTATTCCAGCACCCCTAAAACTTTACTTCTAACCCCCTACAAACCTTCCTCCTAAACCCGGAATCTAAGTTCTAACACCCTTAAAACCTTATTCCTATACCCCTAAAACCTTATTCTAACACCCCTGAAAATTTTATTCCTATACCCCTAAAACCTTCCCTTCTTTTTTTCCCATTAACCCAAAATCCTAAACCTAGGAAGGGGGAAGGGAGCGCATATTGAACATGCTAATAAAAATTGGCCGCACCTTGCGGGGTAATATATAATGAGTAGGTGTAAAACGAATTTATTCTTATGTAATAGAAAGAGGTATATCATTAACTATACTACAAATTAAATTATTATGTAACTATAATTTTGGCGGAATGTATAAAATAACTCATATTTTAACAGAACCGCCGGCGTGTATTTCTAAGAGTTCCTTTCTTAATTTCATGAACCACACTATTTTTTATACATTTGTCTTTAAATTCAAACAGAGGAGTACTTATTTACTTTTTCGTCTACTGTTTTTATTTCGATATAGTGCAAAATATATATTTTAAGAATTAAGAATTAAGGCTTAAAAATATATAAGACTTGCAAGTTTTCACTTTTATTTAAATAATTTCAGCAAACAATGCGACTTTTTTCTTCCTAACCCCCTGTAGTACATTTTTCTACTATTAAAGAAACATCTTTAGTACGTTATATGTTATATAGTCAATTTACTATAACACATACAAAATGTGCTGTTGAAAACAGTCGCTGCGCTATAGGAAAAAAGAGAATTCCTTTTTTTTTTTTTTTTTTTTTTTCTCTTTTTTTTTCCGGCCCTTATATTTTTACCTTATAATGCCTTGACAATTTATATATGCTAATGTTGAATGAGGGCCACAGAAAATTTGCTGAACACTTCTATTAAATTGATTAAGCTAATTCGTTGATTATGCTTGGTTAACTGATTAAATAATTTTTCAGTTATTTGGCCGCAATAAATTCTTTGTCTGAATAACACCCCGTTGGACTTTTTCCTTAGCAGTACAGTAAAGAAAGAACAGAAAAAAAAAAAAAAAACATTTACTCCGTGTTGAATGTTATATACGTGGCCCAAGAAAACAATTCATACTTTTATTCATGTACATTATAATTAACTCCTTCATGAGAAATCGATCATTTTTATCATCAAGTATAACTATGTATCTTACATAATCAAATGTTACATCATATATAGTGTGAATTAAAAATTGAATTATATATTTAATTTTTAAATTGTAGCGAAAATGTGTTTACTAGCTTTTTGGTATTTATTCCTTATGCATATATTATAATATTATATACTCGCTGGCCTCGCAGCGGCTCTCCCCGCCCCATTCCTTGCATTTTTTCCTTTCCGTTCCTCATTTTTCAATGTTCCCTTTTTTCCACTTATTTCATGTTATTGAAATTATATATAATGTCAACTGTTCATACATGGAAAAGAAGGAAAAAAAAAAAAAAAAAAAAAAAAAAAAAAAAAAAAAAAAAAAAAAAAAAAAAAAAAAAAAAAAAAAAAAAAAAAAAAAAAAAAAAAAAAAAAAAAAAAAAAAAAAGAAAAAAGAAAAAAAAAAAAGAAGAAAGGCCAATCAATTACCTGTATTCACAATTCACCAAATTCATAACGCGGACCTTATATACACATTATTTATTATTATCACGTCTACTGTTTTTTATTATTATTTTTTTTTCCCCTACCATTCAGTATACATAACTCTTTAATATTTTTGAAAAGAAAATTTTTTTTTAAATATAAATTAAAATTTTTTTTTCTTTTTTTTTCCAATATTTTTATAATATTTAGTTTTAATCCATAATTTTATATTAAGACTTTAACAGAACTTATATTTTATAATCTGTAAATTTATAATACATAGGATGAATTTTTTTGGGCTTTTTTAATTTTTTTAGATTTTTTAAAAAAAGAAATTCCTTTTTCCGTTTCTTACTCCTAATTTTCCAAATTTTCATTACTTGCGCATATTCAGAGAAATATACATAAAGTTTAATAAATTTTTTGAACAATACGTAAAAGAGATTATTATAATTCTTATTAAAATACGAGCAATAATTCGTTTTTTCAATTAATATTTTAATATATTTTTTTTTTACTTCTAGTGTATATCAACAATGGCTGTTCCAACAAAGCAAAATAAGAAAGCGAGAAAAGTCAGTAGCGCTTTTCCCTTTTGCAGCAAAATTTCCTTGTACACCCTTCTAATCTGGATTGTAAATTGCTCCAACTCTGTAAGAAAGGGAAAAAAAAAAAAAAAAAAAAAAAAACTGAAAGAAGCGAACGCATATTATCTGTATAACAGAGGAAAAAAGAAAAAAAAAGGGCAGGGACAGACGGGAACCCCCCCCCGGACGGCCCATCATTTCTCAACATACATATATTTCTTTGTGCTCATACTTTTTTCCAAGAGGGGAGTAGTTTTTTTGTTTGCTTTTTCTTTTTTGTACTATTTTATTTTACGCTATGTTATACTTTATGCCTCCACACAACTCTTCACTACTTTTTTTTCTCTTTTTTTTCACTATCCATTTCAATTAATGTAAATAGAAAAATATTGCTTCTCTTTCTTTACATCCAAATTTTATGAACAAAAAATCATTTTCCCTCACCATCCCATTTCCTCTTTTTTTTAGTGCCAATATGATGGTAATTCGTACAGTGTTATGAACAATAGCCTCGGAAAAGCATTCGATTCCAGAGCTCTGAGGTTATTAGCAGAAGCTGTAGTATACGAGGATGAGGTCGAACAAGATGGACCTGTAGTATACGAAGATGAGATCGAACAAGATGGACCTGTTATATACGAGGAAGATATAGAACAGGATGGACCTGTTGTATACGAGGAAGATATAGAACAGGATGGACCTGTTGTATACGAGGAAGATATAGAACAGGATGGACCTGTTGTATACGAGGAAGATATAGAACAGGATGGACCTGTTGTATACGAGGAAGATATAGAACAGGATGGACCTGTTGTATACGAGGATGAGATCGAACAAGATGGAGCTGTAGAATCCGAGGATGAGATCGAACAAGATGGAGCTGTAGAATCCGAGGATGAGATCGAACAAGATGGACCTGTAGTATACGAGGATGAGGTCGAACAAGATGGACCTGTAGTATACGAAGATGAGATCGAACAAGATGGACCTGTTATATACGAGGAAGACATAGAACAGGATGGACCTGTAGTATATGAGGATGAGATCGAGCAGGATGGACCTGTTGTATATGAGGAAGAGATCGAACAGGATGGACCTGTTGTATACGAGGAAGATATAGAACAGGATGGACCTGTAGTATACGAGGAAGTTGCACAGCAAGTTCCAAAGCAATTAGGGAAAAAAGGGAAAAAGGAATATAAGGATGGTAGATCCACATTTGTAGGAGCTAGAGATATTAACAAAGAGAAGAGTGAAATGGATAGTTATCGACAGAGAAAATTAGATTTCTGGGAACATTTCGAACCAACAATAACAGCAAATTTTGAGGAGGTATTAAAAAGGTGTATTTCACGTAAAGCAGGAGAACAAGACGTGGATGAATATTATTCAGCTGGACTTCCAAAGCTGGGATGGAATGCGGATCCATATGGTGTATTAAAGAAAACAAAGAAAGGGACGGTGCAGGAAGGATATAGGAAAATGCTGGAAAACAATTTCCGCAATGTTCCATACATAGATGATACACAGAATGATCATAAATCAAACGAACCATACCTAGAAAGAGAATACGGACGCGTAGAGTTGGACGCTGATGCAAAAACATCAACGAATTTAAGAAAAGGGGCAGAAAAAAAAATGAATAAGAAAATGTAGAAGTAGAAGAGGGGAAAGGAAAAAAAAAAAAAAAACTTCTCTTCTGTTTCTAAAAAGCCTTCTATCATAACATTTAATAAAAAAAACAAACAAAGTTATTCCTTTTGCTGTTATATGATAGGGCAAAAGGTGCAATGAAACTGCTAAGTGATAATGAATTTATGCGTGCGTACATGTACGAATTAAAAATCATGGAACTATACTTTTATTCTTTTTTTTTTTTTTACTGGCAGAAGGGCACTTTCTTTGTCACTGCGCAGTTTCGCGAAGTGTGTTCATTGTGTGGGACGCAAAGCTTCTGTCCTTCGCTGGCATAGTTGCCTAGCTATATCAGAGAGATATACAAAAAAAAAAAAATTTTTTGCAAACAAAATAAGAAATAAATTTGGAAGAAAGAACCTTTTTTTTTCTTTTTTTTTTTCAAAAAATATAAAAAGGAAAAAAAAAAAAAAAAAAGAATGTGTGTTCTTAAAAAAAAAAATAATAATTATCTTAAAAAAAAAAAGAAGAATGTTTTTTTTTTTTTTTTTTCCTATAAACAAAAGGGTGTCCTTTCACCAAAAAAAAAGCAAAAAAAGGAATAAAAAATTAAGAAATAACATGAATATTCAAAGTCCTTATTATGTCTGTATATCAAATAATTAGAAAAGGACATAAAGGGGTATGAAACCAATATTTCTTCTTCCCAAAATAATTTACATTCCAAACATATATATTTTTCCCTTATCACGACACTCAGTCAAAATTATTTGTGTGTGTCTGCCTGTTCTTTTTAATAAAATGATATAAATATAACACATTATCAATGAAGGATTTCATCCATTTCACATTCCTCAAAATAATGTCTTCATTCTCACAGAGTGAAACTTTTAATTTATATCTTTAACCTTAAACAATAAATCCTAAACTTTGAACCCTAAAACGTAAATACTAAACCCTAAACCTATACTCTAAAAACATTAAACCTAAACCCTGAAACTATACTCTACACAAATTAAACCTAAACCCTAAACTTATACGCTACAAACATTAAACCTAAACCCTAAACCTATACGCTACAAACATTAAACCTAAACCCTAAACCTATACGCTACAAACATTAAACCTGAACCCTGATCGTACTTTCACCATAACCCTAAACCTTGATCCTACTATCACCATAACCCCAAACCCTGATCCTACTATCACCATAATCCCAAACCCTGATCATACTTTCACCTTAACCTGGAACCCACTGTACCCTTAACCCGCAACCTACCTTACCCTTAATCCGGAACCCACCTTACACTTAACCCGGAACCCACTTTTACCCTTAACCCGGAAGCTACCTTACCCTCAACCCGGAACCCACTTTACCTTTAACCCGTAACCAACTTTTACCCTTAAACCGGAACCAACTTTTACCCTTAACCCGGAACCTACATTACCCTTAACCCAGAACCCACTTTTATCCTTAACCCCGAACCTACCTTATCCTTAACCCGGAACCCACTTTTATCCTTAACCCGGAACCCACTTTTATCCTTAACCCGGAACCCATTTTTATACTTCACCAGAACCCACTTTTATACTTAACCCGGTACGAACCATATCTTTAACCCGGAACCCACCTTATGCCTAACCCGGAACCCACTTTTATCCTTAACCCGGAACCCACTTTTATCCTTAACCCGGAACCCACTTTTATCCTTAACCCGGAACCCACTTTTATCCTTAACCCGGAACCCACTTTTATCCTTAACCCGGAACCCACTTTTATCCTTAACCCGGAACCCACTTTAATCCTTAACCCGGAACCCACTTTTATGCTTAACCCGGAATCTACTTTTATCCTTAACCCGGAACCCACCTTATTTTTAACCCGGAACCTACTTTACCTTTAACCGGGAACCTATCTTATGCTTAACCCGGAACTAACTCTACTTTTAACCCGGAAACTACCATATTTTTAACCCGGAACCTACCTTATCTTTAACCCGGAACCAACTTTTACCCTTAACCCGAAACCAACTTTTACCCTTAACCCGAAACCAACTTTACTTTTAACCCGAAACCAACTTTACTTTTAACCCGAAACCAACTTTACTTTTAACCCGAAACCAACTTTACTTTTAACCCGGAACCCACCTTAACCCTTAACCCGGAACCCACCTTAACCCTTAACCCGGAACCCACCTTATCCTTAACCCGAAACCCATCTTATCCTTAACCCGGAACCCACTTTACCCTTAACCCGGAACCCACTTTTATCCTTAACCAGGAACCCACTTTACCCTTAACCCGGAACCCACTTATATCCTTAACCCGGAACCCACTTTTATCCTTAACCCGGAACCCACTTTAATCCTTAACCCGGAACCCACTTTTATGCTTAACCCGGAACCCACTTTACCTTTAACCCGGAACCCATTTTACCCCTTAACCCGGAACCCACTTTTATCCTGAACCCGGAACCCACTTGTATCTAAAAACCCGGAACCCACTTTTATCCTTAACCCGGAACCCACCTTACCCTTAACCCGGAACCAACTTCACCTTTAACCGGGATCCTACGTCAACCTTAAACCTAAGAACACGTACTATGTAAACCTTTTGCCCATACGAAAGATCCTATACCCTGAACCCGTAAAACTAAACTATGAACCCTAAACTATTAAACCAAAAGCCTGAAACCCTTAACCTTGAACCCTAACCCCCTAAACCCTGAACCCTGAACCCTAAACCCTAAACCCCCGAACCCTAAACCCTAAACCCTAAACCCTAAAAACTAAACCCTAAACCCTAAACCCTAAACCCTAAACCCTGAACCCTAAACCCATGAACCCTAAACCCCAAACCCTAAACCCATGAACCCTAAACCCGGAACCCCCAAAACCATAAAACCCTAAACCCTAAACCCTGAAACCCTAAAACCTGAAACCCTAAACCCTGAACCCTAATCCCTGAACCCTAAACCCTAAAACCCTAAACCCTAAAACCCTAAACCCTAAAACCCTAAACCCTAAAACCCTGAACCTAAACCCTAAACCCTAAAAGCTGAACCCTAAACCCTAAACCCTGAACCCTAAAACCCAGAACCATAAAACCCTTGAACACTAAACACTGAACCCTAAACCCTGAACCCTAAACCATGAACCCTAAATCCTGAACCCTAAACCCTGAACCCTAAACCCTAAACCCTAAAACCCTGAACCCTAAACCCGGAACCCGGAATCTTACTCCTATATACTGAACCCTAAAACCTAAACCCTGAACCCTAAACCATAAACGTAAAATCTGAACCATAAGATCCCTAAACCCTTAACCATAAAACGCCTAAATCCTGAACCCTGAACCGGACAATATACATCTATGTTATTTAAAAATATATATATATATATTATATGAAAGAAAAAAAGGATAGAAGAAAAAAAGGAAGAAGAAGAAGAAAGAAAAGGAAAAAAAGGAAGATAAGAAAATAATTGGAAAGTAAAGGAGAGGAAGGAATGAAAAGGCGAGGGAAAAAAAAGAATAAAAATAAAGGTGAAGTGAAGGAAGAGAAGAAAAGGAATAAAATGAAAGGGGGAAAGGGAAGGAAAGAAAGGGAATGAAAGTGAAAAAAGGCGAAAGAAGGGAGGGAGTTTGAAGGATGTCGTAAGCTCTTTCTTTTTTCTTCTTTTTCTTTTTTTTTAAAAAAAATTCAATGAACGTTTAAAGGAGGATGTTTTTTTCTTTTTTATTTTTTTTAAAAAAATATATGTAGATGAAGAGAAGGAAAAAGAAAAAAAGGGGGGGAAATATGAATATAAAGGTTTAAAGGAAAGAAAGAGAAAAAATGAAGGAAGTTTCTAAAGAGTAACAGAGGTAGATTAGAAGGAGAGGGAAAAAAAAATAAGAGTATTTAAAGGAGAAGGAGAGAGGATAATAGAAGTAAAAGGGAAGAAAGAAATATATATATATGGAAGGTATAAAGGAAAGAAAAAAAATCTTTAAGGGAAATATAGAAAAAAAATTGAAGGGGAAAAAAAAAAGATTTTTAATGGGAGAGAAAAAAGAATAAGGTTTAAATAGAGAAAAAAAGAAGAAGAATGGTTATTACTCTTCTCTCTGAGGAAGTGAAAGAAAGAAAGTAAAGAGAAGAAATAAAAGGACTAAAAGGAAAAGAAAGGAAAAGGAAAGAAAAGGAGAAATAAAAAGAAAAGTAATAGAAGGAAAATAAAATAAACAGAAGGAAAGAAAGAAAAATAAAGAAGAGCTTTGAAGGAAGAAAAGATGAAGAGAAGAATGAAAGAAAAAGAAAAGAAAACTACAGATGATTTAATTCTACATTTCGGATGGGAACATTTTTGTTTCAAGGAAGGGTAATATTCCTTGAAGGAATGTACCTCCTCCTTTTTCTAAACGCCCTGTCCCACTTTCGCCTTTCTTCCGCATTAACGTTCCTCTTTTACATACACATAGAGAAATAGGTAAACGGGGGCGGGGGATGGGGACGGGTGATAGAGCGAACGAATGGAAGGAAATTTAATATATGACACCTACTCCCCCAATATATATTTTTTTATAAAAAGTAACGAAATCATATTTCAGTTGTCTAGTTAATGAATGGGCAAAATGGCGCCGAAGGCGGTATCGGCGGCGACGCCGTCGAAGACGGCGAAGAGCCCGGTCGACCAACAAAGTATGCTACATATATATGTTATATAATGTTAGGACCATCGAAAGGGAGAAAAAAAATAATAAAATAATTTTTTTTTCCTTTTATTACCTTCCATTTTCTTTAACTTTTTTTTTTTATTCTGTTCTTTTTTTGCTTTTTCTAGGCAGATTAGGTAGAGGATTGAAGAAACTTTCAACTGCATTCACTACAGACCTAAAGGATTATGGGCCACTCCTTTCAAAATGTCAGGAGGGAGTAGATAATACTTCCAATTCCACCTATAAAACACATAAAAGTATTTTATGTGAATATATAACTTCTGCTGTTAGAGGTACTTACGGGAATAAAGCAGTAAATGGAAAAAAAACAAATAATCAAGGTCCTGGTTCTAGTCCTGGTTCTAGCACTGTTTTCAGTGGATTAGATCGTACACATCGTTGTAAATTTTTACGAATATGTATGAAATATTTAATAAAAAATTATTGTATATCGGAGGATGATGTTAAGACCATTTTAGAGGCAATGAAGGAACGAGTTGAGTCATGGTCCGTGGAAGGGCATGTAAAAAATAAACAAAAGTATAAAAAAGCTTTTGGTAAATGTATATCAAAGCCATGGAATGAGGAAAAAGAAGGAGAAAAAAAGTTAAAATGTAGTGTTATTAATATAATTAAGGTTAGTGATAGAGGTAAAGAGGGGACCTTGAACCCATTGAAATCGGCACTAACAGCACTATCACTACTACCTGGTGGAGGAAGTGGAAATTGTTCCAACGCAGCTAGAAACAGAGCTGGCAGTCAATATGAAAATGATTGTTCATCACAACCAAACGCCGTCACCACTGGCACCGTCGTCGACGACGATGTCGTCGACAGCGAAGACGAAGATGATGATGATCCAGTTGCTACTGTTGGTGGTAGTCCAACACCATCACTAACATCACATTCAACAGGAAAAGGGATAGGGAACTCTTCCTCCCCTTCCCTTTCTTCTTTTCCTTTTGACTCGATTCATCCTTATCTTCCTCTAGTTCCTTCTATCCTTGGAATTATCACCATAACTTATTACCTTTGGAAGGTAAAATAAAAAAAATAAAATAAATAAAATAATGGGCAAAATGAAAAAATGAAAGAAAGGTATAAAAATAAAAGGCAAGAAAAAAAAAAAAAACTTTATTGGTTAAAAAAAAAAAAAAAAAAAAAAAAATTAATGGGAAAAATGAAAAAATGAAAGAAAGGTATTAAAAAAAAAAAGGTGAATAAAGCAGTACGCGATTTGTACAATGAATGAATGTGTACGGGGTGCATGTGTAGGATTTCGCATTTTTAGGTTGCGGGATTTATAATATTTTACGGTGTATATGTGTAAGATTTCGCATTTTTAGGTTGCGGGATTTATAATATTTTACGGTGTATATGTGTAGGATTTCGCATTTAGGTTGCGGGATTTATAATATTTTACGCTGTATATGTGTAAAATTTCGCATTTTTAGGTTTGCGGGATTTAATATTTTACGGTGTATATGTGTAAGACTTCGCATTTAGGTTTGCGGGATATAATATTTTACGATGATTGTGTAGGATTTAATTTTTTACGGTGTATGTGTGTAGGATTTCGTATTTAGTTTGCGGGATTTAATATTTTACGGTGTATATGTGTAGGATTTCGTATTTAGTTTTGCGGGATTTAATATTTTACGGTGTATATGTGTAAGATTTCGCATTTTTAGGTTGCGGGATTTATAATATTTTACGGTGTATATGTGTATGATTTCGCATTTTCCGGTTGCAGAATTTAATACTTTACGGTGTACATGTGTAAGATTTCGTATTTAGGTTGCGGGATTTATAATATTTTTACGGTGTACATGTGTAAGATTTCGCATTTTTAGGGTGTATGCGGGATATAATATTTTACGGTGTACGTATAAAATTTCGCATTTAGTTTGCGGGATTTAATATTTTACGGTATATATGTGTAAGATTTCGTATTTAGGTTGGGGGATTTAACATTTTACGGTGTGTATGTGTAAGATTTCGTGTTCAGTTTTGCGGGATTTAATATTTTACGGTGCATATGTGTAGGATTTCGTATTTAGTTTTGCGGGATTTAATGTTTTACGGTGTATGTGTAAGATTTCGTATTTTTAGGTTGCGGGATTTAATATTTTACAGTGTATATGTGTAGGATTTCGTATTTAGTTTTGCGGGATTTAATATTTTACGGTGTATATGTGTAAGATTTCGCATTTTTAGGTTGCGGGATATAATATTTTAGGGTGTATATGTGTAAGATTTCGCATTTTTAGGTTGTGAGATTTATAATATTTTACGGTGTATATGTGTAGGATTTCGTATTTAGGTTGCGGGATTTATAATATTTTACGCTGTATATGTGTAAGATTTCGTATTTAGGTTGCGGGATTTATAATATTTTTACGGTGAATATGTGTAAGATTTCGTATTTTTCGGTTGCGGGATTTAATATTTTTACGATGTATATGTGTATGATTTCGCATTTTTAGGTTGCGGGATTTATAATATTTTACGGTGCATATGTGTAAGATTTCGTATTTAGTTTTGCGGGATTTATAATATTTTTTCGGTGTATATGTGTAAGATTTCGTGTTTAGGTTGCAAGGTTTCAGTTTATAAGAACAACAATATATGGCCTGTTATTTAGATGATTTAGGGTGAAGGTTCATTTCTTTTTTTTTCAACAAAAAATAAAAAGGAAAAAAAAAAAAATAATAAAATAAAAGGGAGAAAAAAAAAAAAAAAAGAAGAAAAAATATAGCACTCCACAATTTTCAGGAAAAATATCTTCTCATTTTTTTTTTTCTCTTTTTGTAGTATTTTGGCCAACTGGGTAAAATAAGACGTTTCAGGAGAGCTCCTTTAAGAATTCCTGGTCCATCTATACAGGAACAGCTCCTCGATCATGTGGAAGAAGCTGGTCCACATGAATATCGATTAGTGAAGGAACGAAAACCTCGTTCTGCTCCAACGAGAACGAAACGTTCTGGTCGCGTGAATCGTGGAACGATTATTGAAATTCATTTTGAAGTGTTGGACGAATGTCAAAAAGGCGACACACAATTGAACCAAAAGGATTTTCTGGAACTTTTGGTTCAAGAGTTTATGGGAAGCGAACTTATGGAAGAAGAAGAACAGGTTCCTAAGGAAGACGTTCTTATGGAACACGTTCCAATTTTAGGTTCCAGGTTACTGGTTTAAAGTTTAGTGTTGAGGGTTTAGGGTTCACAGTTTAGGGTTCACTGTTCAGGGTTCACAGTTCAGGGTTCACAGTTCAGGGTTTTAGGGTTTAGGGTTGACGGTTTAGTTTTTATGGTTTTAGCGTTTAGGATTCAAGGTTCACAGTTTAGGGTTCACAGTTCAGGGTTTAGGGTTAAGGGTTTATGGACCAGGGTTTAGTTTTCAGAGTTTAGTGTTTAGGGTTGACAGTTTAGTTTTTATGGTTTTAGCGTTTAGGATTCAGGGTTCACAGTTTAGGGTGTACCAAAAAAAATTTGTCCGTCTGATATGCGAAAACTTAACAAAGTCCCGGAAGGAAAGAATTCAACCCTTATGTCATGCGAAATAAAAAAAAACTCCCATTGCAAAAAATTAAATCATGAATTTTTTTTTTTTTTTTTTTTGTGTGTGTATGTAATTTTTTAGCATGAATCATCACATTTTTTGTAATTGTTTTAGTAATATCTTATAATGATTATTGTATAGACATGGTTTATATGATTATATGGAACCATTATTTTTTTTTTTTTACGCGAAAAATATTATGAATATAATATACATTTTTTTTTTTTTTCTCATTATTCGTTTTTTTTTTTTTTTTTTTTATAAAGTTCTAATTATGAAAAATTTTATCGTTCTTCCACACTTTTTTCCGCGGAAATCGTAATATAGTGTTAGCGCGCGGATTTTCCATACAATTTTTTTACGAGAACAATATATAACACCTATTGGAGGCAACTTTTCGCAAAGATGGAAACATAATTTAAGGGAAAAAAGAAATAAATAAAGAAAAAAAATTAGAAAAAAAAGAAAAAAAAAGAAAAATGTGTGTTCTTAAAAAAAGAATAATAATGTTCTTAAATAAAGAAGAAGAATGTTTTTTTCTATAAATAAAAGGTTTTCTTTCACCCAAAGAAAAAAAAAAAATAAAGTTACAAACAAAATAAAAAAATAAATGTGGAAGAAAAAATCTTCTTCGTTTTTCTTTTTTTTAAGAAAATATAAAAAGGAAAAAAAAAAAAAGGACAAAAGGTGTGAAACCAATATCCTTCATCTTAAACAATAAACCCTAAACTGTGAACCCTAAACCCTGAACCAATAAAACCTGAACCGTCAACCCTAAAACATAAACCCAGAACGATTAACACTAAACCCTAAACCCCGAACCTTGAAACCATAAACATAAACCCCTAAACTGTGAACCCTAAACCATAAACCCGGAACCTAAACTTGGAACACGCTCCATTGGAACCTCTTCAATAGGAACAAGTTCCATAGGAACCTCTTCCTTAGGAACCTGTTCTTCTTCTTCCATAAGTTCGCTTCCCATAAACTCTTGAACCAAAAGTTCCAGAAAATCCTTTTGGTTCAATTGTGTGTCGCCTTTTTGACATTCATCCAACACTTCAAAATGAATTTCAATAATCGTGCGACGATTCACGCGACCAGAACGTTTCGTTCTCGTTGGAGCAGAACGAGGTTTTCGTTCCTTCACTAATCGATATTCATGTGGACCAGCTTCTTCCACATGATCGAGGACTTGTTCCTGTACTGATGAACCCGGAATTTCAGTAGGAGATCTTCTGAAACGTTGTCCTCCTTTACCAAGAGGACCAAAATACTACAAAAAAAAAAAAAAAAAATTATGGGAGGATATTTTTGTTAAGAAGATTGTGAAATGTTCTTCTTACACATTTATTTTTTATTCTTTTTTTTTTTCCTTTTAACCATTAAAAAAATTTTTTTTTCTTTTTAACCATTAAAAAATGTTTTTTTTTCCTTTTAACCATTAAAAAAATTTTTTTTTTCCTTTTAACCATTAAAAAAAATTTTTTTCCTTTTAACCATTAAAAAAAATTTTTTTCCTTTTAACCATTAAAAAAAATTTTTTTCCTTTTAACCATTAAAAATTTTTTTTCATTTTAACCATTAATTTGGTCCATTAAAATTTTTTTTTTTTAACCATTAAAAAAATTTTTCTTTTTTTTTTTTTATCTTACCTTCCAAAGGTAATAAGCCATAGCAGAAAGACCAATAGAGACAGGAGCCAAAGGAAGAAAAGGGGTAAGGATATCCGTAAGAAGGATGGGACAGACTGTATTCTCTAATGTTTTTTCCATATGGTTTTGGTTTCGGTCATTGTCTTTGAGCATTGGTTCCACATTGGACTTTACTTTGTCAGTGCCAATTAAGCAAGTTCCATAATCCTGGTCAATTTTGCACACAAAACAGTCATTAATACTAGCATTGTTTTTGCATCGAGTTAATACGCTCACCATAATGTCTTTACTTTTGCTAAAAGCATATTCTATGCCCGAATCTACGCTACAATCAGGATGTACCTTATACTTTTTTTGTTTTTCTGCCATTTCTTTTAATTGTTTTGCATATTCTTTAAGAAATAAACAACCCATCGTTTGTCCAAACGATGGGCCATTAACAGGGCCGCTACTGCGGCCATTACCATGAGTATAAATGTGCTCTAATCCTGCAGCAAAAAGTAAACAAGCTGCTTTATTTGTGTGTTTTCCTTTATGGCCAAATTCATCCCATTTCCTGTCGTTACAGTATTTGGTAACTTCCGATTTAGTCTGACCCACCGTCATATGTCCTAAGAGTGTCGTTAAGACACCTTTGGCGTCTTTGTTTATGTCATCCTGATCATAAAAGAAGAAGAAGAAAGGAAAAGGAAAGAAAATATATATGTATATGTATACACATATGTATACACATATGTGTATACATATACATATATACATATATACACGTATACATATACGCACATACCTATATACATATAGATATATACATATATACATATATACATATATACATATACATATATATATATACATATATATACATATACATACATATGTATATACACATACATATATGCATATTCATATGTGTATGTCGTTGTTATGGTTATTGATATGGATCCACTTACCCAAGATGGTCTTGTTCCATTTTGAAGTTTTTTCCCCGTGCTCTTTACTTTCTTTATGATTGCACATTGGAGTTCAGTACAAAAAGTGTCCTTACTATTAATTTTGTCAAGTGTTTGTTCCATGTTAGGGGTGTTGTTGGTTTTGGTGTTGTCGTCGTCGTTGTCTTTGATGAGTTTGTTCAAATTGGTCTTTACATTGTCACTGCCAATTCGGCAAGTGCCAAAACTTTCTTCTAATCTGTTGCAAATAAAACAAGAACTAGTACCACTACCAGATGGGCATGAAGCTGTTTTATTCCCCATAATGTTTTTACTTTTACCAAAAGCGTGATCTATTGCCTCTTTCAATTTTTCGCTATCTAAGGGACATTGTTCTGTTGATTTTTTTATTAATTGATCAGCATAAAGATTAAGTGCTGCGCACATCATAGTTTTTCTAAGGGATTCATCACCATTTTGTTTGTTGTCTTTAATTTCAGAAATGTGTTTTAAACCTAAAGCAAAAAGCTTACAAGCTTTTTGCTTTGCAGTTTTTTCTCCGCCGGTGTCCTCTAACCATGAAGAACCAATGTTGTCGGTGCAGTATTGGTCAAATTCCTTCTGTTTCCAATTTTCAACTTCCGTAATATGTTGTAGAAGTTTCTTTAATTCAGTACTTACTTCACCTTCGATGTCACTCTGATCATTAAAGAAGGAAGAAAAGAGAGAAAAAAAAATATATATGTATATGTATACACATATGTATACACATATGTGTATACATATATATATACATATATATACATATACATATGTATGTACATATATATACATATATACATATATATACATATACATATGTATATATATGTGTATATATATGTCCTTTCTTTTTTTTTTTTTTTTTTTTTTTCTCTCTATGTTTGTAGTAGGTTAGTTGTATTGGATGCTCTAGAGTCGACCTGCAGGC